>NC_073386.1:22305333-22663203 GCF_028641065.1 Leucoraja erinaceus
CTTTAAAGCTTTTTAAATACAAAAGTTGGACCATTGAAGACTGAGGAAGGTGAATTTATTATGGGGGAACAAGGAAATAGCAGACGAGTTGAACAGGTACTTTGGATCCGTCTTCACTAAGGAGGGCACAAACAATCTTCCTGATGTACTAGTGGCCAGAGGATCTGGGGTGAAGGAGGAACTGAAGGAAAGCAACATTAGGCAGGAAATGGTGTTGGGTAGACTGATGGCACAGAAGTCAAGTCAAGTCAAGTCAAGTCACTTTTATTTCTATAGCACATTTAAAAAACAACTCTCGTGCTTTACATTGGTGGAGGTACTAACGTTATACAACAGTGGTTCATAGATTTAATACATACATAAATACATACACGTAGCCCTCCCTCAGAGGACGTCAAGAAAGGCTTGAGAGTAAAGATGAGTTTTAAGTCTCGACTTAAAAGAGTCGATGGAGGGGGCAGTTCTGATGGGAAGAGGGATGCTGTTCCTCAGTCTAGGAGCTGCAACCGCAAAGGCGCGGTCGCCCCTGAGCTTATGCCTAGACCGCGGGATGGT
The DNA here is from genome assembly GCF_028641065.1 of Leucoraja erinaceus. Taxonomy (NCBI): domain Eukaryota; kingdom Metazoa; phylum Chordata; class Chondrichthyes; order Rajiformes; family Rajidae; genus Leucoraja; species Leucoraja erinaceus. The sequence goes on from NC_073386.1 coordinate 22,305,889, forward strand.
CAGTAACCCCAAGTCGCCCGATCTGAGGGACCTGCAGGTGGTGTGGTGGGTAAGCAGACCTTTGATGTAGGTGGGGGCAAGCCTGATAAGGGCTTTGTAAACATAAAGAAGGATCTTGAAATTTATTTGGAACTGCACAGGGAGCCAGCGGAGAGAGGCCAGAATCGGGATGATGTGGTCCCTTTTTCGGGTGCCCATCAGGAGTCTCGCTGTGGCATTTTGGACCAGCTGCAGGCGGGACAGGGAAGATTGGCTGATGCAGTAAAGGGAGTTGCAGTAATCGAGGCGGGAGGATATAAACGTGTGGATAATCTTTTCGAGGTTGTCAAATTGGAGGAATTGTTTTATTTTAGCTATCGTCAGAAGCTGGAAGGAGCTAGCTTTTACCATGGCACTGACTTGTTTGTCAAATTTCAACGCTGAGTCAAATATCACGCCAAGGTTTTTGATTTGAGCTTTTAGTAATGGGCTAAGACTTCCAAGGCTGCCTGCTAACATTTTGATTGAGTCCGAGGGGCCGAGAAGGATGACCTCAGACTTGCTCTCGTTTAGTTGGAGGAAGTTCTGGGCCATCCAACTCGAGGCAGTGGATAAGGTTAAGTAGATTTGATCGGTTGTTGGACTTCAGGGGGAGATAGAGTTGGGTATCGTCTGCATAGCAATGGAAGGAAATGCCGTGCCTTTGAATGACTTGGCCTAAGGGGAGCATATCCAGGGAGAAGAGAATGGGGCCTTGTGGAACCCCGCAGCAGAAGCTAGCTGGGGAGGAGAAAGAGTTGCCTATGTTTGTAGAGAAACTCCTACCTTTGAGGTAAGAGATAAGCCAGCTCAGGGTAGTGCCATTAATACCAACCCCCATACCTGAGACGGTCAATTAGGATGGTGTGGTTGACTGTATCAAATGCTGCGCTGAGGTCGAGAAGGAGCAGGATTGCACAGTCAAAGGTTAGAAGTAGGTTATTATGTACCTTCAACAAGGCAGACTCTGTGTTGTGGTGGACCCTGAAACCTGATTGGGAAGTTTGCAAGATAGTATTTTGGTGAAAGTAAGGCATGTTGACTTAAAATTACTTTTTCAAGGACTTTTGAAAGGATAGGCAGTTTTGAACTAGGTCTGTAGTTGCTTGGCAAGGTGGGGTCGAGGTTAGGTTTTTTCAGGAGGGGCTGGACCACCGCATGCTTGAAGCAGGTAGGAACAGTGCCAGTGGCCAGAGAAGTGTTGAAGATGGCGAGAATGCTGGGACCAGCTATTGTAATGACATCCTTCAGAAGGACAGAGGGGACAACGTCGATGGGGCAGGTAGTAGGTTTCACGGGGGTGACCTGTTTTACAAGGGAGTGCAGAGTAACGGGTTGGAAACAGTCTAATTTTGAAGAATAGACCAATAAGAAAGCGAGGTCACGGAATGGAGGGGAAATATTCGATCTGATGTTCTTAACTTCGCTGGTGAAAAATGTAGTAACTTCTTCGCACTTAGCAGGGGACCCAGCTAAGCTGGTGCTGGGGGCAGGACATATGACAGAGGTGATGGTACTAAAAAGGACCTTGGAGTTATGAGCATTTTTGGAAATAAGGGCGGAAAAGTATTTAGTTCTTGCAGATTTTACTGCTTCTTGGTATTTGAGAAGATTGGTTCTCAGAAGTTCAAAGGACATTTGAAGCTTATCAGGTTTGTACTTCCGTTCTGATTTTCTGCACTCTCTTCTTCGGCCTCTGGTGGTGTCATTGAGCCAGGGCCAACCTTTAGGCTTAGGCTTTTTCATTTTAAGAGGAGCAACAGAATCCAGGATGGAAGAGCAATTAGTATTGAATAAAGAAATGAGGTCGTCGGTGCTGAGATGGAGGGGAGACGCCTCAATAGTGCAGATGTCGGGGGCGGATATGAAAGCCTCAGAGAACTTACTGGCAGTCGAAGAGTTTACGTAGGGGGAGTAATGAGCAGGGAGATGGAATTTTGAGGGAGAGAAAGGCTGAGATGCATCGAATATAATTGCACTATAATCAGACAGACAGGCATCAATAATTTCTGTACTGTAAATTGGGAGACCAGACGATAGCACTAGGTCCAGTGTATGGCCAAGCTTGTGCATGGGTTCAATGGTGAGTAGAGTCAGATTGAAGGACTCAACCAGGTTCATAAATTCACTCACAAGAGGTTTTGTGGGACAGCAGACATGAATGTTAAAGTCACCAAGAATCAGGACCCGGTAAAATTTGGGCAACAAGCTAGTGATAAGATCAGCAAATTGTGAGATAAAGTCCTTATGCATTTTTGGTGGGCAATACACAAGAACAATTAAAAGTGGAAGGCTGATAAATCCCCGGGGCCTGATGGTCTGCCTCCCAGGGTACTAAAGGAGATGGCTCTAGAAATCGTGGATGCATTGGTGATAATTTTCCAATGTTCTATAGATTCAGGATCAGTTCCTGGGGATTGGAGGGTAGCTGATGTTATCCCACATTTTAAGAAAGGCAGGAGAGAGATAAACTGGGAATTATAGACCAGTTAGCCTGACATCGGTGGTGGGGAAGATGCTGGAGTCAATTATAAAAGATGAAATAGCGGCACATTTGGATAGCAGTAACAGGATCGGTCCAAGTCAGCATGGATTTACGAAGGGGAAATCATGCTTGACTAATCTTCTGGAGTTTTTTGAGGATGTAACTAGGAAAATGGACAAGGGAGAGCCGGTGGATGTAGTGTAACTGGACTTTCAGAAAGCATTTGATAAGGAGTTTCGTGGGGAAAATTAGGGCACATAATATTGGGGGTAGAGTGCTGACATGGATAGAAAATTGGTTGGCAGACAGGAAACAAAGAGGAGGCAGTGACTAGTGGGGTACCACAAGGCTCGGTGCTGGGACCGCAGCTATTTACAATATACATCAATGATTTAGATGAAGGGATCCAAAGTAACATTAGCAAACTTGCAGATGACACAAAGTTGGGTGGTAGTGGGAACTGTGAGGAAGATGCTAAGAGAATGCAGGGTGACTTGGACAGGTTGGGTGAGGGGACAGGTGCATGGCAGATGCAGTTTAATGTGGATAAATGTGAGGTTATCCACTTTGGTAGCAAAAACAGAAAGGCAGATTATTATCCAAATGGTGTCCAGTTGGGAAAAGGGATAATACAACGGGATCTGGGGGTCCTTGTTCATCATTCAATGAAAGTAAGCATGCAGGTGCAGCAGGCAGTCAAGAAAGCTAATGGCATGTTGACTTTCATAACCTGAGGAGTATAGGAGCAAAGAGGTCCTTCTGCAGTTGTACAGGGCCCTAGTGAAACCACACCTGGAGTATTGTGTGCAGTTTTGGTCCCCTAATTTAAGGAAGGACATTCTTGCTATTGAGGGAGTGCAGCGTAGGTTTACAAGGTTAATTCCTGGGATGGCGGGATTGTCATTTGCTGAGAGAATGGAGCGGTTGGGCTTGTATTCTCTGAAATTTAAAAGGATGAGAGGGGATCTTATTGAAACATATAAGATTATAAAGGGTTTGGACACGCTTGGACAGGCAGGAAACATGTTCCCGATGTTGGAGGAGTCCAGAACCAGGGGCCACAGTTTAAGAATAGGGGGTAAGCCATTTAGAACAGAGACGAGGAAACACTTTTTCGCACAGTTGTGAGTCTTGTGGAATTTTCTGCCTCGGAGGGCGGTGTAGGCCAGTTCTCTGGATACTTTCATGAGAGAGCTAGATAGGGCTCTTAAAGATAGCGGAGTTAGGGGATATGGGGGGAAGACAGGAACGGGGTACTGATTGGGGATGATCAGCCATGATAACATTGGCCCTTCTGTAGCTATTGTCTATTGTCTATATCTTCTGCCCAACCATAGTCAGAGTGCATTAGATAAAAGGAGAGGTTGAACAAACTTGGATCATTTTGCTTGCAGTGTTATAGGCTAAGGGACATCCTGACAGTAGCATGTATAATTATGAGAGGCGTAGAGTACTTTTTTAATATGATGAGGATTTCTGCCTCCATCACCCTTTCAGCAAGTGAATCCTAGATCCCACAACCTCTTATGCGAAAATTATCTTTTTTTGTCAAAGATTAACAAATTGGTGCCCTGTTTTTGACCTCTCCACAAAAGGAAATAGACAGATAATCCTCATTTTTGATGCCCATTATTTTATTTGCCAATTACATTTTCCTTCAGGCTCCTATCCTTGAAAGAAAAGTTTCCAAATTTAAGTAGCCTCAGCTATAATTCCCCAGTCTTGGTAACATCTCCATAAATGTCCTCTATGCTCTCTCAAGTACTTTCACATTGTTTCTGTGTTTCGGTGATCATAACTGTTAATAGTATCCAGGCTGAGAACTAACTAATATTTTATGACGTTGTATCATGGTAACCCTCCTCTTGTATTCTCTGCCTCAGACAGAGTGTGGTGCTTTTCCCAATTCCTCACTGACTCCCCCTTCTATCCTGTGAACCTGTCTATTGACATGCTGGCCCCAACGTTGGCAATAACCTCAAATATACAGCAATTTCCACATTATCAGGAATTTAAATGTTATTGTTTAAGCCTGCCTTTGGTTTGTACAAATCCAATTTCTGCAGCTGAGCAAATATTTTTCAGTGAATATCGCTCTAACACCCAAGTCTGGAGGTTGTGAGTTCAAGTCCCAGTCCAGAAACCAGCACAAGAACCGGGGCACCTCTTTAGCTAGATTGAGCTGCAGAGTCAGAGACACCACCCCCTGGATGTGATACCAAACCAGTAGACTTTAGATTAAAGGTACACAAAACTGGAGAAACTCAGCTGCAGCAGCATCTATGGAGCGAAGAAAATAGGCGACGTTTCGGGCCAAAACCCTTCTTCAGACTGATGAGGGAGTGCAGCGTAGGTTTACAAGGTTAACCTTGTCTGAAGAAGGGTTTTGGCCCGAAATGTCGCCTATTTTCTTCGCTCCATAGATGCTGCTGCACCCGCTGAGTTTCTCCAGCAATTTTGTGTACCTTCAATCTTCCAGCATCTGCAGTTCCTTCTTGAAGACTTTAGATTAATCCTCTTTTCCAACTCTAGTTCCATAGCCTGGTAAGTTAAGGCTCTTTCGATGCTCATCCAAATATTTTTTTACATGTGGTGAGGAATTGTGCCTCCCCTTTCAGAAAATGAGTTTTAGATCCTAACCCCAACCCTGACAGCACCCTGTCCTTTAGACTCTAGACTTTAGGGATACAGGATAGGAACAGGCCCTTTGTCCTTTGAGTCCGCACTGACCAGTGATCACCCCGTACACTAACACTATCCTACACACTAGGGACAATTTTACGATTTTACCGAAGCCAACTAACCTACAAACCTCTATGTCTTTGGAGTGCGGGAGGAAACCAGAACACCCGTAGAAAACCCATGCGGTCACAGGGAGATCACAAAAACTCCGCACAGGTGGCACCCAAAGTCAGTATCGAATCTGGGTCCCTGGCATTGTAAGGCAGCAACTCTACCGCTGCACCACTGAGGAGTCAAAGTTAAAAAGTCATATCTGAAAGAAGATCACAGAATTCACATTCTCCCATCCTGGCCAATACCCATTCCTCACTCAACACCCCCAGATCGCGAGGTTGTTTACACAGTGCGCAGTTTGCAACAATGTTATTTCGCATTGACTCACACTGGTCAACAATGTGAAAGGTGTCATGGTAGCTCTCTGAGGGACAGCTCAAGCCGAATGTCCGCGTTCAACAGGGACCACAGTTTTAAAATTATTCTTTTTCTCCAGTCTAAATTTATATGTAGTTTTTGTTATTTTATAATCATAATTAATTAACGCCAATCACATGGGGTAAAGTAACTGCTACACGTGAAATCCAACATATAAATTGTAGGCTGGAAAGTATTTTAATGTCAATATCTGTCCATGTGATTGGGCCATGGAAAGGAAAATTGGAGGGAAATCTGAGGTTTGGCTCTATTTCCATTAAATCTAATCTCCCACCTGCACTGGGGAGACCCCTAAAAACCCACATTTCATAATGTCAAAAGGTAAATCAGTTGTAATGTACGTTCTTGGGCTATTTCTGAGACCATTCGATTGAGTTTTGTTCCCCAACCTGGCAAGAAGCAGGGGACAGATGGTCGCCGACTCACCCAAAAACACAGTCAGCCTGAGAGTTATGCCCAGTGTTTAAAGTTGAGGTGGAACGATCTGATTAGGTGGAGAGAGTGCGCTGGCTCTGACTGCTGCTGCTGCTGCTGCTGCTCTGTAGAACGACTGATGACACATTTTCAGGTTGGGATTCTGCAGACTGCGGGTCTGTTCACGGCGGCACCGGGAGCCCGCGGGTCCCTGGAGGGAGACCGCTTTTCAGGGCTCTCGCAACGGCGACTTCTCCCGCCCGAGTTGCGGGGTCAAAGAGCTCCTGGAGCGGGGCCTACATCACTGCTTGGAATGGCCGCGGGACTCTGCGAGCGCACACCGGGGGCTCCAACACCAAGACCCAGTGTGCGACCTCGCACCACCCCCGGCGTGGCTTTAATGGCCGCGGGACAATCTGCCATCGAACCAGCCGGGGGCCCCTTTGACTTTGGACTCTTTGACATCGTGGGGGGGGTGGTTGAGTTGCAGTGGAGAGTATAAGTTTTTTTTCCGCCTTCCATCACAGCGATGTGATGGATCAGTTTTCCTGTAAAATGTAAATTACAGTTGTGTCTGGGGCCTATTTGTGTGGGAATGTTATGGCTGCAGAAACGGCATTTGAAGGGAATTTGAGTTTGGACCTCCAGGGGTCCAAAAAAATGACGATTAAATTGACTATTGAAGATCACAGAATTCACATTTTCCCATCCTGGCCAATACCCATTCCTCACTCAACACCCCCAGATTACACAGTGCTCACTGCAGTTTGCAACAATGTTATCCCGAAGCCAATGTCATTGATACACAGGCCGTCACACTCCCATTCTTTAACAGGGACCACAGTTAACAATGTGAAAGGTGTCATGAAAATAGTAGCCTTTCCTTTTCTCAGTCAACTACTCTGTTCTTCTCCAGAGGGACAGCTCAAGACATCCGAAATTTCCAAGGGAAAACGCGAAAGGGTCAATAACTCACACATCTCTCAAAAGTCTAAAGTATATTCTTGTCCATTTAGTTACTATAAATATAATCATAATTAATTAACACCAATCACATTTTTCGAAAGCTGCTATGTAAAGTAACTGCTACACGGACCATGAAATCCAACATATAAATTGTAGGCTGGAAAGTATTTTAATGTCAATATCTGTCCATGTGATTTCTGCCATAAAGGAAAGGAAAATTGGATGGAAATCTGAGGTTTGGCTCTATTTCCATAAATCTAATTTCTCCACCCTTATATTTATTTGTATGGGAAAAAATGAAATTTTCCTAAAAACACCACATTTTCATAATGGTCCAAAAGGTAAATCCAAAAAAATCTTAATGTACACAGTTCTTGTTCACGCTATTTCTGAGACCCATTCTCTATTGAGTTTTGTTCTCTGCCTGGCAAGTTATATATCTGGCTAACAGATGGATCAGAGGAAACACCCAAAACACAGCCAAGAGCATCAGTCCTGAGAGTTATGCCCATGTGCTTAAATGTTGAGTGAAGGAACTATCTAAACTGATCTGATTAGATCTGAAGGAGAGAGTGATGATACAACCAGTTGGCTCTGACACCCATATTTACTATTTTATGTGAAGACACAATAGACTTCAGATGCTGGAATCTTGTGCAAAAAACAAACTGCTGGAGGAACTCAACAGGTCAGGCAGCATCTGTAGAACGACTGGACAGACACATTTTCAGGTTGGGATTCTTCTTCAGACTGAAGAATGTTCCTGACCCAAATTGTGATCTGTCCATTTCCTTTCACAGATGCTGCCTGACTCGTTGAGGTCTTCCAGCATTTTGTATTTTACTCTTGAATATTTTTCCGATGCACAAATCCATGTGACTGTTGTTCTCTAATCGCTTCCTACCAGATACCCTGTTTATCTAGATGCTTATATATATGGTCTCTCTAAGTATCTTTTCCATTAATTTGCCCACCACTGAAGTCAAACTAACAGGTCTATAATTGCTAGGTTTACTCTTAGAACCCTTTTTAAACAATGGAACAACATGCGCAGTACGCCAATCCTCGGGGACTATTCCGTTTCTAATGACATTTTGAAATATTTCTGTCAAGTTTCATGTGGGTAAAGTACTGGCAAGAACTAATAACCAAGAAACTACATCTCACAGATGCAGTAGCAGCCAAGACTCTTTAGGAAAGATATGACTGGACAATCTGTGGCTAGAGACAAGGACCATAAGAGATATCTGCATAAAACACATAATTCTGTAAGAACCTTTAGACTCTAATGCCCCTGTCCCACTTAGGAAACCTGAACAGAAACCTCTGGAGACTTTGCGCTCCACCCAAGGTTTCCGTGCGGTTCCCGGAGGTTGCAGGTGGTTGCCGGAGGTTGCAGGTAGTGGAAGCAGGTAGGGAGACTGACAAAAACCTCCGGGAACTGCACGGAAACCTTGGGTGGGGCGCAAAGTCTCCAGAGGTTTCCGTTCAGGTTTCCTAAGTGGGACAGGGGCATTAGACTACGCTACAGAATCCAGACTCGTATAAAGGGCCTTAGCTTTGCTGGGGAACATTATAGGGCATGAAACTGCCATCCAGGAGAATGATGCTGCTTGAAGGGAATTTGAGTAGGAAATCTGGATTTAGAAGGGAAGGGAAAAGTAGTCCAGTGAAAAAAATCACAGAGTAATTTCACCCAGCAACACGAAGGTAAGTTTCATCATAAACGCAAATGTGCCAGCGTAGCTTAATGATTAATTGAAGTAATTCTTTACTGAGTTTATACCGTGGATGGTAATGTTATGAATAATATTCTCAGATGCTGTGCCACATGCCATACCCTGCTTCAGGGTTAAGATCCATGGTGAATGCATTGCCAAAATAACCATAAAATGTTGATTGTTACTGGATACAGTAAATGCAGTACTACAGCGTATCTGGATATGCTGCACTGTCTCACAAGAGTAGTCTGTATTAGTGTATATATGTTCATATATTAATGCAGGGGTTCCCAACCCTTTTTGTCCCGTTTAACCCTGGCAACTTTAATAGCACATAATAATGTTATTTAACTTAGTAATGAACAACTAATGATGAACAGATACCGGTATACCAGAATCAAACACAATCAGTCAATGAGCAAAAATATGTACAAATCCAGAATCAACAAATTTACCCCCCTGGGTAGGCGAAATTTACCCCCTGGGATAAATTTACTCCAGGTTGGGAACCCTTGCATTAATGTGTTATTCCAACAAGTACAGTGCAGCCAAGGACCAGTTGGAAAAAGAGAATGTTCCTTCTGTGCCAGGATGTGTGTTTTTTTATCCTCCACCTCGCTCCATTCCTACTCTCACTGTCGCGTGGCACAGGCAATAATCCTGAGATTGTTACTTTTTGGTCCTTTTTCTTAACTCTCCTCCCAAATCATATTAATTGCTGTGAAATTCCAGTTCCCTTTGGAGTTTCTGTACTATGACCTGTCGCACATATTTTGGCTTAAAATCAACGGTCAAGATGGTTTGATCACTGTGCCATAAATTGGAATTTCAGTTTATTCCAAGTTTCTTATTGGTGGACTTTGTGGAAACTGTAATGGAAGTGCACCGTTAGCAGTTTCTTTCTCTCAGTCAGCTAGTTAGAACAGCTTCTGGTGACGATTCAGGTGGCTATATGCAGTGAAATAGAGGTAGGAGTGGAAAACTAAACATAAGCAAAGCTTTGATCGATAAGAATAATTTACGAAGGACCGACATTCCAGATGTTGTTGGAGATCAGATGCCGCCTCACCTCAGCAGAAGTTTAAGCCAAGGCTGAAAAAGCAGGAAAGAAGCAGCAGGAAAAATAAAGGGAACAAAAACACAAGGTTCGGGCATGAGTCTGCAAGTGAATGAACTCAGCCTTTGTTGATCGCTGCTTTTAAATGAAGGTAGTACGGCATGAGGGAGATGTGCAGGAAGCAGCTGCAGATGCTGGTTTAAACCAAAGATAGACATAAAAGGCTGGAGTAACAGCAGGTTAGGCAGCATCTCTGGAGAAAAGTAATAGGCAATGTTTTTTGGTCGAGACCCTCTGAAGAAGAATCTCGATCCGAAACGTTACCTATTTTCTCCAGAGATGCTGCTTGACCCGCTGAGTTACTCCAGCTTTTTGTGTCTATTATGAGGGAGATACTGTATGTTAAGGGTTTCCCCTTGATGCAGTCCACCATGCCATGCCATAGATAACTGTAGTCAAATGTCAGGTTATTGTTGACCACTGCTGTGCTAACTCGTGTATATATAACTACAACTTTAAGACAGTTAATGATATATTGATATATATGATGATTCCATCATTTTGTATTTGTCATGTGGACTCTCAACACTCCATTACTAGACGGTCTAACCCTAACCCTGACTATATGAACTTGTAAACAGGCTGGTTTACGCAAGAGTTATTGTTAAGTTCGACATAGTCATCCAATATGTCAAGGCATGTGCAAAGACTAACACAGACTGTGATGCATACACCACACCAACCTGATGATGTGTAGTAATGCAAGTATTTTTGCAGCAATTCATCCAGCTCTGTCTGGTTCTCTGTTGATAGAGCCTGTGCAAAGACAGCTGGTTGTTAATCCTGATTACTTAATAAAGGAGAAAATATTCCATTCCTCTGTTGCTTCATCGCGATATCACAAAAAAACATCAAAATGCTCGCAACAAATAAGATGTGCAGATATATGCACCAGACATCAGAACTCAGAATAAATGCATCCCTAAACAGATAAGATAACAGAAAAATGTAGGAAGCAACCGCAGATTCCGGTTTATAGCAAAGATAGACACAAAATGCTGGAGTAACTCAGCAGGTCAGGCAGCATCTCTGGAGAAAAGGAATAGGTGAAGTTTCGGGTCAGAACCCTTCTTCAGTCTGAAGAAGTGTTCTGACCCGAAATGTCACCTATGACCCGCTGAGTTACTCCAGTACTTTTGTGTCTATCTTCAAGATAACAGAAATTGTCCATTATTGTTTATTTTTTTGTTTCCATAGATGTGAGGCTCGTCTCAACAACTTATTACCTCGCACAGAATCTCAATGCTCTGGCGTGGTATTTCTCAGAAGGTTTTGAGCAGCTAGTCCATAAAGTCGGAACATCAGAAACTTACCAAGGATGCAAATGTGAGTATCGTTTTTGTTTAAATAATATTATACTCATATTGAAGCATCAAAGGTTAAGACTGGCTTTTTTCATGTAGTGTAGCAATGGAAATAATATCACCAATATACCAGTAATCATTTTTTTCAGAACAAGCTAGCTTGGGATAAAATCAGCAACAACAAGTGATCTGCTGGAGGGACCCAACAGGTCGAGCGGCGTCTGCGGGGGTAGGAAAGGAATTGGCGATGTTTTGAGTCGAATCACAGTATCACAACAATATTTAGACCCAAAAAATCAACAATTCTTTTCCATCTACAAATGCTGTTCAATCCGCTGACCTCATGCAGCAGATTACTTGCTCATCCAGATTCCAACATCTGCACTCTATAATGCAGCAGTTGGTCACCTCTAAAATGTAGGTTTGATCCATGCCTTCTACATGAAACCTAATATCAGGTTATAATATTAAGTTATAATGATATCCTGAAGCCAACGTCATTGATACGCTGAAGCAGATGTGCAGAAAATAATTGTCTTTCATGGAAGCAATAACTAATTAATGGTTTCAAACATAAAATTCCTCCAATCTACATTAAACATTCAGATAAATTATACTAAATGTGTTAATGTTGTTTTGGTCTAACTTGGCATCTTTGGGATGCACAGTGCTTCATATTTTTTCTGTTTGAATGTTAGTTTTCTCCTGGTGTCTCTCCAGAGATCCCATGAGTGGATCACCTTTGCTGACCTTGGAGAACAGCCTCAGGCCTGACATCAGATCTCCACTAATGCTGCCCTAAAACCACAAACCACAGCCAAGTAACATGTTCACATGTTTTTTCTCTTCCTTGCTGTTTAATCTGAGCTTTTCAATAGCCAAAGGAATAGTTTGAAACTTGTGGGTAAACTCTCTATTGCTCTTTATTGCAGTACAATAAACCCCCAATATATAAAGGCAAATCACTTTTCCATAGTAACTCTATTTCTTTCAATTATTCCTCCCTGGGAGATCATTGTTTGAATTGCACAGAATTCGGATAATGCGTCCAAAAACATGATGCATTTAGCTTTTACTTTCCACTCACTATTTTTATCAGTAACCTACTATTTAATTCGCGATTAATGCTAATCTAGTCTGCTCCTAACTCCTGGACCATTTCCTCAGTCTCTCCCTGAGATGACAATTTCCATATTATTGCCGTACTCTGGGTAAAGAAGTTCCTTCTGAATTCGCTCTGTGATTAATGTCATTGAATAAACACTCAGCCTTCCATTTCCCAAAGATCGAAGCGCACTAGGTGTTTATTCCGTTAAAAATTTTTGAAACCTTTTTCCTCTTGTACCTTTTGGGCAGCACAATGGCACAGCGGTAGAGTTTCCGCCTTACAGCGCCACAGTGCTCCGGTTTCATCTGACATTCCAAAGACGTGCCGTAAGCTAAATTGACCCGAGCATGTAGAGTGTATGGGTGATGATAGTCAGTGTGGGATCGGTGGGCCGAAGGTCCTATCTCCATGCTATATCTCCAAAACTGAAACTAAACCAAACTAAACCTTGAAGACCACTGTTGAATATACCTTCAGTCACTTCCAAAATTAAAGAGATCCAACCTGTTTATCATTCAGCAAAGTATTGCAGGCACTGGAGATGTTCAGCATGTCAGGTAGCACCAATGAAGAAAGAAAGAAAGTTAATGTTTCAGATACATGACATTTCATCAAAACCACTTACCGCTTCCAAAAGGTTGTATCTCTGGAACCGCTCCTGTAAATTATGTTTACACTCTCCCCAGTATTCCCGTGAATTACATGCACATTCAAGTCTGGCCTAACCAAGCATTAATACAAGTTTAGTACAACTTCTCTATATTTAAGTTTGATCTCTCTGAAAATGAACCCATATGTTTGGTTTGGTATTTGATTGTGCACGTCACCTGCACACGCAAGGTGAAGTTTGGTTTGCTTTGTCATAGCCTTCACTTATTCATTTATGCTACTATCTTTAATAATTTGAATATGAGAACTCCCAGATCGTTTTGACCTTGGAATCCAATTATTTTAGTTTAATTTAGAGATACAGCATGGAAACGGGCCGTTCAGCCCACCGATCAATGATCACCCGTACACTACACACCAGGAACAATTTTACAGAAGCCAATTAACTTACAAACCTGCACGTCTTTGGAATGTGGGAGGAAACCTGAGCACCCGGAGAAAACCTACGTGGTAACAGGGAGAACGTACAAATTCTGTACAAACAACATCTGACGTCAGGATCAAACCCGGGTCTTTGGCGCTGTAAGGCAGCAACTCTACCAAATTCACTAAATAATAATCCCTTATTTTTGTTACCAAATGCTATACCTCACCTCTGACATGCATAAATTTAATTTACCGATTATATGTCGATCTGTAAGTTTATCAGTGACTTGAGACTGCCATTCACGTGTGCATACCTTCCAGTAGGGACTCTGATACGTCCATCAATAACATATGTAGATAGAGATACATCTATGACCCTATGGCCTGGAATTTGCAATCAGCAAATTCACTGGTAAGTTTCAACAACACTAAATTTAGAAGAAATAGATAAGGACGTTGTTGCTATAACAGCTACATGATACATGAACAGTTATATGAACAGGGTCCCTTCTAACCCAAGTAGGGGAAGGAGACCCTAATTAACAGTGCCAGAGGCCCTGCAGCTGCCTGGAGCTTGGCTGGACTGGGTGCCACTCCATGAGGCCGAGCACGTGGACCAGACACAGCCTACAATGGCGGAGCATCAGCAACATGGCCAACCCTGTGATGGCGTAAGGACAACAGACCTTCATGGTCAGATCAAGATCCCTGTACTTACAATAACCAGGACTTGAAACTGATGCCAAACCGGCGAATCTGTATATGTCTCAGTGGACTACTGCTCTACACTTGTACCGTATCTGAGATGCTTATCTACTATGTATCTAAATGCTTATGTATAGTGATACTTGTACTGAACTGTATTCAAAAATGAATTTCACTGTACATGTGACAAATAAAGTACCATACGATAACATACCAAAAGGACTTGACGATCACGATTTGAAAAGTCTACATTAAGTGGGTGAAAACATTTAAAAAAAGTAGCAATATAGGAAGACAAGAGTGTTGAATTGTCATGAACATTTAAAACAATGTTTAGAGCAGCCCAAAAAATATGCATTCTGTGGAAAGTGAATGGCAAAGAGACACTTTGAATAAAGAAAATGATACAGGAGAAAAGTTGCAGGTAAGGAGAGAAGTCATCTCCAGTAGAGCAACAGGACTTGAGTATGACCCTGGCATGTCTGCTTTGATTTCATATTCACTTCTTCGGGTGAGACTTAAATCCATGACCTTTTGACTCAAAGGACTTATACTTGTAAGTAATTGCATGCATCCCCCAGTCTGGCGAGCAGAGGATAAGAAGTCATCCTCTCGCTTACAAACCAGGGACAATCAGTGAGCATTGCATGGTTTACAAAATGGGAAATCAGTCGTTAAGAAGGTCAGCACAAATCTTCCCAATGTGACGAGTCATAGGGTCATGATAATAGTGCAATCCGTTGCAAATCATGAAGGTAGTTAATTGTATTGTGTGAATGAGTAGGCAGGATAAATGACACCCTGCACTAGGGGGAACCCTGCCGCCTGCTTGAAACTCTATACTCTGGCTGAAAGCAAACACATTTATCACTTTTCCTTTGCTTTGGGATGCCTATGGGGAAGTGTTTAATGCATTTGCTACAGCAGGCAAGCTATCAATCATTGCTTGCATGGACTGGCAACTAATTAATGTGACTGGTATTGCCTTGGACAACCTGGAAACACCAGATGCAGTGAAGTTCAGCGGTGCAGTGGATAATGCCTCAGCATCCAGTGCTGTAACAATTGTTTGTAGCCGTTGTTGGTTATGACAACTTTCTCTGCTCTTGGAGCTGTGAATCTTACCTAAACTCTTCAGTCAATTGCAAGAATGTTCGCCTTCAATAAAATTTCTGGCTAAAAATTACTCCAGTCACACCTTCTATTTGTTCTTTCGTCAACTACTGCTCTTTGTCTCCTATCTTCTTTCACTTTCCCCTCCTCGTCTATCTTTCACAATGGGAATCCTAGAAAGACCAGGATCAAGAAACAACCAAAGTTACAGGAGCCACAATTCAGAAAATACAATAAAATGTCAAGCCCTTCCAAATCTTTCATGCTTTTTTGTGCACTTGAAAACAGGGCATCTGCACATGCACATTGACTGAGTGTAATTCTTTCATCTCATCATTGATCACCATACTGGTTTTGGGGGGAATCTGTAAGGCTCTAGGTGGTTTCACTTCTTTCTTATGCTTCTGGATAAGGAAAGAACTAAATTTGTTTGCATATGCAAGCATTGTAACAGTCGCCTGACCTGAATCACTTGATGAATGCATCAATGGAACATAGACTGAATGATGTTTCTGCTGGCATGAGTTTAAACTATTCTCATCACTGAAGTGACCTTGACATCCATAGACAATGCCACCTTTAACTGAGTGTTTAGGTTATTACCAGATTGAAGTAAATGGTGCAATTCTCGGTATCTTAAAGACAAGTGAAGGATGTCCGTACCAATTTTCTTAAACAAGTCTGCATATATCCCTTATTCCTAATAGATGTATTTCCAAGGCAAATAACAGTACAAGATCACCACATTTGTATAATCTAGCTTATTTTGTATCCATTCTCATAAAACCATAGGATGTAGGAACAGTACTACACAAGTTAACCAAAATTATGATTGTGTTAAGGGCCTGTCCCACTTAAGCGATTTTTTAAGCGACTGCAGGTGACTAGGCTGTCGCCACATGGTTCGTTGGGGTGTCGCCTGTATGGTCGTGAGTAGTCTCCTCAGTCGCCCAAAGCATCGTAAAGTCTTTCTGGTTGTCGTTGGATTTTCAACATGTTGAAACATGTTCTGAGACAATCGGCGACAGTGGAAACAAAGAGTAAGGATTAACGGGTCCCTTTCAGAATGGCAGGCAATGACTAGTGGGGTACCACAAGGCTCGGTGCTGAGACCACAGCTATTTACAATATACATCAATGATTTAGATAAAGGGATTTAAAGTAACATTAGCAAATTTGCAGATGACACAAAGCTGGGTGGCAGTGTGAACTGTGAGGAGGATGCTACGAGAATGTAGGGTGACTTGGACAGGTTGGGTGAGTGGGCAGATGCATGGCAGATGCAGTTTAATGTGGATAAATGTGAGGTTATCCACTTTGGTAGCAAAAACAGGAAGGCAGATAAGTATCTAAATGGTGTCAGGTTGGGAAAAGGGATAGTACAACAGGATCTGGGGGTCCTTGTTCATCAGTCTATGAAAGTAAGCATGCAGGTACAGCAGGCAGTTGAGTATAGTAGCAAAGAGGTCCCTCTGCAGTTGTACAGGGCCCTAGTGAGACCTCACCTGGAGTATTGTGGGGTGAAGAGCTCCTGGAGCGGGGCCCACCAATTTGAGGATGGACATTATGTGCTATTGAGGGGGGCTCACAAGTGCAGCATAGGTTTACCGCGGGACAATCGCCATCGCCAGGCGGGGGCTGTCATATGACTGAGAGATCGGAGTGGCTGAGCTTGTATACTCTGGCAGTTTAGAAGGAAGTAGAGGGTATCTTATTGAAACATATAAGATTATAAATTATGGGTGTCTTGGACACGCTATGTTTGTATGTATGGCAGAAACATGTTTCGTTTGGACCTCAAGTTGGGGAGTACAGAACCAGGGTATCTTATCTTATCTTAAGAATACATCAATGAGTAAAGCCATTTAAAGAACATTAGAAATGAGATGAAACAAAGCTTTTGGCAGTGTGAACTGTGAGAGGATGCTGTAGAATGTCTGACTGCCTCAGAGGGTGGTGGAGGGCGATTCTAGCAGATGCACTTTCAAAAAGTGAGGTTAGATAGGGCTCTTAAATATAGCAGGCAGATTAGCGGTTCATGTTGGGAAAAGGCATAGACAACGGGCTATCTGAATGGGGATGTTCAACAGTCTATGATAACATGCAGGTAATGGCAGTTGCTGGCTCGAAGGGCCCTGATTGGCCCTAGTGACTCCTGCACCTTGTGTGCTATTTTGTCCCCTTGTTTGATGCCAATATTGCTATTGAGGTCATTAGAGCTAGGTTTACAAGGTTAATCCTGACGGGACTGTCAGGTGCTGTCATAGTGGCTGAGCGCTAGGTTAGAAGGATAGGTTGTCTTATTGCCAAGTGTAAGATATAAAGGGTTTGGACACGCTAGTGCTGAAACTGTTCCCGATTTTTTTTTTGTTAAAGTACCATTTAAGATTAAGGAGTATTTCAAAGATTTTTTGTCGAGAGTTGTGGTGGAATTCTCAGCCTCGCCGGTGGTTTTCAGCGACTCTGGTACACTATGACAGTCGCCAGCAGTCGCTTTAAAATAACCTAAGTGGGACAGGCCCTTTACTCATGGATAGAAAATTGGCTTCATGGAAGGAAGCAGAGGGTGATGGTGGAAGGTTGCTTCTCAAACTGGAGGCCTCAGGGTTCAGTGCTGGGCCCATTACTGTTTGTCATCTATATCAATGATTTTGATGAGAACAAACAATACAATACAAATTTATTATCATTTGAGCCCCAGTGAGACTCAAACGAAATGTTGTTTCCACAGCCATACAAACAAAGACACTGTCTTACAGACATACACATAATTAAATTCACACAAACATCCATCACAGTGAAGCCACTGTGATGGAAGGCAAGTCTTTTCTCTCCCCTGTTCTCCGTGTCTCTCCCGATGTCCAAGCCCCAGGCGGGTCATGGCAAACATGGCAAACATGGCAAGTTTGCTGATGATATAAAAGTGGTTGGTTTTGCAGATAGTGAAGATGGTTGTGAAAAATTGCAGCAGGATCTTGATCGACTGGCCAGGTGGGCTGAGGATTGGTTGATGGAATATAATACAGAGAAATGTGTGCCATTGCATTTTGAGAAGTCTAACAGAGGCAGGACATACACAGTGAATGGTAGGGCTCTGGGGAGTGTTGTAGAGGGATCAAGGAATGCAGGGCAAAAAGGCTTTTTGCACATTGGCCTTCATCAGTCAGAGTATTGAGTATAGACGTTGGGAGGTCATGTTGAAGTTGTGTAAGATGTTTGTGAGCCCGCATTTTGAGAATTGTGTTCAGTTCTGGGCATCATGTTATAGGAAAGATGTTTTCAAGCTGGAAAGGGAACAAAGAAGATTTACGAGGATGTTGCCAAGACTAGAGGGTCTGAGCAATAGGCAGAGGATGAGTAGGCTGTGACTCTATTTCTTGGAGCACAGGAGGATGAGAGGTGATCATATAGAGGTGCATAAAATCATGAGAGGAATAGATCAGGTAGATGCATAGAGTCTCTTGCCCAGAGTAGTCTCTTGCCCAAAGTAGTTTCTTGCCCAGGTGAATCGCGGACCAGAGTACATAGGTTTAAGGCGAATGGGAAAAGATTAAATAGGAATCTGAGAGGTAACTTTTACACACAAAAGGTGGGTGGTGTATGGAACAAGCTGCCAATGGAGGTAGTTGAGGCAGGGACTATCCCAATGTTTAAGAAACAGTTAGACAGGTACATGGATAGGACAGGTTTGATGGGAAATAGACCAAACGCAGTCAGGTGGGACTAGTGTAGCTGGGATATGTTGGCTGCTGTGGGCATGTTGGGCTGAAGGGCCTGTTTTCATGCTGTATTACTCTGACTATGACTCCAAGATCTGTCATTCATGCAATGACAAAGAAAGCTCATCAACGCCTCTACTTCCTTAGAATTATGAGGACATCCAGAATATGGATGAGTACTTTATTGAACTTCTACAGATGTGTGGTAGAGAGCATCACGGCCTTGTTGTAGCAACTGAAATGGCCAGGAATGAAGGAGATAACAGAGAGTGGCAGGCAGACACTGCCCGGTTTATCACAGATACTGATCTCCCTACCGTTGAAGGGATCTATAGGATATACATCCTGAATGACCCACAACAGGATGGCACTGTGGTGCAAAGGTGGAGTTGCTGCCTTACAGCACCAGAGACCCGGGCTCGATCCTGACTACTGGTGCTGGTTGTGTGGAGTTTGTAGTACTTTCTGTGACCGCATGGGTTTTTTTCTGGTGCTCCGGTTTCTTTCCACATTCCAAAGAGGTGCAGGTTTGTAATTTAATTGGTTTCTGTAAATTGTCCCAGTGTATAGGATAGAACTAGTATATGGGTGATCGCTGGCCGGCTTGGACTGGGTGGGCCGAAGGGCCTGTTCCCCAGCCTGCTTCTCTAAACTAAACTAAATTAAACTATTGTGGGCTGCACGGAGGCACAGCGGTAGAGTTGCTGCCTTACAGCGCTTGCAGCTCTAGAGACCTGGGTTCGATCCCGACTACGGGTGCCGTCTGTACGGAGTTTTTATGTTCTCCCCATGATCGCGTGGGTTTTGTCCAAGGTCTTTGGTTTCATTCCACACTCCAAAGACGTCCAGGTTTGTAGGTTGATTGGCTTGTGTTTGTATACATGGTATAAGTGTAAATTGGTCCTAGTGTGTGTAGGCTTGTGTTAGTGTGTGCTGATTGCTGGTCGACACCGACTCGGTTGGCCAAAGGCCCTGTTTCCGCACTGTATATCTAAACTAAACTAAATCAAAACTAAACATCCTGACCATGCTCTATTTCAGTTCCTTCAGTTTCTTCAGGAAGAAGATTGAGGAGCATGAAAACCGTGACCACCAGATTCAGAATAGTTTCTTCCCAGCGACTGGCAAGCTCTTGAGCAATACACAACACGAAACTCAATTATGAACTGCTATGAATTGTGCCTTTGGTTGCACTATAGACCGGGAGGGTTGGGAGGAGGGTTGCACTAGATTTGTGTGGGAGAATGCACTTGATAGTCTGCACAGAAAGTGTATTTCAATATTTCAATGTTAAGCCAATGTTCTCAACATTGAGTCCCTTCCAACTGTGAATGATAGTTCTCATTTTACCAGCGACATGCTGTGCTGTGTCATTTCGTATGTTATGATAAGTTATTTCAGAAACTTAAAAATAAACAAGTTAATCTTTCTTATTTACTTTTTTCCATTATCAGTACAGTGAATGAGAAATGTATCCTTGCTGCAGAAGTGTTGAAGAATTCCTGAAAGATCTACGTTATTTGGATCAGTTTAACACAACACACTTACTGATATATCCCTTTCTCTGCAGCATTCGTGCTTTGCCTGACTTAATAGCCCAAGAGTATTTGCCAAATGCAGAATACTTCCAGATTTTCATTACACAGCTCATAAACCCAAAATAGTCTCCAGTGAGGCCACATCTGGCAGCAGCACTTCTATCTGGGGTTCTTAGGGTCTCACTTCAACAAATGACAACAGTATAGAAATGACTGTTGTTTGGTCTGTGGTGACCTGTTAATGCAACATCTCATAATGGCTCTTCCAGCTGTCGTTTTGCTTATTATAATGACAGAATCATTGCTGAACTAGACATATTCTCAACTATTAACTTTAGCCCATATTCTGCACCTACTACTTATTTTGTTTATTGAAGTGTGCTTTAACGAATAATATTGGAAAACAGAGGTGCACCAGATTTAGCCAGTACTTTTTCTCATGTTGTTTGGTCTCAATAAAAATAAAGTACTCGATTTCTGAAAGTTCTTCTCAGTTTCAGTTGAAGATAATTAAATCCTTTTCTTTCTCTCAGACATTGCGGAAAACTTATGAAACATTTCAATATAACCTAGGAGGGTTGATTAGAGACATGCATGTTGATCTGCCATGGAGTAATGTACAAGGCCAAGTAACGCGTTCTAATGAAAACGGTTTGCAAAGCAAGGATATTTGGACCAGGTCATTAGGGAGTAAACATCAAAACCATATAGTATAGTGTTCTTTGTACTTATTTATGTACTCATATATTTGTCATTAATTAGCAAACTTGAAATAGAAATTTGACATATCAAATAATATAATTGAATTATGAAGTTTTTCTTCGCAGGGATATAAAACTAAGATGTCAAGTGCCATAGAAGGCGGCAATTACAGTGTGACATTTAATTAGCAAATTTCATTATAAACACGGATACCAAAAGATACAATAGAAGAAAGTTAACAGGAAGTGCATGCGAGGTTTATGCATATAAATGTTTATAGCAGTTAATACATTTAGCTTTCCTTGTATATTTTAGGGCACTATTCAACATGCAGAAAGCTGCAGATTTCAAGGTCTGGGTAATCCTGACAAGAAACAGTGTAAGTTCCTCATTCATTTAATAGTTTTATTTAAACTTATTTATTTTGTTCACGTTCATTGTTGATAATGTGATTTTTGTTCAACTCCTATTGCTGTTTTATACATGTTACCTTTGAGTGCCTGTGTCTTAGTCGATTTGACCAATGTTGTTCCTGTCCATTCATTTTAATTTCAGTCAACAGTTTAATATTCTCATCATTGATCCAAATTAGACAAATGGTTATTTTTTCAATGTTGCAGTAAAACGTTTTTTTTCAGGAATCAAAGAATTATAAATTTGCTACAAAAATGTTATGGACAAAAAAATCAAAATTACGATTGTGTCTGAGAAAATCAGTCATTTGAAGTATTGGTTATGTTTTGTCACCAACATAAACATATGAAAGAGTGATGTTCCTCACTGCTTTAGAGCATGGACTGACCAAAAGAATTATGCATCAAACTCATCATTCTGAATGAGACAATGACATCTTCACATCCTCATTCAGGAAATCCCATTCCAGCACACAAGTGTGATTAATAACTAGTTGATTGATTACAATGATTATTACAAAAAAATATTTCTGCAACATTATTCTGAACTATTTAAAATTCAAGTAATCAAAGGCATTGTGAAACATAATTGCGAAAAGCCTCTTGAGCTTTGAGTGAGCTTTTTCTAAAGGGCTTTATTCCGATTCCCATCACTGCACAAAGGTCAACAACTGGCCTGTCAGTCATGAAATTCCCCAATGATTATTTTTTAATAAAAAGCTGACTTTCTTTAAAGGGCAGTTATTTGGTGGAACGAAATATTGAATTAATTCAGTCTATTGCACATGCAGCTACAGCTGGACTTGATTAATATTGAGTCTGACTAATCAGAAATTGTGTGTATAGACGGTGTTTGAATAAGGCTGTGGGAAACATTTTTCTTAAGTTCTACTTATAAGGAATGTCAACCTTCTCCAGCTTAAGTATAAGAAAAAGCCCTTTTGTTTTTGGTATTTTTATGAACTCCACAGATTTTAACTCCTATTGATTCTTTTCGTATTGTATTTGTTTTTCTTTCACACACCCAATCAGTGACCAAGACTAACCCAAATGTGTTAACCCAGTGAGTGCATTGATCCTATTTCTAACATTTCAATTACTTTCATCTCTATCTGAAGTGATGTGCGGGGATACTTGCCAGAGAATGATTTCATATCATTTAATGTAGAAAAAGTTAGCAAGATGCGTATCTTTCTGAACTAAAAAAGCACACCACGTGCATCTAAAATAAAATTGAGATTACAAACATTATAGGGGTCAATAATTCCTTCAAAGGTTCTTTGCACATGGAAATGTAGGGCCGGGTAAAATGTTAAAGACTAGTTTGATTGATTGGGTGGTCAAATCTTTACAATTTAAAACAGTTCCTGAAATTGGGCATAGAATATTTAGCAGTTTATGTCTTCACAATTGTTATTGAAAAGGAGGAGGATTTACTATTGAAGAGGTAATTAAGCTGATGATAATAATGCTGTTGCTTGTAATCTACATAGACTTCCGTAAGGCTGCTGGTAAAGTTGGGAAACTGGCCATAAGAACACATGGGATCCTGAGTAATTTGCTAATTTGATCAGAAGTTAGTTTGGTGACAGAAGACGAAGATGGCTAAGGATTGCTTTTGTGATTTGAAGTTTGTGATCTGTAATATATCAGAGGGAATCAGTGCTGAGACCTTTGTTCTCCAGATATGCTGCCTGGCCCGCTGAGTTACTCCAGCACTTTGTGTCATTTTCTGTGATTGTTGCTCTATGTTTTGCACTTTGACAATCTGCACATCAACGTAAATGTCAAGATTAGTAAATTTACAGATGGCATGAAATTTGGTGGTCTTGTCGATAGTAGTGAGGGTAGTCTTAGACTACAGTATGATATTGATGAGTTGGTATGAAGGACTGAGCCGTAGCATATGGAATTGGAGCCTTATGAATGTGATAGAAGTATATAACATCATGAGAGACATTAATAGAAGTAGAGTAGATAGAATCCTTCTCCCAGGGTGGAAATGTCAAATACTAGAGGGTAAATCTGATAGGGGGGATGTTTAAAGAATTGCAAGGCAAGTTTTTTTACACCGAGTGGTAGGTGCCTGGAACGTACACTCTGGAGGATGATAGCTACTGACAGATGAACAAGCAGGGAATACAGAGATACAGGTCACGTGCATCTTTCCAAATAGATGGGTTTCATGGTCAAGACAGACATGATGAGCAAAACGGCCGGATCCTGTTCTATACTGTTTGGAAAATAGTTTGAAATAATCGTTTGGCTGTGGTAAGACTATTGTGTTCAGTACTGGTTGCCATGTTCCAAGGTCTTAGAATTATACAGCACAGAAACAGGCCCATCAGTGTACATTGTCCATGCTAACCAGGATGCTCTCTTAAGACAATCTCATTTGCCTGTATTTGCCCAATATCGTTCTAAACCTTTCCTATGAAGAAAGACTGGATAGACTTGGTTTATACTCTCTAGAATTTAGGAGATTGAGAGGGGATCTTATAGAAACTTACAAAATTCTTAAGGGGTTGGACAGGCAAGATGCAGGAAGATTGCTCCCGATGTTGGGGAAGTCCAGGACAAGGGGTCATAGCTTAAGGATAAGGGGGAAATCCTTTAAAACCGAGATGAGAAGAACTTTTTTCACACAGAGAGTGGTGAATCTCTGGAACTCTCTGCCGCAGAGGGTAGTCGAGGCCAGTTCATTGGCTATATTTAAGAGGGAGTTAGATGTTGCCCTTGTGGCTAAGGGGGGGATCAGAGGGTATGGAGAGAAGGCAGGTATGGGATACTGAGTTGGATGATCAGCCATGATCATATTGAATGGCAGTGCAGGCTCGAAGGGCCGAATGGCCTACTCCTGCACCTAATTTCTATGTTTCTATGTGTCTATACATAACCCATCAAAACATATTTTAAATACCGTAGTTATTCCTTCCTCTAAGACTTCCCCTGGATGTCTACCACTTACCACTCTCTGCATGGAAAACTTGCCCCTCTGGTCCTCTTTAAACCTTTCCCTTATCACTTAAATATGAACGATGCCCCTACCCTAGGAAAAAGTCTTTGGCCATCCACCTCATCTGTGTCCCTCATGAGTTCATAACCATCCCTAAGGTCACCCCTTAAAGGGCCCATGCAAGGATAACCTGCAAATTAGTGGTTGCATTCATTTAAAGAGCCAAATTGGTTGGAGTGTGAATGGTAGGTAACATTTCATTTAATTTCTTTGAGTTTAATTGAAAAGAGAATGACAGAATTTGTTTGGTCACAGCTAGGAAGCAGTGGTACGAATTATAGTTACAACAGGACCTTTATTTACCCCAATGTAAACTGGGATATTGAAAGTATAAGGGCGGCTCAGTGGCGCAGCGATAGAGTTGCTGTCTTATAGCGCCAGAGACCCGGTACGATCCTGACATCGGGTGCTGTATGGAATTTGTAAGTTCTCCCTATGACCGCGTGAGTTTTCTCCGGGCGTTCCAGTTTCCTCCCACATTCCAAAGACATACAAGTTTGAGGGTTAATAGGCTTCAGTAAAAAAACAGTAAATTGGCCCTAGTGTGTTTCATATGTTACATATGGTAGTGCTAGTGCAGGTACGGTGGTTGGCACGGACTCGGTGGGCCAAATGGTCTGCTTCTGTACTGTACCTCTAAAGTCTAAAGTCTTACGTCTAAAGGCAGATGAGTTCAAGAGTTTCTAAAATATGTCAAGGATAATTTACGAAAGAAGTATATTTCAGGTCCCCACAAGGAAGGAAGTGGAGAAGCAGTAGATCTGAGTCCAGGGAATGAAGTTGTCAAGTGTAGCTAGGTTTCAGTGAGGCAGCATTTGGGGAATGGTGATCAAAAAACCGTAAGGTTTTAGTTAGTGATAGAAAAGGAGAAGAGTCCAATCCAAAGTAAAAAATCATTAATTAGAGGAAGACCCATTCGAATGAGATGAGATTGAATATGGCCCAAGTAAAGTGAAACCAGAAGTTGTCACGCAGAACTACAGCAAGAGATGGATTAGGTTGAGGCACATTCCCATGAGAAATAAAGGAAAAACAAACATGTCCAGAGCTCCTAAGATAATGAAGGAGATTCAGAGGAAGATAAAGCAAAAGTCTGCTTATGACAAGTGGGTGCAATAGAATCAGAGGTAAAATGAAAAGTAGGAGTGGCAAAGGGAGAACATGACAAAAGGTTTTCTGCTAACATAAATGGGAAACAAAAAGTCATTTATCGACCTATAAATTGTACAAGGTAAAATATGGAGAAGGGGGGCCATTCTGAAAAAGAAATCCTTGCACATGCATGCCGAGGGCAATTCTCAGCTTCTAGCTTTGCATCATCTTCATTTTCTCACTGTGCTTCCAAACTAATAGTGAAGGGAGAAATAATAGAGATACTTGATATGAAAAAATTGATAACATATGGATATTAGAGTAGTTGACTGAACTGAAAGTTTTCAGTAAGTTGCCAGCAAGGAATGGGATGCATCCTAAGATTTAGTGAGTAATACAAGCTGAGAAGATGCTGACCATAATCGTTCCTTTTTCTTTGGAAATGGGACTGGTGCCAGAGACCAGAGACAGTAAATGTTACTTCTTTGGTTTAAAAAGGGTGTAAGAATAAGCAAGGCAATTACTGAGCAGTCAGTTTAACGTCAGCAATGGGGGAACTTATAGAAACATACATCTAAGACAGGATTGTTGTGCACTGAGAGGTAAAATTTACTTAATAAGGAAAGCAAGCATTGATTTTTTTTTAAAGGTGAAATGTGTTTTTTAATTTAATAGAATTTTTTGCTGAGGGGGATTGGAGAGGATGGGAATGATTTCTTTGGAAGGCTGAGGAGAGATTCAATAGAAATATATCCAATAATGAAGTGTCTGTAAAAAACTGGATAATGGGGAGCTGTTATCTTTGATAGAGGGTTGAGGACTAGAGGCCACAGATCTAAAATAATGGTGACGAGAATTAAGGGTGACATGAGGAAAAGCTTTTCTACACAGTATGTGGTTGGAATCTGGAATGCACTGGCTGTCGTCATGCTGGTGGCGGGTTCCTATTGTGTGTTTAAAAAGGAGAGAAATGGAGAAATATATAGGGGAGGAAATGCTACAAAGCTAGAGAAAGGAGATGTGGATCTACTGAATTGTTTTGATAAAGAGCCGGTGTGTGTGACATGATTGGCCGATTAGACACTTTCTGTGCATTAACCCCTCTATGATTCTCTCAGCTACGATTCAAATGTATTCATTGGTTTGAATTTTATATTTTTTTTTAATTAAAATGTTAATTGCATTGAGCTTTAATAGTTTTTGATTTGAATAGGGATTCAGAATTTTTATGAATCTCAGAGGATTTCACAGGCTTTCAAATGTCTTGTCCTAACAGTAAGTTATTGTGAGACCAACTGTCCATCCCTGAAAGTAACTCTGCAGGGTAGGGTTAGTCATTTTCATTTGGGAAGCACATTTGGGATGTACTGATCAGTTCAGAACAGGCTCCTGAGTGGAAGAATGTACACAGTGACTTGCTCCAATTAGCAGCAGGTCTCAAGGGCAGACAAGTTTTATCTGGTTTTGTCTAATAAAGAGATCTAAACATTATTTTCCCTTTCATATCTTCCCTCAAGGTATGAGATATGTATTAACATTCTTATAATAACTTTGTTTCCATGCGTACGGAGTAGCCATTGTTTTCCATGAAGTAAATAAACACAACTTCCTTTCTATGGGTGCATATTTTCTAAATTTGGATGCACTCAGCATCCTCCTGGCCTTGCCAATATCAGATATAATACAAGCCTACTTTTGCCCCTCCCTTAAAAAAGTGGAGCATTTCCTTTGGGAATTTATGTTGATTTATGCCCGTTTCCATGCTGCATCTCTAAACTAAACTAAATGTTATTCGTTATCTCACCATGCATGTAACCAAGCCTGAATGTCATGCAGTTTTGTTGCATGTGGGCACAAACTGTTTCATGTTATGAGGAGTTGTAAATGGTTTACACTGCGCAATTATCAGCAAACATCCCACTTCCCTCCCATCATTGTTGATGAAACTATTGAGGATTATTAGGCCTAGGACACTGCTCTAGAGAACGCCTGTGACATTGTCTGAAACAGGATCTCAACCGGAAAGGCTGGCCATCCCTTTGCCTCCATAGATGCCCAACCTGCTCAACAAGCAGTTTGATTTTGTGCTCCACATTCCAGCATCTGTAGTTTCTTGTGTCTCCCGTTGTACCTCAGGCAGAGTTCAGTCTATAAGGGTGACCCTGAACTGCCAGTGACCTCTTATTTTAACTTTCCGTCCCACTCCCACTCTGATCTCTCTTTCTTTAACCTCCTAAAGTCTCTCAGTGACTCCCAATGTAACCTTGAGAAATAGCAGTTCATCTTCCGCCTGGCCTCTTGGTACCCGATATTAAATTCAATAATACCCCCAAAAAAGCTGCTTGTTTCTTTGTTGGATATTTTAGTTTCAATTTGTGTTCCTTTGATACTTTTCTCTTCAGTTTCAAACTCCTTATATTTAAATCAATAAACTTGACAAGTTTGGTCTACGACATTATCACAATTGTCCTCTCCACCCCACCCTTTGCTGCAACTGAAAACATGCATGGTTTCTTACTTTCACAGTTGTGCACAGAAATCCTCAACCCTGAAATGGTGACTTTCTCTGCAGAGCTGCTGAACGTTTTCAGCATTTTCAGTTACTGTCTCAGATTTCCAGAATCTGCACTTTTTTGCCGGAAATAAAATTCATCCATTGCTCTACAAATAGTTTTCATAGTTTTGGTGCCATCTAACTAGTTTCTAACTAGATCATGCAACCAAGGAGTTCTTCCTGATTGACATACCTAAAGATTCATAGATCAAGCAGAGTGATAGACAACGACTCCATAGACCATAGAACTTAGAAATTCGGAGTGACCCGAGGTGCAGGAGCGGACAGATATGATCTCCCTCTCTGCTGCCAGACTCACTATTTGCCCCCCTGTGGCAGAGCACTGACCTGCTGGAGAGAGACACTGGATAAACTTTACATTCATCCCTTCTAATTCATACCACTTCTTTGACTGGAGTTTCCAACCTTGTGGAGAAAGTAGAGTGATGCCTCTGTCCAACGTAGGCAATGTTTTAGGCAACTACAGATGACTTAGGTTGTCGCCAGGATGACGTAGGTTGTCGCCAGTGCTGACTCCGGTGAATACCATTGGCGACTACCTACGTCAACCTATGTCAACCGGCGACTGAATTGTCTTACCTTGTCATAGCTTGTCGCGGGAGGACATAGGTTGTTGTAGGTGTGGTCGTAGGTGGACATACTTATGGGTCGCCAGTTGTCAGTAGCTTGCCTTAGCTTGATGTCGACTAGGTGGTAGGTTGTTGTAGACATTGTCGTAGACATTGTCGTAGGGGGTCCAGTCGCCGGTTGTTCGGCGACCTGCTACGACTCTGACGGTCGCCGGCAGTGGCCGAAAAAATTGCCTAAGTGGGACAGACCCATGAAGCTAATTTTTCAATACTTTCTTTTATTCCAATGGCTTAAAGCTTTTTTTAGGAATCCACATTTTTAAACTTTTTTTTCCCTTTATAAAATATTTTAATAGTTTGTTTATTTCAATAGTTTGTTTATCATAGTTTTTCTAATGTTGCCATAGTTAAAAGAATGCTTGACATCTGGAAGGGAAAGGAATTCAAACACAAAATCCTGTAATTTTTGTCAAAAAGATGCTCGAATGCAATAGAAACCATATAACTACTGTACGGGTAATTGAAGGTTGGCATGGACTAGGTGACCGATGGGCGTGTTTCCACGCTGTATGTCTAAACCAAACTAAACTACAAGTAGTTTCATTTTTATTATTGTCAGAATATGCCATAGAGAAAATGTTTGTTTTCAGCATGTGAAAGGGAGTCAGACTTGCTTTCCATGGCAACAGTTGCTATATAGAATACTTCATGAGTTTCCTTAGGAATTTATTACAGTATGTCATCGTCCAAGTGTAACGTGTAGTACACGCTCTCATGGGGCCAACACTGTTATGCTGTTTCAGCAATTTATGTTGATCTGTAACTCAGTAAACTCACTAGAACAACCCCAGGGCACCCACATATCCGTTATTTTCCCAATTTATGTCAGAATCTGGTTGGGTTTTCACAATTGACTTGAGATGCAATAGATTGAATGAAACAATTCATCTCAATCCACAAAGCATGAAATTTGTAAGAGGGAACACAGAAATTCACCATCCTGGTGTGAGTTGAATTTGAAATAGCATTGTGAGAATATATATATATCTATATTACTAACGGTCTGATCTTGACCACTTCCTGTTGTTCTGTATATTGATTTTAGAATAAACGCTGCCACTTACGGCTGTGATTGTTGGCCATCTTACTCAGAGTCCCCCTCCGCTGCGCAGGATAAGAGGATTTTTCCCATTGATGAAAAATAAAAGAGTTATTAATGTTTAAAAATGTTGAGATTCTCTCTCCTGAACGCCACGCCCCTTCGGAGGGACTTTAAAACACTAAAATGTTGAGTCAGCCAGTCTCTGCAAGATGGGGAAGCAAGAGGGTCACATCTCTCAGTCTGAGCTGTGAATAACACTGAACACATGTCTACTAAAAGTATTTTACTGACCAGTCAATGCCCTTAATATGGTTTAAATATATAGTTTGGAAATGCTAAAGCTGTGTTGCCTTTGGTTTGGAAATGCTAAAGCTGTGTTGCCTTTGGTTTGGAAATTCTAAAGCTGTGTTGCCTTTGGTTTGGAAATGCAAAGTCTGTGTTCCCTTTGGTTTAGAAATGCTAAAGCTGTGTTGTCTTTGGTTTGGAAATGCAAAAGCTGTGTTGCCTAATTAAAGTTGCCTTGTCTAATTAAAGTTGCTTTGCCTAATTAAAGTTGCTTTGCCCAATTAAAGTTGCCTTGCCTAATTAAAGTTGCCTTGCATAAT
Organism: Leucoraja erinaceus; assembly: GCF_028641065.1. Classification (NCBI taxonomy): domain Eukaryota; kingdom Metazoa; phylum Chordata; class Chondrichthyes; order Rajiformes; family Rajidae; genus Leucoraja; species Leucoraja erinaceus. Next base: position 22,336,380 of record NC_073386.1, read on the forward strand.
TAAAGTTGCCTTGCCTAATTAAAGTTGCCTTGCCAAATTAAAGTTGCCTTTAAAGTTGCCTTGCCAATTAAAGTTGCCTTGCCCTCTATATAATGAAAAGTCTAATCTTGACCACTTCCTGTTTGTACCCTATTTTGATTTTAGAAAAAACACTACCATGTACGGCTGTGATGTTTGGCCACCTACTCAGAGTCCTCCTCCGCTCATTAGGTGCAGTGGATTTTTCCCATCGATTAAAAATAAAAGAGTTATTAGTGTTTAAAAAACGTTGAGATTCTCTCACCTGTCAATCACGCCATGAAGGCCACGCCCTTTCTGGTGGGAGGGGGGGAGGGACAATAAAACCCAGAAGTGTGGGCATGGCTCAGTCTCTGGAAGGTGGTGGAGGTAAAGGTCACGACTCGTTGTCTTTAGTGGCCTTGCACCCTGCTTGAAATGGTCTGAAACTGCACTTGAATTTGGTGGCCTTGCACCCTGCTTGAAGTGGTAAGAAACTGCACTTGAATTTGGTGGCCTTGCACCCTGCTTGAAATGGAATTTCAAGAAATAGCCGTGAGTCAACTACCAGCCCCCAGCCGTGAGTGAGTGAGCTGCCAGCACAACAGGCTTGAGTGATTAAGTCACCAGCCCAAGAATCCATTGGGCCCACAATGTGCACACTAGACATCTGGAAACCAGTCCCTTCAGCCAACAACACCCATATTAGCGCTCCAGAAATCGCTCCATCTCCTACCCCCACCCCCACTGGCCAACAATATTAGAATTGGTGGAGAGGTGGAATATTGCATTGGGGGACCAGCCCTCCCGTGTGATGCTGGGAGCCAATGGGTCCCACTTAGTCTAGTATATATATATATCTAAACATGAAAACATTGAGGAAAAAAAGTCAACTGTTACTTGTTCTCTTCCAAGAATAGTTTGTTCCCATTAGCTTTACTTGCCTGAGATCTAAATTATTTTAATATTGCTGTAGATAAGTAGACTGCAATTTAGTTTGTGACAAGAAGTGGATTTGTTTATAAAATTTAAGACATGTGAGCAAAGTTATACTAGTTGCAAATACAACAAAGTGCATTTTCTATAGTATGGATCATTCCCATTTATTATTCTAGAGAATAAAGGATGCAGTTTGAAAAGTTCAAATGAAAGGGCAGAGATGGTTTGTGTTCATTGAGATTGAATATACTTTTGAAGTTACCTTGTTTGCATCTTCCAAAACCAATATATTTTTAAAGTCAGAAAGGTATCCTTTTTTAATTATCTCCCCTAATATTCTTCAGTTTTAGCTGTGTCATTGTTATATTTTTAATATCATTATTCCATTAAGCACATTCATGGAAAGTTACTCAAAATTATGGTATCAATTATGCAACACACAATCCTTGGTTGATTGCAGGGAACTCAATATTGCATTTGCTTTTAAAACTAAAACTTGGCATCTATCACGAGTGTGAGAGGAGGTTTGAGGAATTCCACTTTAAAATGGAAATGTAATGGTCCACAACAAATAGTGGACCCTTTGAGTACTCCATTCTAATCAATGGAGAGAAATGAAGCATGAACCAAATAAACGGTAGTCATTTCCCGCAATTAAGTTCTTTTTGACACAATTTTTTATAAAACTGCAACTCCCGCAAGAAACCACTTGATGGCATTCTAAATGACTGTTTTGAATTCAAGCAAAAGAGTGGTCAAAAGCCATTTGACCTCTGATGTGCTTTCTAATTGGAACAGGTCAAAGATTCTATCCAGATTAAAAATAAACACTCACTTTACTCATATTCGGAGCACACATTTAGTGGTCCTGAGATGCAAAGATTTAACTTTTTTTGTATGTGTTGTGGATACATGTCTGCTTTTGAAAAGGGGGTGTTTTCAGTCTGAATTCTCCCCCTCTGTGATGCCACATCTACTCTCAGAATTTGTACTTGTGGAAAGAAACAATAGCCATAGATACATATTTTATGCAAAGTACAATGCAATCCTCAGGGTTTCCATGTTGTAAACTTTCTGTAATATTTTATTCAGCGACTCAAATTAGAAAAACTGCAAATGACCTTCTATCTTGGTGATGAGGTAAACAGCTTCATTCCCATAGTGTCAGCGCATATTTAACCCATTTCTTATTTCTTTCTGGAGAACATTTGAAACTCATTGACTCCACCATTAGACCCTCCACAAAAGTGACAATCTATTATTTTTATGACTAATCTGTCTACATACGTCTGAATAATAAATGTCATATAGTTATGCAATATCTTCATGTAATACGTCTAAAGTGATAGCATCCACTAAGTAACTTTACAGAAGGAGTGATGGAAATCAAAGGCATATGAGTGAAATCAGGAAGATGAATGAGTGGATAGTCGAGGAAAATCATTATTACTTGGAAGGATAAAGATTTTGCAGTTGCCAAGCAGTCAGAGTCATAGCGTCAGACAGCACAGAAACCATTTGCCCACATTTGACCCATGTCCCTCTAAATCTCTCCCATCCACGTACCATCCAACTGGTCCAGAACGCAGCCGCCCGACTAATCACCCACACCAAATCCTGGCATCACATCACTCCAGTCCTCAAACAACTTCACTGGCTTCCCATCTCCCACAGGATCACCTACAAATTCCTGGTCCTCACCTACAAAGCCCTCCACCATCTGGCCCCCCCCCATATCTCACTGACCTCCTCTCCCCCTACCAACCCTCACGGTCCCTCAGATCCACATTAGCCGGTCTCCTCCCCATCCACAAGTCAAACCTCCGCAGTTTTGGGGACAGAACCTTCTCCAGGGCAGCTCCCAGGCTCTGGAACTCCCTCCCCCAACTGATCCGCAATTCCGTGTCCCTCACCATCTTCCAGTCCCGCCTCAAGACCCATCTCTTCACCTCTGCCTATCCTTAGCCCCACGTCCCCCTCCCTTTTCATCTGTGCATTAATTGCCTCATATTGTGTTTTGAATTGAATTCTGTCTTTACTTTGTGTACTAGTCATGTCTCTACTATTTATTTCATTCCCCTTACATGTTTTTCCTCTACCTGCTAAATTTTTGTAAGGTGTCCTTGAGACTCTTGAAAGGCACCCATAAATAAAATTTATTATTATTATTATTATTACCTGTCCAAATGGTTTTTAAATATTGTTTTTGTACCTGCCCCAACCAATTCCTCTGGTAGCTTGATCCATATATGTACCACTTATTGCTAAAAAGGTTTCTCCTCAGATTTCTATTAAATTTTTTCCCAACCACATTAAACCTATGCCCTCTAGTTCTTGATTCCCCAAACCTTGGGAAAATGCGGTGTGCATTCAACCTATCTATGTCCTTCATGATTTTATACACATTTATAAGATCAACCCTCAATCTCCTATTGCCGGGGCGGCACCACGGAGGCGTGAAATGGGGCGTCGACGGCGGTGACGCCTCAGCAGCGGTAAAGTGGTGGCAGCGGAGAAGCCTCGCGATGATGAGGTCTCGGCGGTGGTGAAGCCACGCGGCGGCGATGCCTTGCGGGTCAACCCGCGGTCAATGAGAGCTTGGAGGACCAACATGAAGGGGGGAGGAATAATGGAGGACCCAGTGTGGGGGGACTGCCGTGAGGGGGGAGGGGAAGAACAATGGACAATAGGGGGTAGAAGGGCACAAAGGACAATGGGGATCCAGCGTGGGGGAACTGTTGGTGGGGGGGGGGGGGGGGGGGGGACAAAAAAGGGAGCCGGCGTGCTTTGTACCTTTGTCAGCACCATAGGTGGCTTGTATTTGTATATATTGTGTATGAAAGCAAAGAATTTCACTGTGCCTAGTCACATGTGACAATAAAGTATTTCTATTCCTATAATCCAAGGAATAATATCATCTACCTCCTTGATTACATGACACACAATATTCTATACATAAAAGCATGCTGACCATAGCTAATCAACCCCTGTCTTCCGAGTGCATATATATCTCACCCCTCAGAATCCATTCTAGTAACTTATCTACCACAGATGTCAGGCTTACTGGTCTATAGTCCCCAGGTATTTCTTTGGAGGCCTTCTTAAATAAAGTTATAACATTAGCCACGCTCCATTCTTCTGGAACCTCACCAATATCTCAGCCGGGATTTCCACAATTTTGCTTCTAGCTTTCCACAGTCGTCGTGGATATACCTGATTAGGTTCTTCGAGATTTATCTACATTCATGCATTTCAGGACATAAATGACCTCCTCCACTGTAATGCAGACTATCCCTAAGACATCCCCATTAACTTTTCCAAGTTCCCAAGTCTTCATGTTTATCTTCAGCCAACCTGCTTTCCATGCCACTATCTTCCCTCTGTTACCATGGGTTCTCATCTTCTATAGTAGCCTCATGTGCGGCACCTTATCAAACGCCTTCTGAAAATCTAGGTAAACAACATCCACTGACTCTCCTTTATCCATCCTGCTATTTACCTCCTCAAAGAATTCCAAAAGGTTAATCGGGCAAGATCTCCCTTTCACAAAACCATGCTAAAAGCCTATTTTATCATGTGCCCAGAGCTATTTGGGCCCAGGGCACTGCCTTAAGGAACTCATGCAGCAATATTTAGGATTAAGATTACTTATTTCCAAAGACCACAACTATCTTCCATTGTGCAGGGCGACTCCAGTCAATATAATGATTTGCCTTTGATTCTTAGTTAGACACAAAATTCTGGAGTAACTCAGCGGGACAGGCGGTATCTCTGGAGAGAAGGAATGGGTGATGTTTCAGGTCTCGACACGAAATGTCACCCATTCCTTCTCTCCCGAGATGCTGCCTATCCCGCAGAGTTACTCCAGCATTTTGTGACTATCTTCAGTTCAAACCAGCATCTGCAGTTCTTTCCTCCACATCCTATGCCTTTGATTCTTGTTGACCAGTTTTGCCAGGATTAATTGATGCCACATTTGGTCAAATGATATGAAGGGCAGTCATTCTCAAGTCAATTCCAGGATGCTGCTCCTTGGAACATGTTTGGACCAAACCTGCGCTGATTTTAGCTGAACATTATGACTTTGCGACTACAAGAATTTCAGACTTAAACAACCTTTCGCACACAACCTTTGACCTTTGTCCACAATCGGGCACATGTCCCTGGGTACTTGAGGGGAAGAGCTTGCAGGGCTTAAGTCAAAGTTGAGTGGTTTACCAACTTTGCTCTTGCTATGTCATGATCAGGTACAAATGAGTAGCTTAATAGAGGCATTTAAGTATCATATACATCACTGTGAATCTGGTGCCAAAGCTGGCTATACTGTAGACTGATATCCATCAGAATATCAGTGAATTCAGGAAGTTTTTAAAATCTATTCATTTATTTCATGGTTACCTTTATTTAAAGCAGCTTTTGTTTCCAGATTATTCAGCTATGAATCTTGATGGAAATCAAGCCTGTGACTGATTAACCAAGACCTTTGAATGTGATATACAGTAACTTAATCTCTGTGGTGCATGCCACATGGTTGAACAATTTGTGTCTAAATAACATGTTCAATACAGTAAAACATGAAAAGGGATTTCACAGCAGGATAGCAAATGAAATTCAACATCAAGTCAGATGAGGAACTATTACAACAGATAGCCAGAACTTCAGTCAGGAGAGCAGTGATTTCCATTCTCAACAGAGCCCACTCCCTCACAACTCCTTTTTTCATCATCCTTTCCCAGCCAAACCAGCTCCTCTCCAGATATTTTTGCATGCAACCACAGGGGATGTAACTCCTCCATCCATGTACCACGGCGGACCTCCCAGGTGAGATAGAAGTTCACATGTAACTTCAAATCTTGTCTACTACATTTGGTGCTGCCAATGTGGGGGGCCTTCTTTACATTAGCAAGGGTAAGGATAGACCAGATGACTGATTTGCCGAACCATTCTGCTCAGTCCACTAGGGCATGCTGGATTTCCCAGTTGCTAACCATTTCAAGTCTCTTTTCTTTTCCCACCAACCCTACTGTCCTGGGCCTCCTTTATTTCCAGAGTGAATGGAGGAACAACTCCTCATATTCTGCTTGGTAAGCTTACAACCCTACATGGTATGAGCATTGAATTCTCCAATCGCAAGTAATACCCCCACTATTCTTCTCACTTTACTGTGCCCTGACCTACCCCGGTCTCCCACTATATCTTTCACTGTGATGGATGTTTGTGTAAATTGTGTTGTGTCTTGGTTCTTTTTCTTGTGTGTATGACTGCAGAAACCAAATTTCGTTTGAACCTCAAGAGGTTCAAATGAAAACAAATAAATTGTATTGTATTGTATTGTATTGTATCTCACTCCTTTCCCCTCCTTCTTACACTCATCTCCCATCCCCAAGTCCCTTATTTCCCTCTAATCACCGCTCTCTCCTCTCCGCCATTCTCTTTCACGCCCTCTCACTTCACATTTCACTCTTCTTTCCTTATCCAACAGCCTTCAGTCATCTTTTTGTCTCAAACGTCACTTACCCTGGCAATCAGAACCTCCTCATCTGTATCCATCTATCACTTGCCTGGCTTTATCTTGCCCCTCCCATCTCTTTTCCAGCTTTCTCTGCCCTATTACAATCAGTCTGAAGAAGGATCCTGACCCAAAACACCCTCTATCCATTCCCTCCACACATGCTGCCTGACCCACCGAGTTCCTCCAGCACTTTGTGTTTTGCTGAAAACCAGTCAGGGTGGGTTTGATCGAGTGTCCAATAGGAGTAAAAAGTAAAGAGGGAGCAGATTATGGAGGGAATTCTTTGTTCTAAATTTATAAATCCAATAATTTTACATCGGCATATATCATTTGCGGTTTCCAAAATGATTTCTCTCCAGAGAAGAGAAAATCCCTTTGCTTTCACAAGTGTACTTGATTAGCCTATGATACCGAGATGTAAAAATGTGAAAGAGAATATCCTTGGCCTGAGGCTGTATTCCTTGCGATTGTAATAAACACAGAAAGTGCTGTTCACACATGCTACTATCAATATTTCTTCTGAATTTCTACATTGCTCATCTATTACTCATCACGCTGTCTATTCAACATTTCTAACCTTCCTACTCATATCCTCTTACACTGGGAGATCTAATGTTTATATGGTGAAGCAATATAGCAAGTTCGCCATAGAAGTGGCGTTTCCTTTAACATAGACAAAGTGCGAGTCACACCGATCTATGAGTTACACTCTAATGAGTTATAAGGTCATTAGGTCATAAGTGGTTGGAGTATCAAGACCATCATGACTACTCCGCCATTCAATCATGACTGATCTATCTCTCCCTACTAACCCCATTCTCCTGCCTTCTCCCCATAATCTCTGACATCTGTACTAATCAAAAATCTGTCTTTGCCTTAAAAATATCCACTGACTACAGTCTTATCTACAGCCAAAATCTACAGCCTTGTGGCAAAGAATTCTACAGCTCCACCACCCTCTGACTAAAGACATTTCTCCTCATCTCCTTCCTAAAAGAACCCCCTTTAATTCTAAGGCTATGACCTCTAGTCCTAGACTCTCCCACTAGTGGAAACATCCTATTCACATCCACTCTATCCAAGCCTTTCACTGTTCTGTGTGTTTTAATGAGGAGAAGCCAGTCAAAATGTAATTAATATTAGTTATTATTTTGGTGTAAACCAACATCTGCAGTTCCTCCTGCTCAATATTTATAGAATCTTTTCCACAGCAGCAATTGAACAGCAGCGGGACAGATTGTCGTGAGATGGAGGGGAAACCTGCAGGAATGGTGACGTGGTGATCTCCGTTGCGGCTGGCCCCAATGGTTTCCAGGGCAAGAAGTTTGATCAAAGTGCTAGAGATTGCAACGCAACTCAGAGGTGATCTGTACACAGACATTACAATCAGTGGAGGAAAAACCTATGCTATATTCTCCATTACACATACCATTGTAAAGTTAGGATGGCAAATATTGTACACAAACCTTTGTTTGGACCATGTAGACATAATACTGTATCTACCACTGCATTGTCAAACAATGCACTCCTAGGATTATGAACAATGCAAAAAAAAAGTTGCCCCCAATAGATGACATTGGGTGCATGATCAACAAGCAAATGTCACCCATGCCCAGGTGATTCACACATGGAAGTGCCCTGTGCCCTTTCCCAAAGGACACAATTTCCCTCAGTAATGTTTGTTAGCATGGCATCCTGAGTAGAGTCACTTTTGTCATGATTTACAGAAAGTGCGCAGAAGTACATATCTATACTGAGCTATCAGTGCTGCAGGCCACACTGACCTTCATTTAAAAATCAATCAAGTATTATTGTTTATTTTCTACAGCTCACTAGGTATTTATATTTTTAATTAATCTGTGGCAGCATGAAGTGCCCTTAAATGTTTTTCAATGTTCTCATTTGGAAGCAGTCAATCTCCCTTCTGTTAGCTATCAATAGTCCATCAAGGAAATTAGTAGATGGGTCCTTAATTTCCACCACCTGTGGCCTAGTCATAGCCAGCATTCATTGGGACTTTGCACAGCTGCTGAAGCAGTTGCACAATGTTTCTCAATTTTATAAAAGTCATCAGTTGATTCATTTACAGACGAAACAAGTCTTGCGGAACAAGTCTTACCCCAAGGTGAATGGTGAAACAGTAATCCCCCAGTAGTCATAGGTGTAGCATGCTTCAGACCAAGAGACAACGGGCCTGGTCTCGGCATTCACTATATTTTGACCTATATAGAGAAGAGATTAAGCCTTAAAGAACCTGTTAAAGTAAGACAACCAAACAAATGCTTCTTATATAGCAGTTCATTACAGTTCAGTAAAACAAATATATATCTTAGATATTTTATTAGATATCAGATACATGTCAATGCCAAGCCACTTATGGAGGGTTGATAACCTAAAGTTTAACCAAAGAGAGAAAGGCTTAAATGACAGAGAAGCGGAGAGAATGATAGAGCCTGCCCTTGGCCTCTACATTATTTAGCATATAGATCATCTGCCATGGATGGTCACGCATTGACCAAGTTAATGTTTAAAAACTGTTCTATATTTACAGTCTATTCAGAGATTATCTAGTCTGTGCAAGCTCTCATTTCAAATTCAGGGATTTTGTCTTTCATTTTTTACCATACTAGGTCATACTAAGTCAACTAGGAACAAATTCATTCTGCCATGTACATTAAACACCATTGTCACGTTGAAATGTTCATTATCCTTTACATTTAAGACTTTGGAAATTGACCTTTGGGATGGCATGAAGAGCTTGCAATCACAACATCATTGGCACACTGAGAAGCAAGTCAATGTTTAATTAATATTGTATTTCCTGAAGAAGATGCATCTGCGTCAAAGACGCACCCCCATTTTGAGTTGCAAAATTTTGAAAAAAGGCTGGCGGGACAGGATTAAGGGTTTGGTTTAGTCAGTAGAAAGGAAGATGTGAAACTCCTTCAAGGAGGCCATGATGACCGGGGAGCCTCCATCTTCGCCTGTCCCACAATGCGCTAGGGAGAGAGGGAGGGAGAGAGGGAGGGAGAGGGAGAGGGAGAGAGAGAGAGAGCTATCAAAGCTGACCTTGTGAAACAGAAGAGAAAAATTATCAAAAAACACAACCGTGAAAAATGGTTCGACCATGAATGTAAAAGTGTCAGAAAAGATCTGAGGAAAATATCGAACCAAAAACACCGTCAACCAAACAATCCAGACTTACGTATTAGATATAATGAAACTCTTAAAAGGCATAAACGCGCTATTAGGAACAAAACACAAAATTACACTCATAAAAGACTTGAAGAAATTGAAAATTCCATAAATCAAAACCAATTTTGGGATATGTGGAATAACCTGAGCACAATAAAACTACAAACATTACCAATTCAAGAAGTGATATCTGGAGAGCACATTTCAAAAATCTATATAAAGACATCCCAAGATGACATCCGGGTGAGAGAGAGATAGATGGAGCAGCCAGCCTTCCGCCCAGTAGGTACCCGCGAACCACCACCTCCACTGGTTGCGCCTGTGCCGAAGGACACCTGGCTGGCTGGCAGGCGGACTACTGAGTGAGTGAGTTGGAGGCATGATCCCCGACCCCCCTCTTTCTCAACTCTCCGGCTCCCCCTGCATCTTTACCCCTGGCGGCCCTGCCAAGTTTGCTACTTTGTGCAGCCTAGCCGAGCTGACCCGGGCCACTCCCCACACACTGTGGAAAGGAACTCTCCCCCCCAGCGGCGCTTTCCTTTTACAGCCTTTTCCCACTTCACACAGTTCCAGGGTTGAAGGCGTGGCGGGTTCCGCGGAGCAGTCGCTACGAGAGTGGCATTGCTCAGCCAAATCCACTCCAGTGGACGGCCACTGTCCCTGCTGCCCCGGCAGAAAGCTGCTCCGTCTTCCCGCCCTGGGGACTGGACCCAAGTCCTGGTAGAATGTCGCCATCAGCAAACTGGACCTAACCACCCAGCCAGAGAATGTAAATGCTGTATTGAGGGATAGCCAAGTCTATCTTTCTTGGCCAACCTAACCTTCGGCCTCCAAGATGCAGGTACATTTTCAGGCCTTATTTTAGGGTAGAAAATAGCTTCTTCTTCGCCGGTAAATATGGTAGTTATTATTTTGGTGTAAACCAGCATCTGCAGTTCCTCATACTCAATATTTATAAAATCTTCTCCAGAGCAGCAATTGAACAGCAGCAGGACAGATTGTCGTGAGATGGAGGGGAAACATGCAGGAATGGTGACGTGGTGATCTCCGTTGCGGCTGGCCCCAATGGCTTCCAGAGCAAGAAGTTTGTTCAAAGTGCTAGAGATTGCAACATGCAACTCAGAGGTACAAAGACATTACATTCAGTGGAAGAAAACCCAATGCTATATTCTCCATTACACATACCATTGTAAAGTTAGGATGGCAAATATTGCACTCCTAGGATTATGAGCAATGGAGAAAAAAAAGGTGCCCCCAATAGATGACATTGGGAGCATGATCAACAAGCAAATGTCACCCATGCCCAGGTGATGCACACATAGAAGTGCCTTGCACCCTTTCCCGAAGGACACAATTTGTCTCAGTAATGATTGTTAGTAAAGTGACTTTTGTCATGATTTACAGAAAGTGTGCAGAAGCATTTATAACTATACTGAGCTATCAGTGCTGCACAAATCACATACACAATACTTTGTTACTTATTGTCACACAATAAACTGTAGGTTGAGCAGTATTATACAATTGTAGCTACTGTTCCAAGTTCGTGGGATTTGATCACTTGTTTAAGCAGTCAGAGTATCTTGTACTTTCATATCCCTTCCAATATATCCATAATATCCCTACATAGAAATGTAACTAAACCATCCCTATGTCTAATGGAAGAGATATTTGTGCCTTTGTATTTCATAAGTACTTCGAATTTTAGGCCAAATTTCCAAAATATGAGGAATATCCATGATACAAACTAAGAGAACTTAATTGTCGGAAAAGGAAACAGCTTTTAGTGATTGTACATTAATATCACATACTTAAGGATGACTGTCAAGATCAATATGTTTTGATAATGTCCATTGAAGGAGGAAGTTGGCCAAGACACAAGAATCTAGAATTTCATTTTCATTTTTTAGTACTGAATATGTGATGGAATTACTTTGCTGTGTTGAAATCTGGCTTCAAAATTCATTTTGTCGAAATCAATGGAGCTAAATTTCTATGCCAGATACAACATGCTAAGTCAACTATATGATGCATTTAGTTTAGTTTATAGATACAGGGTGGAAACAGGCCCTTCGGCCCACTGAGTCCATGCCGACCAGCGATCCCCGCATACAAACCCCGTCCTACTAGGGACAATTTACAATTATACCAAGCCAATGAAACTACAAACAAACCTGTACATCTTTGGTATTTTTTAGGACACCCGGAGCTCCCGGGTAAAACCTATGCAGGTCACGGGGAGAACATGCAAACATTGTACAGGCAGTGCCCATCATCGGGATCGAACTGGGGTCTCTGGTGCTGTGAGGCAGCAACTCTACCGCTGCGCCAACGTGCTGCTATTTTTTTAAGATGCACTTTGCAAATAACACAAGTTAGCTGCACCAGTTTGGGGGTGAATTCCTGGGAAAATAAATGACCTTCAGCAAATAACAATGTTATTTGATATGTCACATTGGTAAAAGATGATGGAAGAATGGGGATTAGGATCCGTTCTTAGGTACGGGAAGCAATACCTTCCACGTTTTTCCAAAGAGAAGTCTGACTTAAATGTAGTTTGGTAAATTATATTGCTCTTTATCCTCTCTTTAACAAAGGGGAATAAGACCAAGGTGAATAAATACATTATTTATTTGAATACGTCTGTGCAGCAGAGAGGAAAATGAAAGGATGTAAATCTGAACCATCGCACGCTGTCCATTAGAAGCTTTTATTTTAAAAGCACATAACCAAAACATACAGCTAATTACATCAGAAAAATAGTCAGATGTTAACATTCAAATTCTACTAGAAATAAGTTGAAGCTAAACATTTATTTACAAAACATAATATAAAGAACTAACAAATGACTTAATGTGATGTTTATTATTGATGCAAGTGGCTCTGGCTGTAGTTTTATCAAACAATATTCTCTCACCTCAAAAAAGCTTATAATACTTTAGTTGACTACATACAAAATATGTTTTTTTTAAATCAATGCTATTTTTTTAAGCAGCACTTTGTAACACAGGTCGAGACACATAACAGTTTTAATTGCAGTGGATAAAATATCTAAAAAAAGATTGATTCAGAAATAATATTTTACATAGTTATCTTGTTTTAGTTTTTTATATATTTATATATAAAATATGAAAGTTTGCTGCCATGGTCCTCGTCGCTTACAATGAGACGGCCACTGTTATGCTTTTGCGCGTGATGTTTATTATAAAGTTTCTTTTCCTTTCGTTGAACAAATGCTTTCATTCATTTGTGGCCAACGTTGACCAGTTCAAAACAAATTCACAAGCTTAGTTTTCATGCCTTCTGTGTGATTTTTGCGGTATGATTAAAATGCTGCTATGGTACACATCCCCGCAGGACTGTGGATAAAATGTCTTTCCCCCTACATTCTACTGTCTGATGAGATTAGAGCAGCAAACTTGCTGTTCAGCAGTCACTATTTTCTCTTTTGATTTCTGCTCCAGCGTCAGTCCATTTTGATTTGTTGCTGATAATACACATTTTCCATATCACAAAGGTGATTATCAGATCCCATGGTGGTTGTTCCTGTCAATGATGTCCACAGGGGTAATTATCTCTCTTCTCACAGGTGGAGGGGTTATCTTCATCTTGGGTTTGAAAAGATTGGACACGTGGAAGGCCTGCAAGTTAAGAAGGTTTATAGATTAGAGCGAGCTACTGTATGAAAACACCAATGTTCTACATCCTATTTCACTTAGCAAATATTTTAGTATTGTACATCTGGACGAGTTTGAACACTTACACAAAGCATTATAAATAATTTAAACAGAATTTATTTATTTGTCACCAATACTTATTATTTTTTTCATTCCCTCTAATAACAAAGCACAAGATGAAAGGGAAACTGCCTTTAGTTTAGTTTAGTTTAGATATTCAGTGTGGAAACAAGCCCTTCAGTCTAACGAGTCCGCACCAACCAGCAATCCCTGCACACACTAGGGATAATTTACATTTATACTAAGCCAATTAACCTACAAACCTGTACGTCTTTGGAATGTGAGAGAAAGAAGTCGGAGAAAACCCAAGGGAGAACATATAAACTCCGTACAGACAGCACCCGTCGTCGGGATCGAACTGGGTCTCTGACGCTGTAAGGCAGCAACTCTACCGCTGTGCCACCCTGGTCATGAATGTTGAATTAGTTCAAAAATTAGTGAGAGGAGGTGTAAACATTAGTTGTGTGGATTGTGCAGGCTCTATTTTACATTAATTCTGGTTCCTTGGGCTCCTCCCTATTGAGTTACCCATTTAACCTCCCACAAGAAAAGCGGTTGCGTTCATATATTTCTTATATTCTAGTTACTGCACAGTCTGAAGAAGGGCCCCAACCCGAAAAGTCATCCAGCCTTTTTCTCCAGAAATGCTGCGTGACCCGCTGAGTTACTCCAGCACTTTGTGTCTACAGTATAAACCACCATCTGCAGTTCCTTTCTACACACTGCACATTATTTATTTAGAATATTGCTGTTACACAGACAAAACATTTGACATTTTGCATTATCATTGTTTAATTTCTGAATGAAGATAATTATATTCCGAGTTTGCATTGGTTTAGCATTATTAGTGACTGCTTTCCCCTCTGTATTTTCTTAACAGCAGATTCCATAAGAGCAATTTCTATTCAGTGTACGTATTATTATGTGGATCAATGATAGGAAGATTATTTTGCAGCTTTCCTCAACTATCAACAGCTCCATCATCATCACTGCACATGAAGCTCATTAACTACGTACTTTGGTTTAAGTTCCAGATAACATAATTAACTTTTTAACTAAATGTTGTTTCCAATTTGGACATTATACAATATTTGGCAATACATTTTTGTTAGTTATTACGTTTCTGATCATGGGACATTGTTTTGCACATATTGCTTTATTTTATGACTGCATTTCCAATAGACTGTAGAAAGCTTTGGCCCATTCCATGATCACGAATGCTGGTATATAAAATCAAGTCTCTCGCATTGATGTATAAATGGAGTATGGATGGAAAGCAGTTTAAAGGGGAAAAGTATAAGATAAAATGTCTGTGTATTCTTTTAATTACAGATGCACACCCACGTACATGTATACACACACACACACACACACACACAATGAATCCTACAGAGACCAATGGCAGGAGGTCCAGATTGATACCATTTTTCCAATTCTCACCACACCAAAAGCAGTTTGAGATATGAAGGCACAGCTGCCAGAGACAGTCAATGAGCGGATGCAATATTAAACTCACTTCCTGGCTGCCCAATTACATCATCAGGATAGCACAACACCCTTTAATCCCTGGAGGCAACTAGGGAACAGGAAATATTGACCGGCATTGGTCTGACAGAATATTTTGTTACCGCTTCAAAGCAAAACCTTAGGTACAAAGCAAAATTATTTCCTAGTAAGGGCACCATAATGCAGACACATTATACATGTTGCAATAGTTTTTTTTCCACCAGCAAAATGTTGGGAATCTTAGAGGCATTATTTTCACCCCTAACAATAATTCCAAAAATTTGAAACCTGCATTGGGCGTGAGCCGACTTTCTTGACATTATTAAGATGGGTGGGAACAAGTTTACATTCTTTATAAAGGGAGAGATATGGAAGTCATATATTCGGTTTGGAACTGATTTTCATTTTCAGAGATTCAATATGATCAATGATGACATTTGGTGAATGTTTCTTATCAGTTATCAGTTTATGCCCAAACGTTGTCTTGGTCTTGTTGCATGCATCCACACACTACTTTGTTATCTGAGGAGTTAAAATGGAATTCAATAGTGTGTAATCTTCAATGAGCATCCCCATTTCTGACCTTTTGATAGAAAGAGGCAACTGAAGATGGTCAGGAGATTATCCCAAATAACTCCTAAACTAATAACCTGAGACCAGCATGATTTGCCTCTGACCTTTCTTCCTCTTGTGAGATGCAACTCCACTCAGTGAAGTGTTTTCTCCTTGTTTCCCCATCAACAAGTGTTGACAGGACTTCTTAGTTTAGTTTAGAGATACCAAGCGGAAACAGATCCTACAGCCAGCAAGTCCGCACTGACCAGCGATCCTCACACTTTAACATTATCCTACACACACTAAGGCCAATTTACAGTTGTACCACGCAAATTTACCTACATACCTGTATGCCTTTGGAAAATGGGAAGAAACCGAAGATCTCAGAGAAAACCTACGTGGTCATGGGGAGAAGGTATAAACTCCATACAGACAGCACCCGTGGTCGGGATCAAACCCGAGTCTCTAGCTGTTGTAAGGCAGCTCTCTAGAGTTGTAAGGCAGAAACTCTACTGCTGCACCACCATGCTGCCCATCACAATTCACAAAGGTCTAATGAAGACTATGTCCAATGTGACTTTGTTATCAAGACCAGCCAGCATCACTGCTGATTTGCAGCTTGTCCCTACACGTTTTGGTCATGTTGGGGTTTCATGACTGAATTCATGACTGAGGGAGTGCTGAGCGATCAGATTTACGGAGTTTAAGCCGAGGTCGCACCCAGCCTTCACTCACCAATGCAAGATCCCCAAGTGCACAATAATTGAACCTCAATATGCGTCAACAAAACATGGTAAATGCTCATTTAACTTTTTCCGATTGGCCATAGCATCTGTAATACTAGTAAATGGATCACAAAGCAAATGATTGGCTGTTAACTGCTTCAAGCGATTTTCGGATATGAAACGTAACAATGCAAGTTATTTCCTGCATGCTCAAATTAGTAACACATTTACAAGAAAGAACAATCCTGTACTCTTAAAATGATATGGAATACCCAAAGAAACAGCAGCTCCTGACGCACGTTAATCCTATAGTTGACTCCCAAGATGTTGTTCTATATACCTGTTTCCAGATGTTATTATTACTGTGTATTCACACAACATCCTGTTCAAAACACATCTCTATTCTCTCTATTATAGGCAATGCTATGGTTTTAAAAGGCTGTATACTATTTTAAGCATATTCAGCTTCCTTTACAAAACAATCTGTACCCATAATATACACTTGAGGAAATGGACCATCTCAGATTACACAATCCAAATGCAAAGAATTGTTAAAAATCATCTATTTATTTTTAGCAGTTATGAATCTGTTATCTAAAAAGACATTCACATTTTCAGAGTAGGGAACATGTACGTTGTAATTATCAGGCTTATTGGCACTATTAAATGTAATCTATCAAATGCAAAACGCACAAGGTAACAACTAACCACTAACAGATATGCCCGCTTGCTCCATCCAATTTCATCCAACCCCCAACATTCACAATGAACAAACTACTATTGTTTCACCATTGGAAGTTGGAAATTTTAAGAGCTTCAACCTAGATTCCTCGTCCACCTTCCACTAAGCTTCCAACTAAAAGATTTTACGAGAGGGAGAGTCACGAACAAGGGGACTTATTCACTACATATGGGACCATTCATTTGCACCTGAGGTGCGTAGAAATGTCTTCTCTTGGAAGGTAGTGAATCTTTGAAATTCACTGCCCTTGGAGAGTATGGATACGAGATCATTGGGAATATTGAAGATAGAAATAGATATTTCTACCTCCAGTTTAAATTCCATTTGGAATATTTTGGAGGACCAAGAAATCAAGAACCAAGAAAAATATTTGAAAGATTGGAGAATTGAGCGTTATGAGAATCTGGCACAGAAAAGGAGCTGAGGCTAACACATGACAGACATGATCATGTTGAATAGTGGAACAGACTTGACGGGTTTGGTAACCCACTCCTACTTTCTGCTTTATTGTCTTGTTATGATGCACCTTGCTGCTCAGCACAATCATCTCATTGGGAAGTTGAAGGGAGACCTGATAGAATGTTATACATTTTATGAGGAGCACAGATTGGGTAGATAGCCAGATTTTTTTTTTTTGCCAGGGTGGAAATGTCAAGGATTATACAGCCTAGCTTTAAGGTGAGATGAGAAAAGTTTAAAGGGAATGTGAGGAGAAAGTTGTTGTCCCCCCCCCCCCCCCCCCACCCTCCACGGAGACTAGTAGGTGGCTGGGACAGGGGTGGTGCTGGAAGCAAATATCATTGTGGCATTTAAGGGGGTATTAGATAGGCACATGAATATGTAGGGAATGGAGGGATATGGATCTTGTGCAGGAATGTGGGAGTGGTTTAATTTGGAATCATGTTTGGATCAGATAAGCTCTGAACTACATATACTTAGGGGCATTGGTTTTGTCTTTTGCACTATTATTGTTTGTTTGTTTTTATGTGCATGCATGTGTGTGTGTGCGCGTGTGTATGTGTGTGCGTGAGTGTATGTGTGTGCACGTGTGTATATGTGTGCGTATGTGTGCGTGCCTGTCTATAAGCTTTTTCTCTCGTTTATTATATTTTTTACAGAGTACTATGTTCACGTATTCTGTTATGCTGCTGCAAATAAGGATTTTGTTGTTCTATCTGGGGCAGATGAATTCCGATGTTGTACTGTTCTCTGTTCTAAACAGAAAATGCATTCAGAATAATTCCAGACCAAAATGTAATTTTCTGTTTTCTATTATATTGAGGTAGTAGTAACCATGAAATAGTCTTTCAAATGAATGGCAAACGATCATTACATTCAGCTATGAGTAAAGGGGCTTCCTTCCAACATTTGGGTGGTAAAAATGCATGAGTCAGCTTTTACAAACCCAGCTCCAGCAGAACAATGCCATGTCGTCAACAGAGATAGACATGGGGATAAAGGTCACAGCTTACAACCTCATTATTAAGCAGCCACAATGTGTTCAGGAAGAATGCACCATTTAGTCAGGATCCGATGATCTATGAATTAAAGTATTCTGAATTCTTCAAATGACCTCTGTTATTAATCAGAGGTTTTATTGAAAGTAAAAAGGGGTGGAATTTCGGTTTACTGTAAGTCACAACGACATTATGCTCAGAAATGACCATCGCCAAACACCCAACCCCAAACTGTCCAAACAAACTGAATTACGAGAAACAATTAGGATACTATTGATATCTCATATATATTATCTTAAGGATCAGGAGAGGATCAGAGATGAGAGATTATGATAAGCCTGCTTCTGAGTCACTCCTGAAACATAATTGAGGGTTCATGTTTCAGGTTTAAAGAAACAAAAGGTTTTTGGTATTTTTGGTTAGTCAAGCAACGCAACTCTCTAACCATATGATATTATGTGGTGATATATGCGCTGCTGTGCTGGTCAATTAATTTGCGTGTCCAATTTCCCTTAGCACACTGTCACCACAGTCATTGGGTTACAATCCAGTCTGTTGCATGAATTATTAGTGAAGCACATGTGGAGATCCACTCCTACTAAAGATTTCCCTTTCTCGTTACAGTTATCATTAAAGTTTTTCACTTCTGGGATAAACAACTTGCAATTATTTTCTTCATTTCAATTAAACATGCCGGGAATTAGAGGGAGAATTGCACATCTCAGGGAAAATATACGGCTTGAAGGTCAGAGACTGTCAATTATACATATTAAAACAACGGGCCCAATATTTAAGAATGATTTATGGTAGAAATGTGCGCAACTTAACATGGTGCTCCTCAAGCTGACCTTGCTCAATTTGACTATATGTCAATTAATAATCCCCAATCAATATAACAGGATGTAGGGTAAAATTGCATATTGCGGCCTTCACTATTTATGCATATATTTATTGATCTTCAAATTACCACTTCCTCAAAATGCCGTAACTCAAAAGAAAGCAAAGCCTATAAAAATATTGCAAAAGTAATCTTTGTGGTTCCTAATAACATTTTTGGAGCTTTTCCTTGGAGTCAATGCTGTAAATTTGACAGGTTCTAAGAAATATAAGATGTTTTTATTTAATAACACCAGGTTATTAAATAAAGAATTTGTATCATTATGTCATAGCCACACAGTAGTGCAGCACTGAAGTGAGCCCTTCAGCCCACCATATCCATGCTGATAATAACCATATAACCATATAACAATTACAGCACGGAAACAGGCCATCTCGGCCCTACAAGTCCATGCCGAACAAATTTTTTTTCCCCTTAGTCCCGCCTGCCTGCACTCGTACCATAACCCTCCATTCCTTTCTCATCCATATGCCTATCCAATTTATTTTTAAATGATACCACTGAACAATGATCTTTTTGTTCACTTACACTAATTAAATTTGCTCACGTTAGGTTTCTTTCTTTCTATTCCTTTCCTATTTAAGTTCCTGAATAAATTACTCTTAACGTGCTGATTGTATCTGACTCTAACACCTCCTCTGTTAGCGAGTTCCAGATATCAACCACTCTCTGTATGCTAACTGATATACACTTATCTCGCTCTCTTTCTCTCTCTCTCGAGAAAGATAAAGTGACATTGAGCCAGTTCTAGCAGCAACAAACCAGCAGGGTATACAGAGAGATAATGGAAAATAGGAGCTAGAGTGGACTATTAAGCCTTCGAGTCTGCTCCACCACTCAATACAATCATGGCAGATTCTCTATCTCGCTACCAAATTCTCAGTGGATCCTATACCCTTTAATGCCTTTTCCGTCTAGAATTCTACCACCTCTTTCTTAAATACATTCAGCAACTTGACAAGTATTCAATAGTAGTGAAGACTACAGGTTCACCAGCAGCTGAGAGATTACATTTCTCCTTATATTTGTTCTAAAAGTTTAAAGTTGTTTAGTGATACAGCATGGAAACAGGCCCTTCGGCCCATCGAGTCCATGGCGACCATCGATCAGCCATTCACACCAGTTTTATGTTATTCCATTCTCTCATCCATTCTCCACACAGTAGGAGGATTTACAAAACCCAAATAACCTATAAAGCCGCACATCTTTATGATGTGTGAGGAAACTGGAGCACCCAGAGGAAACCCACAGGGAAAACGTGCAAACTCCCCACAGATATCACCCGAGGTCAGGATTGAACCCAGGTCTCTGATGCTGTGTGGCAGCAGATCAGCTACGCCACTGTGCCACCGTAAATGATGTTTATTCAGAGACTGTGATCTTTATTGTAGAACCCAAGGGATGTTCATCTTTGATACTCCTGCAGGAGAGAGAGCCCTAGCCCTCAAAGCGATTGTTTCAGAATTCTTGGCTACTCAGCTAAGATCATTTATGATGAATGTATGCTTCAACTAATGTTCATTACTTGTTAGGACAGCCCAGGTTACGCTGATCAAGGAAAGATTAGTCTAAAGCAGCCCTTACCAGGGTTTGAGGTCAAATTGATCCGCAAAATCAATCAAAAACTAGCTCAGCTGAAAGTCAGCAGCCTTTCACATTGTTGTGGCACAGGCGAGAAACCATGATACTCAAAACATACCAAGAGAATGGAGAACGATAATCAGTTGATGTCTGCATTGCTTTTTTTAATACGAGTCACAAGGAACTGCAGATGCTGAACCTATGTATTGCTCAAGAGTGCTGGAGTAACTCAGTGGGTCAGACAGCCAAGAGAATGGAGAAGGATAATCATAGAAACATAGAAACATAGAAATTAGGTGCAGGAGTAGGCCATTCGGCCCTTCGAGCCTGCACCGCCATTTAATATGATCATGGCTGATCATCCAACTCAGTATCCCGTACCTGCCTTTTCTCCATACCCTCTGATCCCCTTGGCCACAAGGGCCACATCTAACTCCCTCTTAAATATAGCCAATGAACTGGCCTCAACTACCCTCTGTGGCAGAGAGTTCCAGAGATTCACCACTCTCTGTGTGAAAAAAGTTCTCCTCATCTCGGTTTTAAAGGATTTCCCCCTTATCCTTAAGCTGTGACCCCTTGTCCTGGACTTCCCCAACATCGGAAACAATCTTCCTGCATCTAGCCTGTCCAACCCCTTAAGAATTTTGTAAGTTTCTATAAGATCCCCTCTCAATCTCCTAAACTCTAGAGAGTATAAACCAAGTCTATCCAGTCTTTCTTCATAAGACAGTCCTGACATCCCAGGAATCAGTCTGGTGAACCTTCTCTGCACTCCCTCTATGGCAATAATGTCCTTCCTCAGATTTGGAGACCAAAACTGCACGCAATACTCCAGGTGTGGTCTCACCAAGACCCTATACAACTGCAGTAGAACCTCCCTGCTCCTATACTCAAATCCTCTTGCTATGAAAGCCAACATGCCATTCGCTTTCTTTACTGCCTGCTGCACCTGCATGCCTACCTTCAATGACTGGTGTACCATGACACCCAGGTCTCGCTGCATCTCCCCGTTTCCCAATCGGCCACCGTTTAGATAATAATCTGCTTTCCCGTTTTTGCCACCAAAATGGATAACCTCACATTTATCCACATTAAACTGCATCTGCCAAACATTTGCCCACTCACCCAGCCTATCCAAGTCACCTTGCAGTCTCCTAGCATCCTCCTCACACCTAACACTGCCCCCCAGCTTAGTGTCATCCGCAAACTTGGAGATATTGCCTTCAATTCCCTCATCCAGATCATTAATATATATTGTAAATAGCTGGGGTCCCAGTACTGAGCCTTGCGGTACCCCACTAGTCACTGCCTGCCATTGTGAAAAGGACCCGTTTACTCCAACTCTTTGCTTCCTGTTTGCCAGCCAGTTCTCTATCCACATCAATACTGAACCCCCAATGCCATGTGCTTTAAGTTTGTATACTAATCTCTTATGTGGGACCTTGTCGAAAGCCTTCTGGAAGTCCAGATACACCACATCCACTGGTTCTCCCCCTATCCACGCTACTAGTTACATCCTCAACAAATTCTATAAGATTCGTCAGACACGATTTACCTTTCGTAAATCCATGCTGACTTTGTCCAATGATTTCACCACTTTCTAAATGTGCTGCTATCCCATCTTTAATAACTGACTCTAGCAGTTTCCCCACTACCGATGTTAGGCTAACTGGTCTGTAATTCCCCGTTTTCTCTCTCCCTCCCTTCTTAAAAAGTGGGGTTACGTTTGCTACCCGCCAATCCTCTGGAACTACTCCAGAATCTAAGGAGTTTTTGAAAGATTATTACTAATGCATCCACTATTTCTGGAGCTACTTCCTTAAGTACTCTGGGATGCAGCCTATCTGGCCCTGGGGATTTATCGGCCTTTAATCCATTCAATTTACCCAACACCACTTCCCGACTAACCTGGATTTCACTCAATTCCTCGCGGGCCCCTGATATTTCCGGCAGATCATTTATGTCTTCCTTAGTGAAGACGGAACCAAAGTAGTTATTCAATTGGTCCGCCATATCCTGGTTCCCCATGATCAACTCACCTGTTTCTGACTGCAAGGGACCTACATTTGTTTTAACTAATCTCTTTCTTTTCACATATCTATAAGAACTTTTGCAGTCAGATTTTATGTTCACTGCCAGTTTTCTTTCATAATCCATTTTTCCTTTTCTAATTAAGCCCTTCGTCCTCCTCTGCTGGTCTCTGAATTTCTCCCAGTCCTCCGGTATGCTGCTTTTTCTGGCTAGTTTGTACGCATCATCCTTTGCTTTGATACTATCCCTGATTTCCCTTGTTATCCATGGATGCACTACCTTCCCTGATTTATTCTTTTGCCAAACTGGGATGAACAATTTTTGTAGTTCATCCATGCAGTCTTTAAATGCCTTCCATTGCATATCCACCGTCAACCGTTTTAGAATTAATTGCCAGTCAATCTTGGCCAATTCACGTCTCATACCCTCAAAGTTACCTTTCTTTAAGTTCAAAACCATTGTTTCTGAATTAACAATGTCACTCTCCATCCTAATGAAGAACTCAACCATATTATGGTCACTCTTGCCCAAGGGGCCACGCACAACAAGACTACTAACTAACCCTTCCTCATTACTCAATACCCAGTCTAAAATAGCCAGCTCTCTCGTTGGTTCCTCTACATGTTGGTTTAGATAACTATCCCGTATACATTCCAAGAAATCCTCTTCCTCAGCACCCCTGCCAGTTTGATTCACCCAATCTATATGTAGATTGAAGTCACCCATTATAACTGCTTTGCCTTTGTCGCAAGCATTTCTAATTTCCTGTTTGATGCCATCCCCAACTTCACTACTACTGTTAGGTGGCCTGTACACAACACCCACCAGCGTTTTCTGCCCCTTATTGTTTCGCAGCTCTACCCATACCGATTCCACATCCTCCAAACTAATGTCCTTCCTTTCCATTGCGTTAATCTCCTCTCTAACCAGCAACACTACCCCACCTCCTTTTCCTTTCTCTCTATCCCTCCTGAATATTGAATATCCCGGGATGTTCAGCTCCCAGCCTTGGTCACCCTGGAGCCATGTCTCCGTGATCCCAACTATATCATAATCATTAATGGCTATCTGCACGTTCAACTCATCCACCTTATTACGAATACTCCTTGCATTGAGACACAAAGCCTTCAGGCTTGTTTTTACAACGCTCTTACCCCTTATACAATTATGTTGAAAAGTGGCCCTTTTTGATTTTTGCCCTGGTTTTGTCTGCCTGCCACTTTTACTTTTCACCTTGCTACCTCGATGTCTGCTTTGCTTTGTTCATAGCATAACCCAAGGAACTGCAGATGCTGGAATTTGTGTTTAGCTCAAAAGTGCTGGAGTAACTCAACAGGTTAATTACATATCATTTGTGGATGGAATGGATAGGTGCCATTTTGGGTTAGGACCCTTCTTCATACTCATACGTGACGTTTCAAGTTGGGGCCCTTCTTCAGACTTCAAAGGTCCGAAGAAGGGTCCTGACTTTAAAAATCACTCAACCATTCCCCACAGATGCTCCCTGACCCACTGAGTTACTCCAGCACTCAGTGGGTCAGGCAGCATCCAATGATACATGATTGTATAAATGTGATTTGCAATGTGGATTTGTTGGACTTTGAATGTGGTACTGTGGTCATGGAGATGCTGCTGTGGTCAACAATAGGCAGGGAGTGAGAAGAGACTAGCTGTGGATAAGGGAAATAGGATCATGTTCATTTAATTGTCAGTAATTTTGCCCGGACTATCTGAGCAGGAGGCAGCTTCCTACATTACTGCCTCCTTTCCGCTTCCCACACATCGTAATCTCCTTGTGCTCGTTCCTTTCCTCAGCTGCTGGTCTGGTCCACAACCTCCTAGTTCAGGTGCGTGCATTAGAGTGAAACGTCAAGAGATCAGATGCTAGCTGCTATCCCCAATAGCCACCCTTTGATTTAATGTGGTGACTCTAAAATGGAGGGCTCAGTATAGTGGTGAGAAATAAAAGTGTGATAACTCATTCCTTCATACTGGGCAGTAGCCAACAGGATATGATGGTTATGCTGCATTGAGGGAGTGAATCCTCGTGCTGTCTGGTATATCACTGTAGCACCTGGCTATCGGGCCCAAGCCCACCAGGCTTGGGTCAAGATGAGTCTGTATTCCAATGAAACATATCAGTTTGGGTCAGTGGGTTCAGCCAATGTTGCACCAACTCAGTACTTCTGCAGGACAGGATTGTTCACTTAATAATACCGGCTTATAAATGTATAAGATGGTAATATTTAACTGGTCATTCACCTGACTTAGCTTGATTACTTTAATCCATTATTAAAAGTTCTGTTGAGATGAAAGTTCTACACAAGGTAGAATATAAAAATAACAGTTGTGCCATTCACCACAGTCACCTAGTTATTGCACATCAGTTCACATGAAAATAATCAAATAATGCATAACTCTAGCATTGCCTTTTTTAACTAGCTAAATACATTTGCTGCTTTTGGGAATCAACATTAGAAATACCTCTTATTGAAGTGAGCAGTCCTTATTTCAGGATCTTAACAGCATATTGGAACTGATTGCTGCCAACAAAATCTGGATACAGACTCATTCCAAATATTTATTTTGAAGACACATGTGTTCGTGCAATGGCACACTCCTACAATGCATCAAATAATAATATTTCTGCAAGAGCTTTATGCGGACTCTCAGCTACTATATTCACAGGGTGTATGCAGGAAATGGACATAAAGTATAGCTATGAAGTGTACATGACTGATCTAAATCCCAATTCCATGGTCCTAATCTTTCTTTCATGGTCTTGCCTTTGCCTTCAACTACTAATGGGCACCTCCAGCAGTTCAATGAAGTGCAATCTCCCAGTCGTGGAGTTTTAATGTAAGCGGGTATTTAATGTCACGTTCCAATCTGTAAGAGCATTGTACACTTAGAAGCTGCTACTGTTCCAACATGCCTTCAATGCATTGGATTCTTGAGATATTTTTATCCAAACTCATATACTAAATGTTTCAGTGGACAAGCTCATACTGCAGTTAATAACTGGGTAAACAGTTAAATATCCATGTACCACTTTACGGTGATGGAATAGGTTAGTGGTTCTATGTAAATGTTATTAGTTTATAGCAATATGCGGATTCAACTTAAACCACATCAAGATGTTTGTTATTTGCTATCATTTTTGGTAAAATCTTGCTCTTAAGTATTTTCAGCCTCACTACCAAGACAGTGAAAGATATATAATAGCAGAAGACTGGTGTTCTGATGTTGACTTAAAGTCAAAGTTTGAATTTCTGCTGCTTATTTTTTTTCTTTGAAATGCCTTTCTCCAGTACAAATTATAGTGTTACAACTGACTGAATGCAGGGTTATACAGTACTCTTTTATTTAATCCTGACCTGAACTAACAAAAACTGTAATCAACCTATCCGGAGAATGATAAGCACACATTTTGAAGCATGAATACTTTCTCATAGAAAGAAATTGGCAGGTTAACCAGAGTAGATAATAATTTCCACTCTCCGCTTCCTCTGCTCTCGGTTCCCAGGGCGGCTGCAATCATTGCGAGTCGGATTTGAATTGTTGAATCGTGGCCATTTAAGAGCTGCGTTTAAAACCTTATACACAATTTTTTTTTTTTCTCGGAAAGATTGTAAAATACAATGACATAATACTTACAATGAAATAAGCCACCAGGGCTCCCTGCACAAAGCCGGCCAAAACGTCTGTGGGATGATGCTTATGGTCTGAAACTCGAGACAGACCAGTGTAGAAAGCCATCATCACCAGGGTGAACTGGAGCAGGGGTCGAAGGAGCCGGCCTCCTCTCCATGTGAAGCGAGCCTGCAGATAAAACTGAAGACATAAAGAAAGGGGCAGTTAGTTTCTGAAGTTAGTGTTGCTTTTTTTATTAATTTGTCATTTTTTTCTAAGTCTAATCTGAAAAACAGACGAGACACCACAAAGCTGGTCCAGGGACTCAACCCGAAATGTCAACTATCCCTCTGCCTCCATCGATGCTTCCTGACCAATGAATTATAAGGTCATAAGGAATAGGAGTAGAGTTAGGCCATTCGGGCCATTAAGTCTACTCTGCCTTTCAATCATGGCTGATCTATCTCTCCCTCCGAACCCCAATCACTTGCCTTCTCCCCGTAAGCTCTTTAACACCCATCTTAATCATATTCCTCTAGCGGTTTATTTTTTGCTACAGATTCCAACATTTGCAGTTTCATGTGTCTCTCTTTAAAATAATGCTATTGTGAATATTGAAAATCTCTCAGTCAATGAACATTCAGTAGTACAATATTCAATATAAATAATATTTCAAACCTTTAAATATTTTTAATTTTAATTTTATTTACCATATAATAACCATATAACAATTACAGCACGGAAACAGGCCATCTCGACCCTTCTAGTCCGTGCCGAACACATAATCTCCCCTAGTCCCATATACCTGCGCTCAGACCATAACCCTCCATTCCCTTCCCATCCATATAACTATCCAATTTATTTTTAAATGATAAAAACGAACCTGCCTCCACCACCTTCACTGGAAGCTCATTCCACACAGCTACCACTCTCTGAGTAAAGAAGTTCCCCTCATGTTACCCCTAAACTTCAATCCCTTAATTCTCATGTCATGTCCCCTTGTTTGAATCTTCCCTACTCTCAATGGGAAAAGCTTTTCCACGTCAACTCTGTCTATCCCTCTCATCATTTTAAAAACCTCTATCAAGTCCCCCCTTAACCTTCTGCGCTCCAAAGAATAAAGCCCTAACTATTTACCCTCAGTAGTTTGAGATATTTTGTTAATTCGCTTGTTTTCTTAATTGAAAGCAACTTAGTTCTAATGTTCCTGCTGCCATCCAGTCACCAAGATTAGATTTGTCATATGTAAAGCTCCATTACATTCGTGCAGTCACGCAATATTATGGAAGTAATTTGAGCAGTAAAGGTTGTTGGTAAATTTTCATAGTTCAAAATTTGAATTCACATGTGTGTGTTTTACTTCAGTATATTGTTTCTACACTTGCATGAAAATAACTCGGGCCTCATTTGTTTATTTATTTTAATTTCTTCTCATCGCCACTCCTAATAATTTTTCATGTTTTTGGCCAAGTCCTCTGCTCACTAATCAGTTCCACAACTGACTGACAAGATGCACTTATACAGTGTACGGCTGGTTCTTCTTGTTCCAAAAATGTTTCACCCTGGAGACAGATTGTTCCAATCCTGTGCATTCCATAAACCTCTCCAAAATTATATTCAGATACAATTCAGATGTTGGTGATCCCAGAATTAGAAACCAGGCCTTGACCTATTATGGCATGCTGGTTGCATTAATTATTGTACTGTTAACAATAGCAATCTAAACAAAGAAATGCCAAGACTTAGCATCCATAAATATGTAGTAATCATAAATTCTAAAGGGAATTTTAATCACTATAACCACACTTTGAAGTACTCATAGTTAATGTGCTCAAAATGTTCAGAAACAGATGTTCAAATTTAACTCCTCAAATAGTAAGGATACTACTTAATGCCCCTGTCCCACTTAAGAAACCTGAACAGAAACCTTTAGAGACTTTGTGCCCCACCCAAGGTTTCCGTGCGGTTCCCGGAGGTTTTTGTCAATCTCCCTACCTGCTTCCACTACCTGCAACCTCCGGGAACCACCTGCAACCTGCGGGAACTGCACGGAAACCTTGGGTGGGGCGCAAAGTCTCCAGAGGTTTCCGTTCAGGTTTCCTAAGTGGGACAGGAGCTTTAACATTGCCACACACTGGAGACCCTCATTTAAGAAGAGTTTTTTTTTAAATGTTACTGTATGTATCCAGCCAAGTGACTGTAGCAATGTGTAATAAACAAAGTTAACAAAAAACATTTGCACAATCTGCAACAAATATTTCTGTCATCTTGCTACAAGATGGTTTTGCAGTCAGTTCCTGTTTAGATCATTGGAGTGCTTCAAGTCTACATAAAATAAACAAGAACTAATTTGAAAATAATAGCCTGGACAAAACATATCACACCACAGAAATAGACTAATATTTTGCTGATTTTCGCATGCCTCTTAAGTGCATAGCTTCTATCTCTTACCATTATTACTCACTCAGTATGAATATCCACTTCAAATCTGTGTATTTTCTATAATAGGTTCATTAAGAGATTAGCCCTCAAATAAAATGTAGTTTGTAACAATTAATCTTGGCCACATGGAAAGAAACAACGAACAGTAAGATGTATAATAGCTGAATTAAATTTAAATATAAAACCCTGAAAGTAAGATACGTATTACTTAAAGTAGAATTTAGACCTGCCTGTGGTGAAGCTCAAGGAAAGGCCTTGCTACGGATTTATTTGTTGCTTAGCAATTTTTCTATATTGCAAGATGGATGGTTGCCCTTGTGGAACAGTGAAAAAGCAACAGATACGTGAGATTTTTAAGAAGGAACTGCAGATGCTGCAAAATCGAAGGTAGACAAAAATGCTGGTGAAACTCAGCGAGTGAGGCAGCATCTATGAAGCGAAGGAAAAGACACATGAGATTGGTTCATTTCCTATAATCTACCCTCCACATCTAAGCCACAATGTTGTGGGCAATAATGGATGGAAATCAAACAAACCAATGAGACCGTCGGGATAAGTGCTCTAAACACATATCATAAACCTCCTAGATAGTAGCTCATAGCAGTCCTGATTGAGATCTGGAAACAATC
This sequence comes from Leucoraja erinaceus, assembly GCF_028641065.1. Taxonomy (NCBI): domain Eukaryota; kingdom Metazoa; phylum Chordata; class Chondrichthyes; order Rajiformes; family Rajidae; genus Leucoraja; species Leucoraja erinaceus. The sequence continues at coordinate 22,365,956 of NC_073386.1, forward strand.
TGCATAACCTTACATTAAGTGTATGGTTTTGGGAAACTGGAGAAGAAATATAGAGGGAGTGCAGGAAGCCAAGGTTAATATAATCTCTCATAGGATACCGATGACTTAATTGAGGAAACCAGCCATGTATAGTATTTTCTTATGGGTCCTATAATATATTTTTGTCGATGAAAATTGAAGGAAAGGACCATTTGTAAAGCATTATATTGGAGTATTCCTTTAGGGCAATACTGTTATTTAACACAGGGCCATTACGCTTTCAATGTTGCCAGTTTGCAATAGAATATAATTCACTTGCCATTACTAACTTCCTTGGCTGTGCTTGCAGATTATAATAGGAAGGAATACGAGGAACACCCAGTACCCTTCAACTGTCAAACTCAAGCAAAACTAAAAAACAGAACTGCTCCAGTTTCAGCACTGATTTTTGATTAACACTATAAGTTTTAACTATGTCTAGTCGAGCTTGACAATGGGTCAGTTCTACAGATATCTCATATTACGGCGGCACAGTGGTGCAACCAGTAAAGTTGCTGCCTCACAGCACCGGAGACCTGGATTTCATCCTGACCTAGGGTGCTGATTGTGTGGAATTCACACATTCTCCCTGAGACTGTATGGGTTTCCTTCGGTTGCTCTGGTTTCCTCTCACATCCCAAAGTCATGTGGGTTTGTAGATTAGTTGGGCTCTGTAAATTATCCATAGTGTGTAGGGAGTGGATGAGAATATGGGATAACATAGAACTAGTGTGGGCGGGTAAGTGGTGGTCAGGAAGGACTAGGTGGGCCAAAGGGCCTGTTTCAATGCTGCACATCTTAACTAAGCTAAATGGGTAAGAAGTGTAGGAAAGAACTGCAGATGCTGGTTTAAATCAAAGGTAGACACATAACAGAGAAGGAATGGGCGACGTTTTGGGTTGAGACCCTTCTTCAGACTGATGTCAGGGGAGAGGGCAGGACAGAGATACAATGTAGTCGGAGACAGTAAGAATGGTGGGAGAACTGGGAAGGGGAGGGGATGGAGAGAGGGAAAGCAAGGGCTATTTGAAGTTGGAGGTCAATGTTCATACCGCTGGGGTGTAAGTTACGCAAGCAAAATATGAGGTGCTGTTCCTCCAATTTGCTCTGGGCCTCACTCTGACAATGGAGTATGCCCAGGACAGAAAAACATGCGATAGCCCCTTTGCATGTGCTGATATGGCAGCTCAATGCTACTTTAATGACACATTAAGAAATTGGAATAGTTATTGGGCTGCTCACTAATCTAATCCCGATTGTTACAGGCAATCACAATCCATTTAAATTATCTTGAATAGTGCTTGAGCACCCATGCACTTTGCCCACACAGAAGAGATATTTTAATTTGCTTTTGTTTTGTGTTTTGGGAGGATTTGTGTGAAAATGTTAGGACATGCAGAGTTTCAAAGTTCCCACAACTTTGACAACTATTACTGGTTAGTCTTTCATGTTACTCGTTTATACATCAACCAGAAATAAACAAGGCATACTGCATCAACAGCCAATGGTTAGTTAATCGAAAGCTTTGGGCAATAGTCTTTGGTTTGATAACGCAGCAAATTAAGAAAACAATGAACAGTAATCCCACTACTGAGATGCAGATGGTTTTACAGTTGCAAATGTGGGGGAGGGGAGTTTAGTCTCTACAGAATTTATCCCATGGCTGTTTTCTCAACAATTTAGGGGCTGGGCTTTCCTGCCAATTGCTGTGGAAATGTGGGGACACAATGGTAAGAGGTAACAGGAAGCATAGCACCCTCCTCACAAGTCAAAAAAAATCTAAGGTAAGTTTGCTTAGAGATAGGTAGGGCACGACCACAAGCACAGGAATGCACTCCAGCCAATTGCTGTCTTCCTGTACAAGCTGGAGGAAGAGGCAGAAGCAGAATTGAACTCATTACATTTCAGATGTCCCAGCGGAAAAGATTATTGTTTATATTGATAGTGCATGCGAAGAAAAAACTTCCATCCCAAAAGTGTTGAGAGTTTTCTGCCACCAGTTAAGTATATCCTGCTAAAGAACCACGCATGTTTAAAAAGTATATGCTTAATGATTCACATTTGGTCCACGAACAAACAACTCTCAATGCCTTGACTAACCACTGGCAGATTGCATGGAATGCAAACAGCTGTGGAGAAAGTTATACATTTTTCTGACATTGAAATCTCATTAAAAATATGGAACAGAGCATCATCTACTTTTTTTTCAACTGGAGAGCCTACATAAGATCACTTTATGAAAGCCGCTATATGTCCTTCATAAATCTAAAATCTTAATGGGTATTTACTATTTATAATTCAAGAGGATACTGGATACCTGTGCTCACCATGAGTCAAAGAAGTGCAATGATCTTCATCTGCGAGTCTATATACCAATTACATCTATCTATCTATCTATCTATTATATATTAAAACTGTGTGGCTGCCGCCTGCCGCCGGGCGTCCGGCTGCCTTTCTGCCGTTTGATTCGCTGCTCCTTCCTATCAGCTTCCAACACACTTCAAAACAAAGTTGCAAGACAGGAACACTCTGAACTTTTCACCTCAATGGGATATCACAGCAAGTGCTTCAACAGGAGGGGGAGGGCCAATTGGTATTGCAATTGGAATTGCTGCAGCAGGCAGGGGAGGTGAAATTGGAATTTTTTTTTAATCCACTGCTGAGGGAGGCAGGGGAGTGCTGGAATCTTACATTTGGCAACGGGTTCAGTTCCGTTGGAGGCGACGGGTGCATGGTGGAATATTGGGTTGGGGGATTACACCATTGGGGGAGCAGACCCAATGGGTCTGCACTTGGTCTAGTACACAACTAAAACTCTGATCTTGTGTTCTTCCGGTTTGTGTGGTTTTTCTATTTGCGTAAAAACAGTACACGAAAGCGCTACGATTTTTCGCCACCTTACCCAACCTCCTGTGCTCAAGTGCAACAAGTTTTGTTCTGATTGATGGTATAGTTTAAAAGTTTTAAAAGGTTTTAAAGGTTTAAAAATCTTTAAAACCGCACAAGCGCAGATTGGTCTCCTCTCCTGCTAGTCATCACCACGCAGATTGGTGTCAGTCACCAGGGACGGCAACGCCCCTTCCGGTGCAACATCGCCGCACTAATTGGCTGGGTCTTCTGTCACTCACCGGTGTAGAAAAAAAGTTGAAGGAGTGGAGCGAGCAGAGCTAACTCCAAGGCCGACTCCGACTCTGACTCTGAGGCCGACTCCGACAACCTCGAGATCCTGGGGAGGTGAGGAGGGAGAGTGTGGGGGGATTGAGGGAGAGGAGGGGGTAGGGAGGGAGGAGGGGAAAGTGGAGGAGGTGAGGAGGGAGAGTGGGGGAGGAGAGGGAATAGAGGGAGAGTAGGGGAGGTAGGGATTGGGGAATAGATGGCGAGGAGGGCTCTGGGGAAGGTCAGGAGGGATAGTGGGGGGGGGTAGGGGGATGTGAGGAGTGGGGGATAGAGGGATAGAAGGGGGGTATGGTGGGGAGATGAGTTATGGAGGGAGGGAGGGAGTGACTGAGGGTAGAGGAAAGAAAAAGGAGAGGGGAAGGAGTGTTTGGAGATGAGGTGAAATGAGCCACTCCAGCGCAGTGAGGGGCTATGGGTTAGTGGTGGAATATTGCGCTGGGGGAACAGGTTGCTATGGGGGAATGGCTGAGTGGTGGAATATTGCGTTGGGGAGCAGTTTGCTTTGGGGGACCAGACCTCCCGTGGGGGGCTATGGGTGAGTGGTGGAATATTGCATTGGGGGAATCGGGTTGCGTTGGGGGAATGGGTGAATGGTGGAATGTTGCATTGGGGAACGGGTTCCATTGGGGGATCAGGGCTCCCGTGTGACTGGGACCCAACGGGTCCCAATTAGTCTAGCTTTTATTAAAATTGGATGCTTGGTGCAATAAATGCAATAGGGTTTGGAGAATGATGCAAGGGTCTTTGTTATCTTTCAACCCAAACAGCCCCATAACAGAAGACTCTAATTTACAGACACACAGGGACACATTTGGAGACAGACATCAAGTGGTGCTGGAAGATCATCAACTCAGTGAAAGATGCTCTTTGGTCTGCCCGAAACCTGTTGGCCTCCAAGCAGAACGAGATGTCCGTTGGGGGACGTTGCCAACTGGCCCATTCCAGGCTGCAGAAGCACATGCTGAGGAACTCACTGACGCTTGGTGCCGCAAACGCCAAGACTCTGTTGGGGCGGACCAGTCTAGGGTCCTCCCACTGCTGAACACTGAGAGGCAGAGTCCAATGGGAACACACTTCAAACAAGGGAAGGGTCATCACCTCAAGGGGGGCACAAGTTACAAGGGCGCTTTTAAAAATAAAGATAGGTGCGAATGCTACTGAGTATGACACTGTTGAATGATAGACACTGAGAATGTATGAAGAATTTCTGACGTTTATTTTGGATATATTGTTAATGCTGAATATTTTTTTTTTAAATATAAATGCAAAAGTGGTCTATTACTGTTGGGCATCGAGGAGCAGAGCCCGGTGGGGACACCCCTCATGCCAGGGAATGGATATCACCACAGGGGGCCACAAGGCTGTTTTGTTTAAACACTAGACACTGAGAATGCATAAAGATTTTTTTGCAGTTTGCTTGTTATTTATGAAATAAAAAAAATAATTCAGTAGATATGTAGACCAACATATGTAGATCACAGTCTTATGCGTCGAACACTCTGTCCCTACCTGCTCTACCTTCACCTTCCCTTGTCTCCCCAACTACACTCAACCTTGATGTCCTTATGTGGCCATACTCACTACCATTGCCTTTACTTGTTTAGAAGAGATTTTGTGTTTTGCTTATGAATATCTTTTTCTTAAATTATTAATAAATTTAGTTTGTATCATTATTTCATTGATGCATAATAATTTTTAATCTTTTTCGATACTTTTGCATATCAGGGACATTCAAATACTTTCATAACGCTCTACAAGTGGATAGCAAACAATAAAAAAGCTTTTCTTGGTACATGTAACAATAAACTAAACTAAAATTCAACCGCCAGGCGATATTGCTCAACTTGCTGTCAACGACCTTTGCACCCGTTGCGGGGTGCAGGGCCTGTTCTTGCCAATCTACCTGCAGCAACACGTAGCGATGTTTTGAATCAGGAAAGCTTGTACCAACAGATCCACAACACCATTGGAAACAAATTCCTACTATGGAGTCACTGAACAACTGTGGAAGGGAGAACGACTTTGAAAGGGAGAAAGATCTCATCAATTTCAAGGGGAATGCAGTGCTTTAGGAGACCAATGCACCAGAAAACTGAGCCTAGCGCCTTTGAGATTTTACTGTAAGTAGCCAAGGAAGAGTGCACCTCAGTGAAAGAAGAAAGAAGTGACTGGAAAGCGAATCACTGAAAATTGACGGAATTGGAGTAGCTCTGATGAAAATGATCATTCATTTAGTTATCATGAATCTGCAAAAACCCAAACACTATTTACATTCTTCAATTAAACAGGTGGAAAGTATAAACACGATCATAAAATATACCAAAGTTGGAATTATGTATTTAACTACACTCAGTGTCTGTTCCAATGACCCACATAGTCCAGGTAATGTGTAAGTTTAATGTAATATGCATTTTCCTCTTTGTTATATTAACTCTGGCAACATTTGGGAACCTTAAAATGCAATGGTGTAACATCTGATACTCGTCATCCTTGCTCTGAACAGCGCTGTGAAATAACTGAATCATGACAGAGTTATCTCTGTAGGTTCATGGCCTCTAGAATTCATCCCATCATTCTGGGTTGGAATGAAAAGTGGGATCCAGCAATCAGGACAAAAAGACATCTTGTCCAAGCCCATTTACCGATTTCAAAAACATGCAAATATTCCTGCTGGTTTTCCAAACAGTACCAGGCAAGAAAGCTTGTTTTTTTTTAATTAGAGTTATTTCAACATTAGTATTAACAGTTATTGACAGTTGAAAAATAAAGCATGTAATCTGTTGAAGAGGAAAAATACAATTAACTATAATTTAATCACAACTATCATTTAATCATGAAGAGACACAAAATGCTTGATTAACTCAGCGGGTCAGGCAGCGTCTCTGGAGAAATAGGATGGGTGCCATTTCAGGTTGGAACCGTTCTTCAGACTGGCTGAAGCCCCAGCCCAGGTTACCCAGTCTGAAGAAGGGTTCCGACCCAAAACGTCACTCATCCTTTTTCTCCAGAGATGCTGCCTGGCCCGCTGAGTTACTCCAGCATTTTGTGTTTATCCACAGTTCCTTTCTACACATTTAATCATGAATGCTTTTTAAATTTTAACCTACATGTTACTGTCTTGGAGAGATTGATGAGAGAAGATATGATTGTAAATGTGGCCAAAAATGTTAGTGATGGCAGCTGCAGTGATGCTGTTCAGTGAAGCTTAAATAACATTTATTGTAACTGCCACATAATCTTAAAGTTAAGAGGGTGCTTGTACACTTGCTAAAATATCATTTATTCACATGTGTTTTGTTTTAGGAACAGGTGGCACAAGGGCTTGGGAAAACAGATTTTTTGCTGAGTTCCCATTGAGTAAAACCATGGCCCTTTCCACCAATGACTTGCATGAGTTGTGGTATCTGTGACCTGATATTAATAAACCTTCACCCCAGAACTGCATAATTGTTCTAGTAAATTTGCCAGCTGATTTTCAATGACTACTATCCCTATCACCGCAGTTGAGAGTTCCCATGGCCTCATGCCCAGATTTAGACATTCCATTCAACTGCATCATACCAATTAATTGTTTAATAAAGCGGAACGATAATGAGGAAGAGCTTCGCAAATCACAAAAGTTCTCACAAATCAGCTTCTCACATCAAGATTAATTTTTGTTTCCGTCTGAATATCTTGCAATTAAACCACCTTTTCCTGACATTCATGAATCCTCCAACATTAACATCCAGATGGTTATCAATGGCTAGAAATCCAACTGTAGCAGCCACAAATAATGTGGCTAGAGTTTCTGGGCAGAGGCTGTGTATTTTGTGGTGAATGATTCGCCATCTAATACACACAGCATTTCCATTGCCTACGAGACACAAGTCAGGGGTCTGATGGAATATCCTCTATTCACCTGGATGACTGCACCTTCAACGAGAAAAATCTGTTTGCACGGTCCTGAAACCTACCTGCCGCTGTACACTCAGCCCTAGCAGGTTGCAATACTACTGCTTAGTCAGCAGCAGTGGGATTTAAAAGGGGCCTTCTGAATTATCCAAAGGGTTAACTTTTCTCTTATCCATTCTCCTTCGGCATCCCCTCACCAATCCAAACTATATCCCAAATAACCCCTGAACTCTTTGCCCGATATCACACACCTATCACTCTCATGGGCCCCATCTCTGATCTGCAGACCTGAGTCGCTAACTGCATTCCATTATAATCTACAGACATCTCGCAAGTTTATAGGAGTAGAATTAGGCCGTTCGGCATACCGAGTCTACTCCGCCATTCAATCATGGCTGATCTTTGCCTCCTAATCCCATTTTCCTGCTTTCTCCCCATAAACCTTGACACCCATTCTAATCAAGAAATCCTTAAGTTCGAGATTTCCTTAAGTGACTCCCCACACTGCTTACCAGAGCCTTATCAGGCATCCACATCACTGGTTAGATATCCCTCACCTGAAAACCCTTTCCATTCCATATCCCAACCCCTTTGTCCTCATGGCCCCTCTTCCCCCTATCACCCAACTCAAGCTAGACCTGGCCCGAGACATACCTTTTCTCCCCATCCAGCTTGAACTGGTGCAAGAAAAGGCCTTACTTGCATACTACTGAATTTTCAAGTGGTGGGCCTACATCCAAAACAGTGATTGGCATCAGATTAATGAGCCTCTCTGGGCAGCAATAAATTCCTAGGCCAGTTTAAAATATTAATTCAAACAAAAATCCTTTATCTGCAAGCATTTTTAATCAAGTTTTCATTTATAAATTCCTGTGCCTCCATTTATAATGGAAGCTGCCTACATAAACTATTACATTCTGCTGCCAAGTGTGACACTGTACCACCCTTGTCTGCTCACTCTTCAGTCTGCACCAGAGAGAACCACCTATACCTCAATCAACACCAAACTGCATCTGTGTACCCTGTTCAATTCATCGCCCTATTCCCCTACCTCTAATTCACCTGAAGACAACATTTGCTTTTGGCTTCCTATGTGTAACACCACAGGGGATAGAGGAGTGTGATATAAATTGAATACCTCTGTTCAGTACACATAATCCACAGCAAACCTCCCTTGGTCGGTTTGTACCCATTGAACTTGTGACAGCTGGTTTACAGAGAACAATGCTGAGTTATTCAGTCCAATACTATTTCGTAATGAGAATTTTCACCACATGATTTAGAACTCGTCCTGGGCGGTAAGTCAGAAGATTTCCACCAAAAGTTAAATGTAACTCACTAACTGATCTTAACTTCAAGACAAGCCCGAGTGCAGCTAACTTTTTTAGTGCAAATCTCCCTCATAACTTTAGAACCATGGCTATATTTTTCTCGATAATATGTCTACAAAATAAGTATGTAAATTTTAAATGTTAGGGAAATTCTGGAATTGAAAGAAAATATTAGTCTGAAATGCTCCGAGATGATTTGCTTGGCACATTATTCCTGCCAGTTGTGTTGAAAGTGTTGACGGGATCACCCAGGGCCATATTTTTTCTTTCAGTTCCATTGCGTATGAAACTGAATGTTTATGTTATAAAACCATCATTATTAATGCAGGAAAGGTAAGAAAATGAAACTGTAGAAGTTTTGCAATTTTGCTAAACATTCTTAAGGCCTTAAAGATAAACTAAAATGTACAGAAAAAAACATTATAGTTTCCAGTGAGAAAGAAGGAAATAAATATTTTAAACAAACCATCATGGAACACTACATCAAAGATAGATTCAATTTTAATTGACATTGGCAGTGTCAGTGTACTCAAATTAGACAACAAAATGCATTTTAAAGATAATACATCAAAGATAGACTCAAAAAGCTGGACTTACTCAGCGGGCCAGGCAGCATCTCTGGAGAGAAGGAATGGGTGGCTGCCCATTTCCTTCTCTCCAGAGATGCTGCCTGTCCTGCTGAGTTACTCCAGCTTTTTGTGTCTATCTTCGGTTTAAACCACAATCTGCAGTCCCTTCTTGCAAATGGAACAGTACACATTTGACTTGCAGCAAAACAAAAGAGCTGCTGGAGGAACTCGTGGACTAGACAGCATGCTGGTGGACTAGACAGCATCTGTGGGGGAGAATGGACTCTCGACATTTCAGTTTAGGATCCTTCATCTCTAGACTGATTAAAGAGGCAGGGGATTCGGTAAGTGAAATGTGTTGGCAGTAAGTGGATGGAACTAGGAGTGCTCACGTTAACACATACTTATTTCCTCCCACATGTCAAAGTGTGCTGGGTGGCAAGTTATCTGGCTACTGTAAATTTCAAGAGGTCAGTGAGTTTAAGGACCTGCTTCTGTGCTTCACAACTCTTTTAAATGCTTCAAAATCTCTTGCAAATTGATGTAAAAGGCTGAGGGGATTCAGAATTAGGAGTAAAACTTACTCCCTAATTTCTTACACTTTGCACATGTAGATTACACAATGGCTAGTCCTCCAGTCAGATGTGATGAAAAAGTTCAAAAGACACTCAATCTATGAAGAGACATGTGGGCAGGTACATGGATAGGAAAGGTTTTGACTGCTATGGGCCAAACGTGGGCAAATGGGACTGGTTTAGACGGGGTATCTTGTTCAGTATGTACAAATAGGGCCAAAGTGCCCATTTCCATGTTGTATGACTCCATGACTCTAGGAGTGAAAGAAGCAGTGGTAACCTGAGAGACATGCATTCAAATAATTACTGCATTAAAGTGACAGATAGAGAAAAAGTTTGGCATATATTCCAGTTCACTGAATTTAATCCTACACTATTAACAGATTAAATGAGAAATCCTAATGAGATCTGAAATATGAGTTCACAGCCTAAAGCTGTTTTGAAATTGAAGCCAATCAGATTTCAGGCGATTAGTAACGCATAAACCAGCTCCGAGAATTTACATTTCTCTATCCAGTTTTAATATCTGATGATAAATTTTGGATAATTTTTTTTAATTGACTGTCAACTAGAAGACACTAATGAACTCCAAAGGATAGTTCATAACAGAAATTCAAATAAAACAGTAACATTGCAAAATCAGCCAGACCGAGACTGTTGGAGGTAAGAATATTTTTTATAATGCATCTACTTCCAAAATGATGGCCCCACATTGCCAGCAGCATTCAAAATTGTAATCTGCTGGATTTTGTAAAGATCTGTGATTTTGGCAATGCCATCAGATTCACATGCTCTATGTGTGTACTTGGGTCTGGCAAAACTGTCGCAACATGTCTGTCTAGACCTAGTCTGGAACAGCAAAGCAGGTTGAATCATCTGAAGTATAATTATTTCTATAAAGCTGAATGAATCTTTCATCAGATTCAAATGAGGACTTTACAGTCGTATTTTATATTTAACTACTGTGAATTTTTAACAAATAAAAGTTACACCTGCAGAGAATAATCAGACTATCAGTAATTATATGACGGGCATGTCAAATCAGCTGCTACCCAAATTACTATCTTTGTTCATGGTTAGATCTGTTTCTTAGCAGCTAACTACAAAAGACAAAGCTCCCATATCCAACCGCAATGCCATTCCATATCGTATTCAATATCTTTATCACAGTGATAAAAATAAATAGAATCACTCATCACAGGAGGTTATTATTTGACTCATCAAGCCCAGACTAGCTCCCTATATAAATCAAACATCTGCAGTTGCTGGAAATCTTGGGGGGAAAAAAACGGAAAATGCTGAAATAAACTTTCAGGTCAAACTATCTACACTAATCCTATTTGCCTGCATTAGGCTCATATCCCTTTGCTTCTTTCCTATCCACATTCCTGACAAGCGCCTCTTAATTGTATGTATACCTGCCTCTGCACTCCCTTGGGCAGTTCACTCCATATAACCTCCTCCATATAACCTTCAAAAATGTCTCCCCTATGTCCTCTAGTTTTGGGCACCCCCTACCCTAGACAAAAGACTGACTGACGACCCCATCTGTGGCCCCTCATCATGTTATTAACTTCTATAATGTCATCGCATTCCCAAATGAGAATAAACAGGCCCCCTCCAATCTCTGCTTGCAAGTAAAGCCCTCCATTCCAGGCCACATCCTGGTTAAATTCCTCTGCACTCTTTTCAATACCACCCATCCTTCCTGTACTGTGGCAACCAGAAATCTACACAATACTCCTAGTGCAGCCTGGCCAATGTCTTGTACAGCTGCAACATGACATCCCTGCTCTCTATACTCAATGCCTGAGCCAATGAAGGCAAGATTGCCGAAATGGCTCCTTCATATACTCTACCGGCCTGCGTGGCCTCACTCGTGAAACTATGAACTTGACCCCAAGTATCTTTTGCACATCGACACTCCGAGATCCCTGTATACGTATTTGACATCTAAAAATACATTAGCTCCCACTATCCTGGATTAAATTCCACCTCCACCACTCTACCCAACTTTCCAACTGATCTATGCCTCTCTATATCCTCTCGTGATATTTTTCGGTATCTACTACTCCACCAAATTTTGGGTCATCATCCTTGCTAATCAGCCCTCGACTTTCTCGTCCATGTAATTTCTATATATTTCAAACAACAACGGCCCCCAATGTCAATCCCGGTGGTACATCACCACTTACCGCCTTCAGGTCACTAAACCATCCCTCGACCATTACACTCTGCTTCCTAATGCCAAGCCAATTTGGCTCTAGTTTGTCAAGATACCTTGGATAATTATGTGCCCCAACCTTCTGGATCTGCCTATTATCCCTAATAATTCCTCTTTCCTGAAGAAACATGTTCCAAAATATCTGCGTACTCCTTCCCTAAATCTTCACCCTCCAAAGCAGGAACAGAATACTGATTTAGGATGATCAGCCATGACCATATTGAATGGTGGTGCCTACTCCTGCACCTATTTTCTATGTTTCGATGTCCTTCTTGCTGGTGAATAACAATGAGAACTATTCATTTTGGATCCCACTCATATTCCTGACTCCACACATAATTTCCCTTTTGATCCCTCAAAGGATCTACTCTTTTCAAAGCTGCCCTAGTGCTTCTAATAAACCTATAAAAAGTACTGAGATTTTCCTTAATTCTGCGAGCCAAACCAATTTCATGTCTTCATTTATGCCTTCCTAATTTCTTTAAATTGTCTCCTACATTCCTTTCGACCTCAAAGGAGACACTCTACACCCTGTCCCTATACCCACGACACTTTCTCCTTCGTAATATATTTCATAAAGAAAGTGAATCTTTAGAATTGTCCAAAAATATTATTACTTAGATTGGAAGAACCACGTTTTTTCCTGCTATCTTTAACTTTCTTCTCAGGTGTTACTGTAATCATTCCCTCAACATCGCTCACAGAATAAGAACATATATACTGAAAAAGCTCAGCAATTCCATCAACATTTGTAGGGGGCAGAAGAAGAGTTGATTTTTCTGAAAAGTAATCGACTTTAAACTATCTGAAGAAGGGTTTTGGCCCGAAACGTTACCTATTTCCTTCGCTCCATGGATGCTGCTGCACCCGCTGAGTTTCTCCAGTATTTTTGTGTACCTTTGACCCGTTTTTTTCTCTGCTGCTCTAAACCTGCTGCTAATGCCTTTTTTCCCCTGTATTTTTTGTTTTTAGTTCAGAGTTGTCACATTTTTGGTTTGCTTTCCAGTCACTCAAATAATGTATATGATGACTGTATAGAGGGGGATTTATGTCTAATGAGAAAGGATTGTACAAAAATGTAATTCTCAGTACATTCCTCAATGGTCAGCCAGTGAGCAATACTGGTTGATGTGACTGATGGGGCCACCTGCAGACTGTACTTCCTGGTGAAGGTGGCTGCAGCATACGAGAAATGGAAATAAGAACACATTTTAGTGCAATCTTTAAAAAGGAATTTTACCGCAGTAAAATATGAAAATAATAGTTTATCAAAAAATACTTTCAACATTAAAGACATCTTCTGATACAAAAATAAATATTTTGAGAAATATTCAACAAAAGTAGTTCAGCACTCACGGGGTTAAAGAGTCAGAGGTGGTTGCTAGAACTACAAAGCCAGTCTATGCCCCTGGTCTATTTGGCCCAATTTGGCTGTTTACATTCAGCAAGTTGTTAAACCATAGAGCTGTGGAGATAAGATTCGGTACACAAACGAAAAAGCTATGGCTATTATCATTCATTATGTGGAAGAATTGGAGGAATTCTATTTGTAAGCTGTATTCTATGTACACATCGCATTGCTTTTTTGTAAGTCGATTGCTTTAGCGGAGAAAAAAGTTTACATTAACTTCACAGCTTATTGTATTCCTTCCATTCACAGAAATAAATCACTAATGTATTTTCACCCAATTATCTGGATATAGTACAACTCTAAAGGAGGGTGTTATCCATGACACATTAAACCTGCATTTTTAGTCTTTAAACATATTGTTAAAGCAGCTGTTAAACTCCAACATTTTCTGTTGTTATTTCAAATTCAAAATATTTGCAGTTTTCAGAAGTGTTTCAGGCCAGATTTAGTTTATTCTCATGGATTCACTCTTTTAGTGTTAAATCCAAATTAGTCTACTGGGACCTTATATTAAGGGGCAGCAGAGGTCCCCAGTTGGGTAAGAACATGGTAATTGACTCTTTGTTAGACCACTTAAACCTATTGACAATACTACTGATGACAGAAAAACTTTAAACTGGCTACTCAATGAAGTGTCTTCAGATCACACATGTGATAGCTAATCTTGGATTTTTGTAAATCATCACTGGAGGGTAACATGTAAATGATGAAGAGGACAGGATAATTGATTAATTTTTACTCAGAACAGAAAAATCTGTTGTACTAAAATCTTGATTGTCCTCATATTTTACAGTTATTGACTGATCAACTACCTTCTATCAGCATTTTCTGTTTGGATTTCAGCTTACAATTATTAGTACCTTATTCTCATTGGAAAAAAATACTAAATGTATACCAACAGCTTTTTAGATATTTTGAGGAAGTTTCTGGCAATAATAAAATCAAAAACAAATCATCATTGCTTAAACAAACCGTAGACTTTGAACGGCCAAATCAATATCATGGTCATACAGCACAGAAATATGCCCCTTGGTCGACCACAACAATGCTGACTGTTTTGCCTATCTACACCATTTTGTCTGCATTAAGGCCATGTCCTTCTATACCTTGCCTATTGAAGTGTCTGTCTAAGAGCCTGCTAAACATTGCAAATTGTAATCAGATTCACTATCTCCTCTGGCAGCAAGTTCCAGATACCAACCACTCTTAGCAACAACAAAAAAACACTAATTTTCCCTTTAAAGCTTTCTCTCACCATAAACCTATGCTTTCTTGTTTTTGATTAAAAAAAAGGGGAAAAATATGTTGGCTATTTATTCCATCTATGCCTCTCATAACCTAATTTATTTATATCAGATCGCCTCTCAGTTTACTTCTATCCAAGGCAAATAAGTCCAGCCTCTCCAATCTCTCTTCATAACAAAAGCCCACCAAAAGCCCTCCAATCCAAGCAATAGATTTGTGAACTTCCTTTGCACTCCCTCCAGCACAATTACATCGTTCCTATAGGATGGCAACCAGAATTGGACTCAATACCCCAAGGGTAGATTGACCAGTGTTTTATAAAGTTGCACCATAACTTTTATAATTCTGTGCACTGATTGATGAAGGCAAACATGCCATATGCCATCGTCACTACTCTATCTACCCGTGTTGCCACTTCCAGGGAACTATGGATTTAGACCGCTAAGTCTCTGTTCATCAATATTCCTTATTGCCCTATTATTTATTCTATTTGTCCTGCCCCTAATTCACTTCTCAAAATGCATTACTGCACTGCTCGGCATGTATCAATGCTCTGTCCAACTTTCTACCTGATCTATGTCCTTCTGTAACCCTGGACAAGCTTATAAACTATCTACAATACCTCAAACATAAACAATAACAGTCCATGACTCCAGTTTTGAAGTAAACTAAACGTAACAAGGAAAACTAACTATTTGAAATGGCTAAGATTGACACAAAGTGCTGGAGTAACTCAGCAGGTCAGGAGGCATCTCTGGAGAAAATGGACGGGTGACGTTTTCGGGTCGGGACCCTTCTTCAGACTGATAGTAGTGGGTAGAGTAAATTAGACTTAGATTGTAGTAGAGAGAGTACATCAGTAGGAGCAAAATCAGAAGGAGGAACTATCGTAGAAGTGGATGAAAGAGATTGGCGAAAGCAGAATAACTCAAGTTAACAGTACATTATAGTATAGCAGTGATTTGGTTCATCTTTAATCTTATTGCAAATACAATCTAACATCCATGACATCAAAGTAAATGTTTCCCCATTGGGCCTTTGTTATATAGAACTGATGGCTGGCATCAGCTGTTGAAGCAGAACATCAACCAGAGAATTAGTCAAATCTGTGCTTTATAAAATGCCAGACGTGAACCTATAGCTTTTGTCCTTGAGAGGAAGTGCTGTAGTTTGTTTCTTTTATATTTCATTGTTTGAAAGGCTATGTTTATGCAACTGCATGCAATTATAGGCACTGGAAACTTAATTTGTTTTGTGATCATTGTCAAGTGTCTTGACAATGATCGAGAGTATTGAAGCATACAAATACAAAACCATTACAATAACTCAGGCCAGTTCCCCCCATATCAGGTTTCAATACAAAAGCCCAGGAAAATCACGGAAATTCAGTAACCATTGTCATAAAAGAATAATGCAATTGCTTCATTGATCATAAATCAGTCAGTCATTTGCATACATTAATCGTTTCAAATTAGTCGATACATCTTTATGATTGGGATATTAGGAAGAATGAATTCCAAGTGTGCCATCAAACATTAACTGTTTAATTGTGGTTTAAAGTGAGTTTAGGTATTAATAAAACTTTTTTTTTTTTAATTAACATTTATAGCCAAACAAATTCCACAAACTCAACTAGGCTCTTCCAAAGCAGATCTCATTCAACTATTACTGTACAGCAATATCTACCTGTTGTAATTGCTTGAATATGACTAATTTCCTGGCATGTTAAAATATCGACTAGTGATGCAGTTGAAAATAAATTAGTCTTGGGCAGCAGCAGAAAGCACACAATTAAGAATCAGCCTGTCAGATATTATTTGATCCAATTACAGTAGAAAATCTGGTAGAATGTACAGCCACCCACTGCTTTACATTGGCTCATTTTGTGCTGCTGCATATGACCAACACGCATCCAATGGCCAGATGGCTGAAGGCTATTGCCCAACAGAAAATAGAATGGAAACAGCAGTGAAGTCAAAAGCAAAAAAATGCACATACTGGAAAAGTGAAATAAAACTAGAAAATATTCAGTTATCAAGCAACATCTATGGAGATAATAACAATGTTAACACTTCAGATTGATGACCTTTCATCTGATAACGGATAACTAATTATAAATCTGAATCATTAGCTTTCTCTCTCCACAGTTGCTGCTTGGCCTGGAAACTAACGAGTTAAAAATATTTCAATTATATTGTATAGAATATTGGAGATAATGGCGACATCTTTTGCCTGAATATATTTTGCATATTAATTAAATCTGCTGATAAACTTAAATTATTGTAGAAAAAATGAACCGCAGATGCTGGTCTAAGCCCCTGTCCCACTTTCACGACCTAAACCGCGACCTCTGACGACCTTAAACGACCTAAGAAAAAAATCAAGGCCGCGGTAACCTACGACCTCCTACGACCTTCCACGACTATGTCTACGACCTCCTACGACTATGTTGAAGACCTCCCATGACTATGAAGAAGACCTCCTTCGACTATATTGAAGACTGGCTTCGACCATGTACGTTTTACTGCTGTTTGCAGTAGCCCTTTTGCTTCAGCAGCCTTTTAAGAAAGGCAGAAGGGGAAGAGCAAGGGTGAAGAGGAAGCACAAGAAGAGGTCTCAATGGGTGAATGGAGATGATGTGATGGTCTGTCCCAGTACACCAGATGACTGGAAGAGACTGGAGCTGGGCTTTGACAAAAGATGGAACTGTAAGCACACATGTGGGGCAGTGGATGGCAAGCATGCTATTCTTGTCCCTGTCCCCCTCATTTTCCTTTTCATACAGGATGGCATTCTGCTGGAACCATTCCCCAAGGTCCCCCTTCTGCTACCTGGAGAAGATGTAGGGCAAAACCTTCCTCCAGCCCTCCCTCACCACCAATGGGGCATCTGCCTCTGATGCTGTGTCAGACACAGGAGAAATGAGGCAGTGAAGGATGGGATGGTGGTGGGGACATATACTACCACCCTGGTCTCCTCCTCCAGCGGTCTCTCATGCACGGCTACCTCATCCTGCACTATCACCTCCTGTGGCATCACCTCCTGCCACTCCTCCTCTTGGGTGGGCAACACCTGCATGGCTGTTTTTTTTTGGGTTGTGCCCTTCCCCTGCGCTGCTGCCTTTTTGGTGCCATCTCGAAAACACAACTCTCCTCTCCCAAAAACTCTCCAGCTATGAATTAACATGCCTTGGAGTGACAGAGGTGACGCTCTGCTGTTTAAATAACCTTTTTTTTCTACTGAGCTTTTTTTCACCCCGGAGCTATTACCTTCGACTGCCTCTGACCACCCACAACTACCTATGACTAACATCACTACCTACTACGACCTACCTACGACCTACCTACGAGTAAAAAGTATCGATTTTTTTCCATGCCAACCTTTTTTTTTTACTCGTGGACATTTTTTATCAGGCTAGAAAAAACCCCATGACCTACTTGATGCCACGAGTACACGGAGACCACTCACGACCTGCTACGCCCTGCTACCATCTTGTGGTGACCATGCTGCGAGTACGAGTTAAGGGCAAACTCGGTAGACGTCGTGAATTAGGTCGTGAAAGTGGGACAGGGCTTTAGAAGGGTCCATTTCCGAAACGTCACCCGTCCTTTTTGTCCAGAGATGCTGCCTGACCCAGAGTTACTACAAAACTTTGTGTCTATCTTTAAATAATTATTGTTTCACTGAACTTTCATTTTTAGCTATACTGTAATTGGCAGCTTGTTCATCAAACAACAGGAAAAAAAATCTCATTCATCTATTAGATTCTTGATTCATTGGCATCCACAAGTTTGGTTCTCATACCCATGAATGTCAGAGTCTCTGCCATTTCCTTCCTTACATCCTTTAGCAGCTGAGAAATATTTCATCTGGGCACTGTTGCCTTCAAAGGTATTCGGAATGAACTGCCAGGATCAAGACTGCTAATGGAATAGGCGACAAGACAGCATTTTGTTTTTAAGAGATGGTGTGCGGGAAACCTGTGCTAGACTGTCCCTGCCATGGCTGGTACTTCACCAAGAACCTGGTGTAAACTACTTGCCAAACCCCCAACCTCCTTGCTTCCCAAATGCTGAGCTGGGAACCTAGGTCCTTGGCCCCTGCCACATACCTGTGTCCTCCGCTGCCACTCTTGTAGCAATGAATCACTAACAGCTTGGTGTGGAGAGGCTGCCTGCCAGAGCTGATGCTGGGCGAACTGGTATAAGCAACCCTGCCACTCAACGATGAGATGTGGAGTTTGGGGCCTCTTCGCGCTTGGTGTGGTGAGTGCAGGCCATTGCTGGGGTCTACAGCAGTTTGTCAATCTCATGGACTCTCTCATCACAGGTGGGATAAGCAATTTCTTCAAGTTTCCCTTCATTTTACACACCATCATTATGTGAACCACAAATCGCTAGTCCTAGATACAAAAGATGGAATTACAACCTCACAGCTACCATGGGAATGACAAAAAGGAAAAAGAAAATCAGCTACTG
Organism: Leucoraja erinaceus; assembly: GCF_028641065.1. Taxonomy (NCBI): domain Eukaryota; kingdom Metazoa; phylum Chordata; class Chondrichthyes; order Rajiformes; family Rajidae; genus Leucoraja; species Leucoraja erinaceus. The sequence continues at coordinate 22,384,878 of NC_073386.1, forward strand.
GAAAAGAGCAACAAAAAAGGGGATTTAAGGACATCATAAACATCCCGGAAAAATGTTAAGGATTTACACATCAAGATCCTTGCTGGTTTAAAAGGGGATTTAAGGACATCATAAACATCCCGGAAAAATGTTAAGGATTTACACATCAAGCTTCTTGGCTTGAAAGGCCGAATGGCCTCCTCCTGCTGGTTTAAGGTAATATTATAAAACTCCTTTTTAACAAATATCTTCCAGTCATCCAGTCCAGGCTAGTGGAATCAAGAGATATGGGGAGAAGGCAGGCTCGGGTTCTTGATTGGGGACGATCAGCCATGATCACAATGAATGGCGGCGTTGAGAGTTCACAAGTTGTAGGAGTGGAATTAGTCCATTCAGACCATCGAGTCTACTCTGCCATTTAATCATGGCTGACCCCTGCCTCTTAATCCCATTTTCCTGCTTTCTCCCCACAACCCTTAACACCGGTTCTAATCATGAATTTGTCTATCAGCCTTAAAAATATCTACTGGCTTGGCCTCCACAGCTCTCTGTGGCAATGAGTTCCATAGATTAACTACCCTCTGACTAAAGAAGTTCCCTCCTTTGATAAAAGTCCCTCCCTCCTTCAACCATTTACACAGATTTGCATCTTTGTGAATTAATCATTGGCAACATATTTTACATAACAACCAGGATAATTGAGCAGCAAAACTGACACTGAACTCTCCAGCATACTGTTTGGCAAAAAAAAACTATATTGAAAATTATTTATTCAATTCTGTGTTCTTTGAAACAAGTTTTCAGCATTGAGAGATTATCTTTCTCAATAAAGTAACATTAATGCTATTAATTTGTTATAGGTCATATGTGTTTTCACTACTGAAACCCGATTGTAACATTATCAATATTAGTAAAGGGCTGGAATATGGTTCAATGGACAAACATGCGGAATTTGTTGTGCCAACCTAAATTGTTTGCCCTAAAGATACTGAGAAGATTTTCTTTTGCACATTTTGGAACTCCAAGCAGCGAAGATAAAAAAGAGACTCTGTACCTTTAAAATGTCTCAATGAAAGGTTTTGCAGCAATGTTATTAACTCCTTCATAATTGGGTATACCTTTACATGACCCCAACTCAATTCAATAAAAACACGCTGCCAAGCTCACACAATCAGTATTTGTTTCAGCCAAAACCTGTACTCTGACAAAGTCACTGAAGCCATGGCAGAATAAGGAAATGGTTTTCTAACATTTCTCATGATATATCTATGAATCAATTACCACAGTATCATACTTCTTGTTTTTTTTTTAAGGAAGGGATAATATCTCCCCACTTTCAAACTCAAACAAAGCAAATTATCTTACTTTGGAACAAATCTTCAAGAGAATTGATAAATTCCATTCTTAAACAAACCACAATCCCACATCCTTGCATCTGAGTCATTTTAATCTCGTGCATTTATCAATGAGGGTCAATTTTACCCACAATAAACTTTAAGGGAAAATATTAAGCTAAACAAAAGTAAATGGAAGCAAAGAATGTCTTGGGATGTAGTTAGACTCTTGTTTGTCAGAGATGGCTAATAACTGGTATAATAATTCCTTGCCATTTATTGATTTAAGTTTGAATATTAATTGGTTACAAAGTGATTAAAATGGATTAGAACAATCAGATATACAAAAGCAGATATTGATTTTAAAAGAATACATTGGTTGTTAGGAAAAATTCCAACCATTTTTTAAAATCTGTTTATAGTCCAAGCACTGATTTATCTGCCTTCAAGAGATTAAATAAACTGTTAACTGTGATTGTGCGTGCATGATAAATTATGTATGGACTATTGAAAACAGGCAGCTAACTAAACTAATGCTTCCATGAAAGTATTTAGCTAATATTACATTTTACCAATACTTTTACCAATACACAAGTCAAGCAGAAATATTTTCTCTCTATTTTATTCCAAAGATTTATCATATAAAGTAGGCTGACAGACCTCTTGATAGAATATCAGAGTGCTAAACAGTCCCAACTCTTGGGATGTGAGATAGACACAAAAAGCTGGAGTAACTCAGCGGGTCAGGCAGCATCTCTGGAGAAAAGGAATGTAACTTTTCGGGTCGAGATCCTTCATTAATACAAGCATTTGGTAGATGCAAGGTGTACTTTGATACCATTTGAAAACATGTAATAACTTCTCCATGTGTGCAGACAAAATCCCTCATTCGTTATCACTAAAACAGATTTTCAGATACTTTCTTATACTGTTGTTTGTGCAACTCAGCCATGCATTAATTTTTATATTTTCCTGCATTACAAAAGCAAACACAATGGAGAAGTACTCCTTTGACAGAGAAGGACTGAGAGATCCTGAGGCTGCGAAATGAACTACATAAATGCAAGTTATTTATTTCTGTTAATCCATCAGCATAAAATGGAACCGTTGTCCAATGCCTGTTTCAATTCATTTACAGATTTAGCAGAACATGATAATAAGTGACCAGAGTAACTGGTGTTCCTGACTTGAATTTGTAAATGCTAGAAAATGCTTGCTTGTATAAGTTCTGACTAATGCTGAGTACATTTACCCTGATCAATAGTGTGCATTTAAATAGGACACCTATGGAAAAATAAATTCTACAGATCAATAACAGAAATTTGAATTTTCCGCTATTGATCTAAAATATTTTTCATGCACAAAAAACATTTGCACGCAACATACAAATGAGTGATCGTGATAACCCTCACAGCATAATAAAGGCTAGAAAATAATCAATATTCCAGTTTTTCATATCAAGGAAAACTATGGATTTGCTGCTGCCCGATAGGAGAATGTTTCCATATGTAGGGCAATGTACACAAATGAGGTAGCTGATGGTATCTCCTGTAAATAAAGAGCAAAGTTCAAACAAATGCACATGGCCTAATACACAGCAACTGTTGTACATATGCCAAACCATGTAAAGTATTCACTGGAGGCTAGAGCTATTTGGCGTCACTAAGTGTAATACAAAGGATCAACACCACTGGGACATAAATTACACAGTAAATTATTTTCAAAACATTTTATAATATGTGAGTATAAGAGAATCATTCTGTCGTCACACCACATGGTTGGTGTGCATAGCTCGCAGAAAATAAGTGTTTGGGCTGAATTAATTTCACAGACTGCTTTGAAGCCTTTAATGCTAACTATTTTCTTGTTAAAAAGTTTATGCAGAATTTAAGATATGTGAAATGAATTACTAGGTAAGTCTACAGAAGCCATTAATATCCAAGGCTTTTTTTCCTTTTTTTTTGTAGCAAAAATAATTTATTTAATTACAATCACGATACAAAAACCAAACCGTGGTAACACACCCACCACCATAGTACAAAATCACCAAATTATCTAGAGACACTAAATTTTCAAACAACTATGTTACAATCCTTACAAACATACGAAATAACTACAATTCAACTATGTCCCTCTCTAACACCACCTCGGTCTCGAGTAAGGAGGCGGCCGTTCCAGGGTTCCCAAGCCGCTGAGAGGATTCTCCCGACGCCGGAGCACCATCATCCGGCGAGAACGGCCTGGAACATCGGGCCTCCGTAGCGGCGACTGCGGAGGCCTCAAGAGGCCCGACTATGGGTGGACATGGGGATGGGACTGGACTTAGTGCCTTCCCTCATAATGGAAACCATTGTGGGGGGATGTTTTTTATGTTAAAGTTCTTTATTATTGTCATGTTTGTATTTTTTTTTATGTGCTGTATTGGCAACAAGAATTTCACTACACCTAGGTGTATGTGACTAATAAAGAAACCTTTGAACCTTTGAACCACCTGGGCAAGGACGTAACCCCGGAAAAGTGGCAAGAATCTGGCTTCCGCCTGGCGCCGTGACTCGCAGATGGCCAGCGTGGCCAGGCCTAGGAGCAACCCAACCAGGACATCTTCGGCCGTACCCACACCCTAGATCCCCTCACCAGTCCTCCGGTCGCTGACAGCAGAACCGCTCTTCCCCGTACGGACTCTAGGTGGAGTGGCGGTGCACCTTGACCTCCGGACCTTGGCCACGAGGGACGCTCTACTGGTTCCTAATATCCAAGGCTTCATGGGAGGTGTAGATTCCAGTTAAAATTAAGCCTACAACATATTAATTTTAATATTGATATATATTAATGTTTTGCTTGAACTAACAATAATGAGTGGTTTGTGTAGGATGGAACTACAGATGCTGGTTTAAACCGAAGATAGACACAAAATGCAGGAGTAACTCACCGAGTTACTCCAACATTTTGTGTCTCACAATGGTGGTACTCTTCCACTTAATGAACACATGCTCAATTATAAGGTGATCATTTGTGTTTGATCTATATTGTGATTTGAGCTACAGTCAAGCCCCTGTTCCACTTTCATGACCTAATTCACGACCTCTGCTGGGTTTGCCTTCGGCTCGTACTCGCAGCATGGTCGCCACAAGGTCGTAGGTAGGTCGTAGGTAGGTTGTGATGCTAGTCGTAGGTACTAGTGGCATCAAGTAAGTTGCGGCGTTTTTTCTAGCCTGTAAAAAAAATATCCACGAGTACATTCTGCCCCTTCTGCCTTTCTTAAAAGGCTGCTGAAGCCGCGACCTTTATTTTTGTTTAGGTCGTTTAAGGTCGTCAGAGATCGCGAATTAGGTTGTGAAAGTGGAACAGGGGCTTAACACTGGTTTCTGGACAGGGTCCTTCCTATCTGGATACTTTGTCCAGTTCTAGACATTGCACCTCACAATGGAGATATCGACCTTGGAGAAGCACGGTGCAGTTTTGAAAGAACAATTTTGTGCTAAAAGAGATGAATTATTAGTGGACGCTGTATAGACAAAGCTTGCATTACCTTAAAAGTGGTCTAACAAATGCCATGATTGATAGTAATAATCAACTTTTTTATGCCCACAAATTAAACAATGATAAATATTTACCCTTTAAAGCTACAAATCGTTATTGTGAATTTATTTTAATGTCAAATTTTAATTCTTCCTACTTTATACACATTCCCTCTCCTTCCTGCTCGTAATTTAACATTTCTCTCCTTTTTCTGATTACTTTTGTACCTGACTGGACACCGATTCCACATTTCTCAGTTCCTGCTCTATTTATTTTGCAAACCTTAAAGCACTTTTGTCAAGACTAGATCCATTAAACATCAAGCTCAGGGATGGCTTGTGCAGTTATCAGCTCGTTCTTCTATCAACTTAGTGAGTAAAATACTTGAAAACCTAAAATTCACGTGTGGAATTACAATGCTAGAACACTTTTCAGCCTTATCTATTTGGAGATCAATTTATTTCACAACCTATGTACAATAACAACCATTTTCAGCTTGTTTCACGCTATTCAAAAAGTGTAATCAATCACTTCCTGTGAAGAGTTCAAGAAGGAACTGCAGATGCTGGAAGATCGAAGGTACACAAAATTGCTGGAGAAACTCAGGGGGTGCAGCAGCATCTATGGAGCGAAGGAAATAGGCGACGTTTCGGGCCGAAACCCTTCTTCAGACTGATGGGGGGTGGGGGGGGAGAAGGAAGGAAAAGGGGAGGAGGAGGAGCCCGAGGGCGGGCGGATGGGAGGGTGGGAGGAGACAGCTAGAGGGTTAAGGAAGGGGAGGAGACAGCAAGGGCTAGCAAAATTTGGAGAATTCAATGTTAATGCCATCTGGACGCAAGGTCCCCAGGCGGAATATGAGGTGCTGTTCCTCCAATTTCCTCTGTTTCTCACTCTGGCAATGGAGGAGACCCAGGACAGAGAGGTCGGATTGGGAATGGGAGGGGGAGTTGAAGTGCTGAGCCACCGGGAGGTCAGGTTGGTTATTGTGGACTGAGCGGAGGTGTTCGGCGAAACGATCGCCCAACCTACGCTTAGTCTCCCCGATGTAAATCAGCTGACACCTAGAGCAGCGGATGCAGTAGATGAGGTTGGAGGAGATGCAGGTGAACCTTTGTCACACCTGGAACGATTGCTTGGGTCCTTGAATGGAGTCGAGGGGGGAGGTGAAGGGACAGGTGTTGTATTTCTTGCGGTTCCTGTGAAGAGCCTCGCTTATGACTACAAACACAATTTCCTCATCAGGGCTTTACAAGAAGATGGACTACACTCGCCCCCCTGCAGGACCTATACACCAGGAGGTGCAGGTCCAGGGCCAGCAACATTATGGGGGACCCCTACCACCCCAGCAACGGACTGTTCCAGCTGCTACGGTCAGGCAAACGCCTCCGCTGTCATGTTGTGAAAACAGAGAGGATGAGACAGAATTTCTTCCCATAGGCCATCAGGACTGTAAACTCTTATCTCACCAGGGACTAATTTACTGTACTAATTTACTGTGGTGTTGTGTCTTTTGTAAAAAAATACTTTTCTAACATGTAAATACGGATTCTGTTCTATGCTGTTCTGTAGTTTTTGCACAATCCACAGGCATTGCCACTTTCATTTTACTACACATCTTGTATGTGTATGTGACAAATAAAGTTGACTTGACTTGAAATTGGTCCTCATGAAATACTCCTTTTGGAGCATGTTGTTTTGGGGTTGTGCATTATTGAGCACTCCTGGTATGGACCTATGCAGAAGCTCACAAGGTGAGTAAATTACTTTACGGTGACCTTGGCCACCATCCAGCCATGACCCCTCACCTTATCAATCAACTGCTTTGAAGCCAACTCCCTCCTACACTTGCTGATCGCTAGGCAACCCATAACCTCTTGATCTGTACCCTCTCAGAACTCTGCAATTTTCCTCGCCGTTTTCACTGCCGCTGCCAACCCTCCGATGAAACCCTGCTTCTCTTCCAATTTCCGAGACCCAGTCTTCCTTTAGCTGGTTTTAAATTATTCCCCATCTGCCACAGACACTGCAAAGGCCAGTCTCCTTAATGGCCTTCAATCACAGCCCCCCCTACAGACTCCAGCATATGACAGGCAACAAGAGCCACCTGATTTATAGTGGCACCTCTCCCTCACCCATTCCCCCAGTGCAAGCCAAGTCTCTAAAACGTTTGGTCTCAGTTGCAACTGAAGTTTAATGCAAGGGATCAACACACTTACATCATTCTAATACATTGCTGGTGAACTGTGGAGCGGAAATTCATTCCCAGTCATTGTGCTAAATTGCAGAATGGTCACAGAACAGTAGAGCATGGCTGCTAATGAAATTCAGTTTGACCAACTTCAATGAACCTGAATTTGGAAAGTGTATGTCTCTTGCAGCTGCTCCTGTATTGCATATACAACTGATATGAATTTCTACACTAATTCATCTACAGTTCTTAAGATTTTACTAACATTAAAGGAAAGGGGCTTTCCTTTCAATTACAATTCAACATTCTGGGACTTAACCCTTTTTAAATCAAAGCAAATCCCTACGGAAGTAATTTAAGTCCCAGCCCAGTAGTCTGTGCCTCTCCATGAGTACCTCTTTGTATATTTTCCTACAACCTTTTTCACTTGTTTTGAGGCCTGTCAGTTGAGTGCTGGATGTCATTCAGTATTCTGTTCTCAATGCAACTCAGGGTCTCATTCTGCTCTGCTATTGCTAACGTCAGGGAGCATAATGGAATATCTGCAGACAAAGAGCATTGTGTTGGGAATTAGTTGCGTAAGCCCTTTCTAGTGTTTAGGATTTACAAGAACAATTGACCATTTTATTGCTACAGTCTTGGAAGAATGCTTCCATTGCTTAGAATCGCCAAGCTACTATGCATTAAAACATATTATAATGAGAAAAGGCATTTGAGTTATTGCAATGCCATTTCTCTGAACTGGCAAGAGTCTGACCCCAATTTGAGAAGCTTCATAAATCAAACCATGTGAAGCCCAGTATCTGGGCAGCATCAGCAAACCCAATCTGGAGGTAGGGTCAAACTTTTTTTCCTACATTCCAGTGATCTTTAACCTCGCATCATAAAAGGAAAGCAGTTAAGCCTGCAACTGTATATGGCTAATTCTGTTTAACAGTTTTTGGTCTTGAGGGAATTTTCTGTGGTGAGGATTATTTTAAATAAAAGAATAAAAACATTCATTCAGAGAATTCATTACAAAAAACAGCCACACAAAAATGTTGCTTAATATTTAAATAAATTAAAGTTTTTTGTCATTTTAATAAGACTATTTCAGAATGACAATTACCTTCAGGTGTAGAAAATATAAACACACAATTTAGTCCATATTCAATTCTGATAAATAATGTGAATTTGTGGCTTGCAATCCTATTTAGCAGATTGGACAGAAATTTGGGGTTGGGTTTAATTGAAGGCAAATGAGCTGTGAAGCATGACCATTTGTGCTATTTGTTCCTGTAATGGTTTATTCAGGAGTGTGGGTAGACGCGATGGGAATTACGTTTATTCGATTCCGAATGCTTGGGTGGATTATAGATCCATAAACTATAAAGCTAAGTGCAAGCACATGGATATGAGGTATCCAGAGTATTGGTGCAAGACAAACAAAAGGTAAGTTAGTAACCAGGAACCTCATTTGGTCAGCCATAACATTGTCTTGCACCAATGTTGCAGGTTTGTTGCAGAGCCTGGGTTTGTCAATTATCAAAAGTCCACACAAAATGAAACTAGGATTTGAATGCTATTTTTAGAATAAAGAATAAGTTAAATTAATCTTAAAACTACTATTTTCCAAATTCAATTAATGTTGGCAATTTAGTCTCATTTATAATACAGTGGGTTAAAGTTATTTTTCGGCAGGTATATGGGATCACAGACATTATTTAGAAATTGCCTTTCCTTAAAGAAATGTTTTAAACTTGCAACACAAAGAAAGATATGTAAACATGTGCGCTATTGGCAGTGAGGAATGTAAAATCTATTGAGATTCAATGAACCTCAAAAGATGTGGAAAACAAAAGCAATTTTGACAGATGATGTAAGATAGTTTCCCATCCTACAAGCGTAACCTATTTACACTGTAACTCCAGTAAGTGTTTCATTTCTGATTACTTGATACAAGTTTAAAGATACATGAACCATATAGTTTTATTTATTATATCTAAAGCCATGCAGTTCTGGAGGTGTATTTTCATCAGAGAACTATGAGGAGATTGTGAATCCAAAACTGTCAGCAGCTTCTCAAAGTTCAGTTTTGGTTTACTTTCCCGTCAGTTATACAAGTCCCTTCTGTGGCTAATGCATTCTTGTCCTCTGTAACTTTACACTGTGTTTATATTGGAACCCAACCAACATCTCCCTCTGTGACCTGGGCAGTCTACCTTGTGTCTCTATAGTATCTATTTATTATGCTGCTCACTGCCGATTAAATGCTCAAAGTTACCATATTCCTTCCAAGTTATTGATATCACTTAAAACCCAAAGACCAGAGGCGCACCATGATTTGTTAGTTACAAAGTGTAGAGTGTAATGAAGTTCACTGGATTATACAAAATTCAATGTTCAGGAATCCCAATATTTGTGATACACATAACAATTTATTGCTGCAACCTTAAAACATGTAAGTTTAAACACTACAAAATATGACTTGAGAGCATGTGAACAAGGATCTGTGCAATAGGAACAAAACACAGCAAGATGCTCTGTTCAAGACGGAACTGCAGATGCTGGAAAATCTTAGGTAGACAAAAATGCTGGAGAAACTCAGCGGGTGCGGCAGCATCTATGGAGCGAAGGAAATAGGCAACGTTTTGGGCCAAAACCCTTCTTCACACTGATTGAGGGGGGGGGGGGGGGGAAGAATGGAAGGGGAGCAGCCAGAGGGCTGAGGGAGAGCTGAGAAGGGGAGGAAACAGCAAGAGCTACTGGAAATTGGAGAAGTCAATACGGCAGCATCTATGGTGCTAAATGACACGCTGTTACTAGGCCCATACAAGGGAAAAATGAAACAAGGCAGTAGATACATAACAAGAATTTTACATTGGAACTTGAAATGGTTCAGTCTTCTGACTGCTGCAGTGGAGAATTTGTCATTCATTGCCATTTCATTTGGAAATGGGCACAGAAGGCGTCTTGCCTACCACATAAATAACATGTTAAATACATCAAATTGGGATGTGTCAAATCACAGGTAACGTTAGCAAAAGCCCAGCAGGTACAAGTGGGGCCAGAAGCCAGAGGTCATTACTTTGATGACCATGGGAATTCATAGGAAATGTATTTTATTTACAGAAAGGTTAGAACGTACACAGAGTTGTTGAGGCAAGAGGAAGCCTGAAAAAACCCATAAAGAGGAATAAAGAATTTAAAGAATAAATTAATTAGATAAGATGAAGAGGGGTAAGAGAAGAGTCATGTGAAGCACAAATGCAGGCATGGATGAACAAAGGAATGGCCAATATATTGCTCTGAATATCTTTGTAACACATGCCAGTGTCGCGTCCACCACTAACAATATGCCAGCAATATGCAGCACTATTGATCTGCAACCCCCAGTCATTCAGTGCTGTTCACTAGTGATCATAATGTAAACTGCAAATTTAGTGTCACCAAATAAACATTAGATTTGATGTGCATTTCACCTGCTACAAAATGAAGGCTAAAATACAGACTGTAGAAAGGCAAAAGAAATAGTAATTCACTTACTGCCAAATACAACATGGTGTATAAAGAGAAGGAGGCATGTCCTGAAAAGAACGACTTCCTGGAAAACAAAACAAAAATAATTCTTTAATCAACAGGCCTTTTTAAGCAATACGGCATAAGCTAAGCACACAACATTGCAAAACTTTACTTCCCAAAAGCTCAAAGTTCCCTCTGGCAAAGATCAATCTAGTCTCACTGTAGATACATTAAAAAAAAAAAAATGTTCCCCTTCTCTTTATGGTTGCCCACAAACAGAATCAGCCTTTTTGAAAGGAACTTCAAGATAGTGCATTGAAGGCGGTAGATTCACCTGGCTAAATCCTAGGTTTCAGAGAACTGTCTAATCAAGAGAGGTTAGACATCATGAGTTTGCATTCTTTGGAGTTTAGAAGGATGAGGAATGATCTTATTCAAACATACATGATTTCAAAAGAGCCTGCAGAGTAGATGTTGATTTGTTTTCATTAGTGGAAGAGTCATGAACAAGAGATCACAACTACAAGATAGGGGGCAGTTATTTAAATCCAAGATGTGCAGACATTTCTTCTCTCAGGGGGTTGTGGATGCCTGGAATGCTCTGCCCGTGTGTGGTGGAGGGTAGATTATTACATATATTTATCATGGGGATAGATAAATATTTGATAGATGAACAACCTCAAGCATGCTAGAACTATGCAAGCGAGGAAAGTCGGCAAAGTCAAATCCATAACTTTGGGATAAGCATTAACTCAGAAGAGTTGAGAGCATCATAGTCAGCCAGGATCATAATAAATGGCAGGGCAATCTTAGTTGTGTGGCCTACACCTGCTCCTATGTTCTTGTGTTTAGAGGTGATCAGAGTCTAAGAGACAGCTGTGGTGTTCAAAGAGGAACTGGATGGATACTTGAAAGGAAACAAAGATAAGGGCAATAGAAAGAGGGTGAGTAAGCGAACTATACTTGCATGGATTTAGTATACACTTAGTGGGCTGAATGGCCATCTCAATTTCCCTTCTGGGATAAATAAAGTTCATTGATACTGCAGTTCTATCGTATTAATGCTGTAATTCTATGATTCTATTCCAGGCTTATGTGGCTCTATTACTAAAAAAGCACCAGATATGTTGAGACAGGACCTGTGTCATGATGTTTTACACACTAAAGTGTCTCTTCTGCCCTAGTATGCAGTACAGACTTAGCAATATTCAGTCATTTTACATCATGGATGAAATTCTATGGAAAGCATTCATATGATCTACTCACACTAAATTTAGTTTCCCTTTGAATGTTCTTGTTCATTAAATCAGAAATTGAAACAGGAGCCACACATTTACATTAAAAAATTGCAATGAAGCCTTAACGTTAACAAAAATCACACAAAGTATTTCACAAAGGCAAACAATGTCAAGAAATTCAACTGTTAATCAATATAACATGAACATTTTGCAATAACAACATAAATTATAATCAGTAGACTCCACTGCCTCTTGTAATCCGCAGTTTTATAACATTTTGAAATTGTATGCCATGCTTTACATAAAATTACATCACTTTTTAATAAAATTGTATCATAACTAATGAAAGGAGTGTTTGGCAATTTTAAGAGGAGACATGATTTGTCGACCTATTTCATATATTGTCAGGCAAAAAAAAATAAATCCTACCTTGCTTCCTGAACTTTGCTTTCATTGCCTCTGCATTCAAAGTTCTCAATGTAACCCAGGGAACAGTTGATGGTTGAAAAATTTGGATTGCAAATATCTAGGAAGTGTGGCCTCAGGCGACCGACAGACACTTTTGCAATGTCAGTGAAGGACTGACTGATAGCACAGCCAAACATGAAGCAGCCGACTTGTCTATACAGAGCAGCTACATATGGGTTGCGAATAAAGGACTTGGAACGCTCCTTCATGTAATGGATCCGGTAGCATTCTCCTGATATTATCTGTTAACAAAACACACAAAATTATTACTGAGATCATTTAGTTTTCTTCTATGTATAAACAATGCCTTGTAGAATTGGATGGAGCAGAATTATGCTTAGCATTAGAGTGGCTGACAACTTGTTTATGCAGATCAAGAAGGGCATTCACCAAACTGTTAGAACAAATATTTCCCACAGCAGTTGAAAACAAACTAGAAAGGAGTAAAGTATGGAGCTAGATAAACTTGTCAAATCCTCCAATTAGAAGCTTAAATATTAATAGGAAAACATATTTGCACAATTTGGTTGTGTGGTTATAATTGCTGTCCTGTCAAATTTCTCAGCCTAGGTCCACCCAACGTGGCTCATAAAGAGAGGGAGGGGGGATAACAATCTGTGTCACTGTACTAGAAAACAGCGAGAGAGAAAGAAAATACAATAATGTTTATTAGTAATACAGTAGAATGCATTGACATGGTTTTCAAAAATGTATACATTTTGCCAAATTTTACAACCAAGATCAGTTATTGGCATTATGACACTGATGAAATTTTAATTTTGGTCTCCAAGAAATAAAATACCCGCAGTTCAGCAAAAATAACCCTGATCTTGATTTTTTTTTTTTTTAAATATAACAGGTGCAAAGCATGTAAACTAGACTCATTGGAAGATATTCTTTTCAAGGTAATTTGAATATGAACTCCATACTAACATAATGAAAGCACAAAGGGAGAATGAAGTGATGATGGCAGGGCTACCTGCAATATGTGTGTAATTAGCTACCAATAATTGAGCACAAGAAAGATACCTTCAAAAACTAAGTAATTCTCTCTAGAAACTGGGTCTGCCAATAGCTCAGAACAAGAGGATAATCTACAATATTTTTTGTCATATTCAGCAATATGAGTGGCGGAAGGACTTGGCCAAAAAAAAAAAACGAATCACAGTCAAGTTGCACTTTGCACCTACTTACAATATTGTACAACCGTTTTATATAATTATTTTTTCCTTAAATTAACAAATTAAAGGGCCATTATTCAATAAGTAATGTCAGCTGGGGCTTTCAAACCCTGAGAAGAACTATTCATTTCAGAATGCCCTTGCAGCTATTCCAGCAGCTTTTATAATCCAACATTTTTTAGTTAAAACAGGAGCAAACATTAGCAACCTACAATTTTAGAGCACCCTTGACATAGAAAAAAATTCCAGAGTATTCGCAAGATCATGGGGTAGGTTAGTTGGCCAAGCTCTCAAATGCAAATGTTGGCTGATGTGACAAAATGGAGCAGAATTCATTGGATTGATTTCCACAAAGAACGTTAGATATGATGGACATTACTTTGGGAGGCAATAGCTCAGTTGAGGAAAGAGAGATTGGTGATGAAGTGCTCATCTGCAAGGTCAGAAAACCAATGTTATGTTTTTTGAGGAGTCACAGTCGTAGAGCTAGAGAGCACAGACACTGGCTCTTGTTTTTGATGACCACATTGGCAACGGAGCTGGTCCCATTTGCCTGCATTGCCCACTGAGCCCATATATCTTCCAAACAGATGGCAACAAATTTAAAGAGGGGCAGATCCAAGCTTCAAGCAGTAGTGCAACCTTTTCCTCCAGCAATGCAGTAATTAAAAGCAAATTGGAACCCAAGGCTTGCACACCCCCCACTACTCTTTATATGTTTTTGTTTCTTAAAGCAAAGTCTGCTATTAACTGATTGATCTAGGCATTTTACCACCTATTTGGGGTCAGAGTGTCAAATAGATTAGGAAAAGGTACTGGCTGGTAATATTGACTCAATTTGCCTACTAAGTGCAAACTACATTAAAATGTCAATTAACACATTCCTTAAAGCAAACTAAATTTGCCATTAACTTACTTTACCTAAATTTAGGATTTTTTTTACTGCAGTAATTAGTGAAGTACTTAAGTTTTTGACCAGTAGAAACAAGGAATCGCAGGTGCTGGTTTACAAAAAGCCATTCAAAGTGCTGGAGTAATTTAGCAGGTTAGGCAGCATCCCTGGTGAACATGGATAGGCAATGTTTTGGGTCGGGACCCTTGTTCAGACTTGTTGATTGGATAGCAAGTTGATATGATAGCTAAGTGAATGGATTATATAATGCTACAGTCAAAACAAATTTATAATTTCACGAATATAAATGGGCTTAGATATATTCATGCAAAGCAGGTAATCTCATCAATCAATGGAAGATGGCATTTTAAGAGTCAAGTAATACCCCACCCAGTAGCTAATTATTGATGGGCCTTGATTTTATAGATATCAGTCAGCAGATATAAAATCCATCCTGATAATTAGATGTAAAGTTCTTCATTTGCTGAGAAAGAGTCTGCTTGCACTCTAGAATCAGGGAAGTAAATACAACACAAATTACATTGTCTTGTTGAATTTTTGAGTCGGGACCCAAAGGGTCAAAGAAGGGTCAAGTCTAAAGAAGGGTCTCGACTCAAATTGTCACCTATCCAGGTTCTCCAGATATACTGCCTGACCCGCTGAGTTAATCCAGCAATTTGTGTCTGTTTTTGCTCCAACACCACTCTCGGATTCCTACCAAGATTAGAATAGATTTAAAATCCATCTTGATAACTTCCTAGCCGTTATCAAGCAAATGAACCATCCTACCACAACTAGATAGCAGTCTTGAACTACTATCTACCTCATTGGAGACTCTCAAACTGTATTTGATCGGACTTTACTGGCTTTATCTTGCACTAAATGTTATTCCCTTATCATGTATCTGTACACTGTGAATGGAAGTGTCTTGCCCCGAAACGTCACCCATTCCGTCTCTCCAGAGATGCTGCCTGTCCCCGCTGAGTAACTCCAGCTTTTTGTATCTATCTTCAGCTTGATTGTAATCATGTATTGTCTTTCCGCTGACTGGTTAACACGTAACAAAAGCGTGACACGTGACAATAAACTAAACCAAATTAGATGTAAAGTTACTCATTTGCTGACAGGGAGACTGCTTGCACTGGAGTGAGGAAGTAAATACAACACAAATTACATTGTTTTTTTTAATCCAGTTGCTGCGTTCCCATATGATTTTCAGATTTCCTGGCCAATTACCTGAACTGACAGGGTGACAGTCCATGTGCGGTCAACTCCTATAATTCAATTCAGTATTTGAAGGCCCACTCCAAAATGCAACATACTGATTTTGTGCTGGGAATTCAGCAAAAGGAATTGGCAAAGTGGAGCCCTGATGCTTAAAGGCTGAGCCTCCATCTGTTACGCGGCCATGAGACTCTTGAAACACTGTTGTTATAACTTGTTATAGGAGTGTATCCTCTGCCAGTAGACCTCGTGTGGTAGGTAAAACCTCCTGGGGACTGCATTCTCCTGATCCTCTGTCCCATGGGGTTGTAAATCTGTGTAGATCAGACTCCTGCTTCTCTGACTAATGCTGCCCATTAGGCTCCTATTTCCACTAATGCTGGAACTGCTCCTCCCAGTGCTACCGCTGCGGTGTGGGTTCCGACTCACCCAAGTCTTTACCCGAGGCCCCCAAGTGACACAGCGTAAACGGCACTCATGCTAATCTGATACATCAGAGCTCCAGGATAACAATCAAATACACAAATCTCCAATTTTGTCAAATTTCGTTTTGGCACTAGTTCTGTGAAGAAAACCTTTCACACAAGCAGGTGAGAAAGCAGCTGAGATGTCAATGCTTTTTGGTATATTTCATTGGTATACCTGCAGCAACCCTTTAAATAGTGATAAGATTCCGGAAGTCTGCGCAACCCAAAGACATACGATTAAATTACAAATACCATATTAATGTTGCTGTAATTTATCCATTAGCGTAGTGAAATTGATAACATGCATCCCTAAGGTTATTCGTGGTATACAACCTAACACAATTGAAACGGTGGGATTCCCAGCATACTGCCAGTTTAACAAACAACAAGTTAGAGCACGATAAAACAAAACTTAACATTTTGTTCATATTCTGATTTTTCAGTAAATATGTTGACAATTTAATCCCATTTATTGCTTGGTTGTAGGAAAAAGCAGAGAGCCTTTCCAGGAATTAATGTACACTCCTCATCAAGATAGGAAATGTTACAATTCATTAACGCTACACTGAATTCTATGTAAGTTATTACAAATGGTGTGGGATTGGGTAAAGTATTCAATGCCATTAAATCTTCACTGCGTTCTTCAGTCAAGAAAAATGTTTACAATGATGATGAAAGGACTTGAGGGCCTGAGCTATAGGGAAAGGTTAGCGGGGTAGGACTTTAGTCGTTGGAGAGCAGGAGGATGAGGGGTGATCGTATAATAGTGTATAATATCATGAGGAGAATAGATAGGGTAAATGCCATTTAGTCTTTTACCAGAGTAGGGGAATAAAGAACCAGACAACATAGATTTAAGGTGAGGGGGGGGACAGATTTAACAGGAACCTGTGGGGCAACTCTTTGTTCTACACAAAGGATGGTAGGTATATGGAATGAGTTGCTGGAGGAGGTAGGTGAGACTAGTGTAGATGGGATATGTTGGTCGACGTAGGAAGGTTGGGCCAAAGAGCCTGTCTTCACACTGTATAACTCTATGACTCTAAACAGATTGTCAAATTATGAGTTATCTAATTCACAAATTATTTGATGTTAAGTGTTTCAGAAAGGCAAATCAAACTTTTTCAAAGTTTACACAATAATCCTATGAGAAGGGGGTCTGAGCCAATGAGTAGATGGTGATTCCACCGATATTCCAAGGACAACCATGTATTCCAAAAATAGACACAAAATACTGGAGTAATTCAACGGGTCAGGCTAGGGATCGTGTGATCCCAGCGGAATACATCATCGCAAACTGTGGAACTGGTTAACCGACTTTTAGTGGATGAAGTGATGGGGGTGGGAGGGAAGTGTTTATAGAGGTTACCTAAAATTAAATAATTTAATATTCTTTACTGCTGGGTTGTAAGGCACCCAAGCAAAACATGAGGAGCTGTTCCTCCAATTTGTGCATGGCCTCACTCTGGCAATGGAAGAGATCCAGGACGAAAGGTCAGTGTGGGAATGGGAAGGGGATTGAAAGTGTTTAGCAACCAGGAAATCCAGTAGGTCTATGCGGACCAAGCGCAAGTGTTCAGCGAAATGGTCAAAGTCTATGCTTGGGTGCGCTGATTAATTAACCAGCATCTACGGTTCCTTTTTATACAATTTTATTCCAGTTGTGCCTACTCAGAAGGTTGTGAATATCTCAATCATTACTCTTTGTTAATGCAGAAGCGAATCTCCACCCTAACACAAACACCGCACAAAATTTCTATTTCGGAGTTTCACACTTATTAATACTGTAAACGTGAATTTTGTTATATAATTTTCATTGTCTTTATGATAGTGGCAGAATGGAAGGTCAGAAGATAAATTTCACCTGATCCTTAAAGTCAATTCATTGCTGTGGAAATCTTTGTCAAAAGAAATCTGAAGTCAAAAACGATATCAGGAAGAAAAGGGAAACTGCTGCCAATATTTCAAGATAAATTTGGATTATTCCCTGATTGCTGACAACTTCTTTCCAGTATAACGATCAGGGAATATTGAAATCGAGAATGCATTTGAATTGCAAAGTGAAAATATTATATTTTGTTCTCATCGTAAGTCTCAGTAAGGTTAACATTGTTAATTGGACAATGCTGTCAAAACGCAGAACACTACAGAGGGTGAAAATCTCAAACAGCTACAGAAAAGGCTTAAGACTGGCAGCAAGTCTGAAAGCACGTGTCAAGAAACAACAGTCTCAGATGTTGCAGTTTCAAATCTTTCCTTGAAAACCCAAGTTATTGTAGATCCAGAATCTATAATACAACCCCACTATCAAAGAATGCAAGGAAATAGAAACACGACAGATCTCATGTGAACAAAACTACCAACAGATATGAACGTTTGAGCTTAAGGATTAAGAGCTGAGGTAATACCAGCAGCTGAAGAAACTTTGTTGACTAGCAGGAAAATAAAGAACACACAAGCAGACTACAAAGGGATGTAAATAAGTTAATTGAATGGGCAAAGATCTAGCAAATGGAGTATAAAGTGGGAAAATAGAAAATTGTCTATTTTAGCAGGAAAATAAAATAACATTATCTATATGCTGAGTGGCTGCAATGCAGAAGGTCCTTCGTGTTCAGATGTTCAAATCAAAAAGGCAAGCATGAAGGTATAGAAGGTTTTTAGGGATGCTAACAGAATATTATTCAAATTGAAATCAGAATTAAATATAAAATTAGGGAGATTATGCTTCAATTGCAAAGGGCATTGATAAAACTAATACTGTTCTGGAAGCAATTCAGTGAACGGTTGTATTGCGTGTACTATCCAGCGAGGGTTAAATCAGCTCAAGTTTAGAAGATTGAGAGGTACAGTGCACTCCATAATGTTTGGCACAAAGACCCATCATTTAGTTATTTGCCTCTGTATTCCACAATTTGAGAATTGTAATAGAAAAAAATTACATATGATTTAAGTGCACATTGTCAGATTTGAATAAAGGCCATTTTTATACATTTTGTTTTCACCAAGTAGAAATTACAGCAGTGTTTATACATAGTCCCCCATTTCAGGGCACCGTAATGTTTGGGACACAGCAATGTTATGTCAATGAAAGTAGTCATGTTTAGTATTTTGTTGCATATCCTTTGCATGCAAAGACTGCTTAAAGTCTGTGATTCATGGACATCACCAGTTGCTGGTTGTCTTCTCTGGTGATGCTCTGCCAGGCCTGTATTGCAGCCATCTTTAGCTTATGCTTGTTTTGGGAGCTAGTCCCCTTCAGTTTTCTCTTCAGCATATAAAAGGCATGCTCAATTGGGTTCAGATCAGGTGATTGACTTGGCCACTCAAGAATTGACCATTTTTTAGCTTTGAAAAACCTTTCTTGCTTTAGCAGACATGAGGCCAATGAGTTTGAGGCATTTGTTTGAACTTGAACAGATAGGATGTGTCCATACACTTCAGAATTCATTATGCTACTACCATCAGCAGTTCTACCATCAATGAAGATGTGAGCCAGTACCTTCAGCAGCCATACATGCCTAGGCCATAACACCCCCACCACCGTGTTTCACAGATGAGGTGGTATGCTTTGGATCTTGGGCAGTTCCTTCTCTCCTCCATACTTTGCTCATTACACTGATATGTTAGTCTATCTCATCTGTCTACAAGACCTTTTTCCAGAACTGTGGTTGCTCTTTTACGTATTTCTTGGCAAACTAACCTGGCCATTCTATTTTTGCGGCTAACCAGTGGTTTGCATCTTGCAGTGTAGCCTCTGTATTTATGTTCATGAAATCTTCTGCAGATAGTGGTCATCGACAAATCCACACCTGAAGAGTGTTTCTGATCTGTTGGACAGGTGTTTGGGGATTTTTCTTTATTATAGAGAGAATTCTTCTATCATCAGCTGCGGAGGTCTTTCTTGGCCTGCCAGTCCCTTTGCAATTAGTAAGCTCGTCAGTGCTCTCTTTCTTCTTAAAACAGTTGATTTTGTAAGCCTAAGGTTTGGCTAATGTCTCTTACAGTTTTATACTTGATTGTCAGTCTCATAATGGCTTCTTTGACTTTCATCGACACAACTTTGGTCCTCATGTTGATAAACAGCAATTGAAGTTTCCGAAGGTGATGGAAAGACTAGGTGCTGAGAGTTATCTTAAACCTGCATTAAGGAGGTAATTAAACACACCTGAGCAATTACAAACACCTGTGAAGCCATGTGTCCCAAACATTATGGTGCCCTGAAATGGGGGGACTATGTATAAACAGAGCTGTAATTTTTACATGGCAAAACCAAAATGTATAAAAACACCCTTTAATAAAATCTGTCAATGTGCGCTTTAACCACATGTGATTTTTTTTTCTTTTACAAATCTCAAATTGTGGAGTACAGAGGCAAATAAAAAAATGATGAGTCTTTTGTCCCAAACATTATGGAGGGCACTGTAACTTAATTGAAACAGACAAGCTCTTGAGAAGGTTACACAAAAAAGCTGGAGAAACTCAGCGGGTGCAGCAGCATCTACGGAGCGAAGGAAATAGGCAACGTTTCGGGCCGAAACCCTTCTTCAGACTGATCGGGGGCGGGGGTGGGTGGGGACAAGAAAGGGAAAAGGAGGAGTAGCCAGAAGGCTGGGGGATGGGAGGAGACAGCAGGGGGGCTGAGGAAGGGGAGGAGACAACAAGGACTAACAAAATTGGGAGAATTCGATGTTCATGCCCCCGGGGTGCAGACTCCCCAAACGGAATATGAGGTGCTGTTCCTCCAATTTCCGGTGCTGCTCGCTGTGGCCATGGAGGAGACCCAGGACAGAGAGGTCGGAGGCGGAGTGGGAGGGGGAGTTGAAGTGCTGAGCCACCGGGAGGTCAGCTTGGTTATTGCGGACCGAGCGGAGGTGTTCGGCGAAACGATCGCCCAACCTCCGCTTGGTCTCACCGATATAGATCTGCTGACATCTAGAGCAGCGGACGCAATAGATGAGGTTGGAAGAGATGCAGGTAAGCCTCTGTCGCACCTGGAACGATTGCTTGGGTCCTTGAACGGAGTCGAGGGGGGAGGTAAAGGGACCAGTGTTGCCCGCTGAGTTTCTCCAGCTTTTTTGTGTAACCTTCGATTCTCCAGCATCTGCAGTTCCCTCTTAAGCTCTTGAGAAGTGTTGACATAATGAATATGGGGAGGACATTTCCATTTGTGGGAAAATCTAGAAGAAATAACTGTTTAAAGGTAACGGGCACCCACTTAACACAGAAATAAGGTGAAATTCTTTTTCTCTGGGTCCTTAGTTTAGAGATACAGCGCGGAAACAGGCCATTCGGCCCACCGGGTCTGTGCCGACCGGTGATCCCCGCACATTAACACTATTCTACAACCACTAGGGACAAAAATTTCATTTACCAAGCCAATTAACCTACGTCTTTGGAATGTGGAAGGAAACCGAAGATCTCGGAGAAAACCCACGCAGGTCACAGGGGGAACGTACAAACTCCATACAGACAGCACCCGTAGTCGGTATCGAACACGGGTGTCCGGCGCTGCATTCGCTGGAAGGCAGCAACTTTACCGCTGTGCCACCGTGACTGTTTTTGGAACTCTCTCTCATTGGATAGGCTGGGCTTGTTTATCCTAGAGCAAAGAGAACGGAGGGGTGACCCAATGGAAGTATACAAGATTAATAGAGGCATAAGGCGAATGTCAAAATCTTTTTCCAGTGATCAGCATATCAAAATCGGGAACGTTTATTTTAAGGTATGGCAAAAAAAAAAAAAAAATCACACAGAGAGTAGTTGATAACTGAAATATTCTGTCAGAGGAGTTGGTAGAATAAGATGCAATTACAATGTTTAATGGATTAGTGTAGGTAGGCAAAATGGTTGGCATGGACGCGATTAGCCAAAGGACCCGTTTCTGTGCTGTAAACCACTGACTCTAAATGGAAGCAGCAGAGCCTTTGAATTTTGTTAAGGCAGAGTTAGATAGATTTTTGAAAAGTAAGAAGGTGGAAGGTTATCTTAAAAAGTAAACACAAAATAGATAACTGTCACACTAGGGTTTATTTTACCTCCAACATTTTTTTAAATTCATATTTTTTCTTGGAGTATCACAGCATCCGTGTCTTTGTGAACTCTTTCTCTGTGACTGACATTGGCATCAGTCTGAAGAAGGGTCTCGACCCGAAACGTCACCTATTCCTTCGCTCCATTGATTCTGACTCACCCGCTGAGTTTCTCCATCGTTTTTGTCTACCTTCTATTTTTCCAGCATCTGCAGTTCTTTCTCAAACACTGAGCATCTAATATAATCAGTTCAGTCACATATTGGGCTGAAGTCCATTTATCTGGCAATCTTTAAAGTCGATTTAATGAAAGTCAGATTTTCCCAGTTGAGACCAAACGCACAATCCAGAGAGCATTAAAACCTTACTTTGTCCACGTCATTTGTTTTGTTCTATTTCTCAACCTCTGACTCTTTTTGTGAAATATGTGCCGTCTTTCAAAAAGAGAAATATTATGTTAGAACATACTTATACGTATTGCACTGTGCAAGATGAAGCCTTATTTCGGAAATGTTAAGGACATCCTCCAAATCTGGAATTTAATTCCATAAAACTCTATTTCCTACATTGACAAACTTGCCTTGAGCCATATGGACCCTGGGTTCTGTAATTATTTCTCAGATATCACAGTCCTTCTCCTCTCCCCCTCTTTTTCCCCTCTACCTTCAATACCTTTCTCAAATCCACACTGCAGCCAATTTTTTTAATCACTACCTAATAACTCAATTAGGCTCAGAGTTGATAGCACTTTCTCCGAAGCATCTTGTGATATTTAGGTACGTGCCACATACATTTTATTTACATCATGAAAACTAAAATTGGGTTTTCCTCAAAAAGAAAATTCAATGTCCTTTTCATGTTTCCCCAAAAAACATCAATTCCTTGTGTAAATCTGATTTCAAGAACTGTGGAACTCCATGGAAGTACCCACCAAATTACAGATTCATTAAAAATTACAGCACTGAAGGAAGTATTTTACCTATTGTGTTCCAGCTCTATATGCAAGAGCAATCCACCTGGCCTCATATCCCCTATAAAATGCCATGTTTGAAACTGCCTCACCTACCTCACAAGATTACTGGTTTAAAATCAAAGAGGAACTAGGTTAGACACAAAACGCTGGAGTAAATCAGCGGGTCAGGCAGCATCTCTGGAGAAAAGGAATAGGTGACATTGTGGGGCGGAACCCTTCTTCAGACTGAAAGATTGAGTTTAGTTTACTGAGGTACAGTGAAAAGCTTTAAAATAGAGAAGGCTAGAACAAAACAGGGCCGGTAACAGATGACCTCAGGAAGGGTGGAGTCCTCAATGGCTCACTGTTGGTTGTAGAAGATGTGTTAACAACAGGGATACAAGGAGGCAAACAATATAACTAATGCAATGACTGGGGTGAGGGGGGAAGGATTGCAGGAGTTACTTGAAATTAGATAAATCAATGTTCATGCCTCAGGGTTGTAAGTTGCCCAAGTGAAATATGAGGTGCTGTTGCACCAATTTGCGTGTGGCCTCAATCTGGAGGAGGCCCAGGACAGAAAGGTCAGTGTGGGAATGGAAAGGGGAGTTAAAGTGTTTGGCAAAGGGGAGATATTGCGAAACAACTGTCAAGTCTACGCTTGGGCTCGCCAATATAGGAGCCCACACTTGGAGCACCGGATACAGCAGATGAGGTTGGAGGAGGTTAGAAGAAGTGGGTTAGTTTTCTTTCTCTCAGATGCAACAAATGCCACAGCACCAAATTAGGGAGAGTTTGGTGACCATTCAATTATTGTGTTGATGTAGTACAAATGGCCATTTCCCATCTCGAATGACCAATAACAATGATCTTTTCATTCTCATCCCTAAGGGGAGAGCAAATAAAGGTTAAAAATAACAATCCAAAATTCTTATTTCAGCTGAAGATGAACGGGTGCTATTACATCAGAAGAATGTTTGGAGTACACCCAGTTCCCAACACAACTGGCTAGGAAGTCTCACTTGGCTTATCACCACATTGGCAGCTTGATGCAGCAGCAGATATTTCACAGCTGTTGCAGTGCAAATCCTGACAGATCTAAAACAATACAGCTAATCGGTTAGTTTTTAAATAATTATTTTTTATTTTAATTGCTTGACATAATTATCTTGTGAACCCTAGTGTGTGCATCAGATAACATAAAATATTATTTTGCAAAGTTATGGTCGGTTCCTCATCGCATCACCATCCTTGATAAAAAATCAACATACATTCAAGAATTAAAAATACTATCTATTGAGAAAGTAAATTAATTAATAGTGTATTTTTTTAGATTCAGATTCAGATTCAATTTTAATTGTCATTGTCAGTGTACAGTACAGAGACAACGAAATGCATTACAACGAAATGCATTATTTCATTTATTTCATAGTATTAAACTTTACGACCAACTGAGTGAAAATTATTTTTTGCTTAATTGTGAGCTGTGAAAATAACTATATTTTAAATGCATTCATTATTCACAGTAGTTCTTTAAACACATTGGATTTGATTTTTCTTCCTAGCATTCATCACCTCTTCAGTATCTCGTTTATGAATTGAAATGGATGTTCGCCTCCAGGGTTTCACATTACAATAACTATTGAATGCATATGCCTAAAAATGGACTAGTACTTTAGAATGAGACATGAGGAACAGAAATATATATTGTACAATCTATTTCCTGCCAATGATACCAGACAAAGTATGTTCCTACTATAATCCATTGTTATGATCTGCAGTGGTGTAAGAGGGTGGGAGATAATTAACTTCAGGTAACCCATCTCTGCATGATTTCATTCCCTCAGTCCTGAATTTTGAAGAAAAAGAGGAAAGATCTTCCCAGCCAGGCAAATAACCAGATCTGCAAGTTACATATTTTTGGTCTCAAGATCGGGTATCTATACAAAACATGATCTGTGATATGATCGCTAAATGCATGTCAATGGATTATGAGGAACAAAATTGATCATCTCATGGATGAAACACTCATTGCTGATCACGTGATCCGCGGAGCCAAACTGAGCACTGCTCATGACAGGCAGGCGGGAAAATGATGGATTTGGATATCTGCTGCTCCGGAGTTGCCTCACAAATCAGTCCATTTCCCCTGAGCTGGGATGTTTCCTGACTGCACATCAGATTCCCAGTGGGATTTTCACTGGGAATGTAAGGGCAGGAACATGCAACTTGCAGAAAGGTAGTGAGTGCCCTAAATGTCAGTCAATGTTTTGATTCCATTTCAAACTGAGACTGTTCAAGAAGGAACTGCAGATGCTGGAGAATTGAAGGTAGACAAAATTGCTGGAGAAACTCAGCGGGTGCGGCAGCACCTACGGAGCAAAGGAAATAGGCAATGTTTTGGACCAAAACCCTTTTTCAGACTGATGCAGGGTGGGGAGGGGGGGGTGAGGGGGGAGGGAAGAAGAAAGGAAGATGAGGAGCCAGAGGGCTGAGGGAGAGGGAGGAGACAGCAAGGGCTACCGGAAATGGGAGAAGTCAATGTTCAGGCCACCGGGATGCAAACTGCCCAAGCGGAATATGAGGTGCTGCTCCTCCAGTTTCCGGTGGTGCTCACTCTGGCAATGGAGGAAGCCCAGGACAGAAAGGTCGGATTCGGAATAGGAGGGGTCCTGGTTAATTCTTCCCTGGTCAACTCTTCCCTTCCCACCCGTACCACCCCCTCCCCGGGCACTTTCCCTTGCAACCACGGCAATTTTGTCCACCTTCAAACTGAGACTACAGGCACCACCAGGTAAATATTTTGTGACAACTTAAGAGGGAAAGGAGATTGCCCCAAGCTTGCTATGCAAAAAAAGGGAATTTAAGGCACAAAGTACTGGAGTAGCAGGTCAGGCAACATATCTGGAGAACATAGATATTAGATGATTTGGGTCAGGATCCTTCTTCAGACTGATTGTGGTGGGGCACAAGGGAAGAAATCTGGAAGGGAGGAAGGGCAGGACCCTGAATTACACACACTCCAAGCCATTGACTTGTACCATCAGGAAATTCAGAGGTCATATTTCTATTGGCTTCAACCAGGGAGAAATGTAAAAGAGACTGCCCATTACCACAAAAATATTGTGCTTTGAATGGAGTCTTGTGGAAATTAAAATTGTAGTTCAGCTTAAAAAGTCAGATAAGTTTACGCTATTGGAGCTTGAATTTTGCGTCCTGTTGGACGAAAACAGAATAGATGGAGAACAGTTAACAGGGAGGTGTATAATCCAGAGGCCCCATTCGCAGCTGCAGGGAATTGTTTGATGGCTTTGCCAAAGAGTAGGAGAGCTTCAGAATATCCTGTCACGGCCTAGTAGAGTGATGTCAATTCCTGTAGTATTCCTTGAAGATGTGTTAAGTTCAACAGTATAACATTTAAATGGATAATAAGCCTACACTTATTCACGTTATATTGGCTGCACATGGTCTTTGCAATTCTGAAGACCTGAGAGATCTCACTGAGAGAATCATATCTCATCATCAGGCAATAGTTTACCCAAAAGACCACAGGTGCGTGTATAGTCTACCCCGGTTTTAATTGGGAACATACAGGACCTTAATGAGGGCCAATAATTTACAGCAAAATCTCAAATGTCAGAGGAATTGAAGCGTAGTAATTCAGCACAGCTGGAATAAAACTGAAGTTTCAGTCTTAGAACTCAAAGGACCCATTTACAGCGATGATATGTTTTTAATAAACTCTACATAAACATGTTATAGGTTTCTGTGAATTGTAGCAAATGCTTTTCACCTTCACAAAACATTTACCCCGTGCTAGTTATGTCGTTCTTATTTCACTTGACTATCTTATTAACATTTCTTAATTTTTGTGGATTCAACTTCAGCCGAAGATATATATTCTCCATAGCAACCCTGAGGGCCTCCAAGGTCTCCATTATTTCTGGGCTTTCCAATAAAAACTAAGAGGATCAGCAGCTGCCTTCAGCAAAGCTCTCGCTGTTTCTTTTGGAGAAAGTTTGGAATCAAACATACTATAAGCGTGCCTGTTACACTTCAATGTAATTAGCACTTTAACACATGCAAAATTTGATTTGCGCACTTTCACATATAATACAAATAGATTTTTTTGATTTATCAGTGAAAGATTTGATGTACTGTTATTTATTCCTCAAATCATTTTTGCACTAGCCTCTAAAGAGAATACAAAATCATTTCCTTTCCTTCCTTTACTCCTACTTATTAAAGCTGTGTTTTTCAACAGACATTTCCAGGTTAATTGCCTCTTCACTTTCATTCTTTTACATCTCTTGTATTTATGTTATTTCTTGTAGTATTTTTGATCATCAGTCTGGATTATCATAATCATGGAATCACATTATGAATAAACAAATATTTTCCATTTGTTGCAGTAATTATTGCAAAAGGTGGAAATGCTGCCAAATAAAGCAAACTTTAAACATATCAAGCAGTAAGTTAGATTTCACGTATTATGTTTACTCATGCCATCCTACAACTCAGGAGACTATTCTGCCCATCAAGACTATGCCAACTCTCAGGTTCAATCCCTCAATTATTTCCATATAACCTACTCTCTCACATGCCTTCAATTCCCCCATCATTCTCTTGTCATATACCTATGTTAGTGACAATTCATGGTAAAGGATTAGCCTACCAACCAGTAAGTCTTTGGGACTTGGAAGGAAAGTGGAGCACCCAAGGCGAAAGCCACATGGTCATGAGGAGAATATGTGAATTCCATACAGACAACCCTGGAGATCAGGATCGAACCTGGGTCATTAGAAATCAAAGAAACCAGCACTACCTACTATAACTTAGCAATTATGCTGCCTCTGGCCTCCGACAAAACCCAAATACCCCAACATTGATGTTGGAGGTCATGATTTTATTCAGGTGACTTGAAACCTCCCTGCTTTTGTTTGCGGGTGGCTTCAATGGAGGTTTTGTGCAATCAGTTTGAAATTCCTTCTCACGCTAATTCAATACTAGAAATAGTTCATGTAAACTATAATCTATATTACTAAAACTCTGTTCTTGGTTTTGGCGATCTGTGCTGCGATTTCTGAGAGAACGCCGCTACCTACGGCCGTCATTTTTGGCCACCTCGCTCAGAGTCCCCCTCCGCCGCATGTGTGCCGAGGATTTTTCCCGTCGATGAAATATGACAGAGATATTAATGTTTTTACAAAATTCCCCATTCTCTCTGCTGCCCCTGCTGGAGGGAGGGGGAGGGACTATAAAACCAGTAAGTGGTGTGCCTCAATCAGTCTCTGCAAATGGTGTGCCTCAATCAGTCTCTGCAAGTGGTGTGCCTCAATCAGAGCTCTGAATGACACTGAACAAATGTCTCCACAGCTGTGAGTACCCATAATGTGATTTGAAAATGAAAATATGGTTAGTTTGAGGAAAAAAGCACTCCTCCAAATGGTTTGTTTCCCTTTGGGTAAAATGGCCCCCTCACACACCCATACCCCCTTCTCCTCCCCCCACTCTCTCTCTCTCTCCCCACCTCCCTCTCCCCCTCTCCCACCCTCCCCATACTCTCCCCCCACCTTTCTCTCTCTCCTTCCCCCTTTCTCTCTCTCCCTCCTCCTCCTCTTCCTCTCCCCTCTCTCTCCCCCCCGTAAACCCCCTCTCCCCTCCACACCCCCCCTACCCTCTTCCCTCCACCCTCCCTCCCCCCCCCCCCTCCCCTCCCCCTCCCCTCCCCCCCCCTCCAGCACCCCCTCTATCTCCCCCCACTCTCACCCTCTCTCTCTCCTCTCCTCACCTTTCCCCCATTACCCACCCTCCCACACTTCTCCTCCTCTCCACTCCCCTATCCCTCTTGCCCCTCTCTCTGTGTCTCTGTGTCTCTCTCTGTCTCTGCCCCTTCTCTCTCTGCCCTCACTCACTAACCCCCCTCCCCCCCTCCCTCTCTAGATGTGACTGCAAGTTGGGGCCTATGCATCAGTAGATAGGGTGGTTATGGGGTAAAAGGAGCAAATTAATAATATTAATATAATATCAAGGGGGGTAATTAGCATGAGTGCGGGGGGGAGGGGGGGATAGTTAGTGTGTGTGAGACGCTGCATGCCGCCTCCCCCCCCCCCCCCCCCCCACAAACCGCACGTTGGGGGAACAGACCCAACGGGTCTGCACTTGGTCTAGTACTACATAAAGATATAAAAAGTTAATGTGTTATCCCATATATGCCAATGGAGAGGATAATAGACAATAGGTGCGGGAGAAGGACATTCGGCCCTTCAAGCCAGCACCGCCATTCAATGTGATCATGGCTGATCATCCACAATCAGTACTCCGTTCCTGCCTTCTCCCCATATCCCCTGCTATCTTTAAGAGCCCGATCAACCTCTCTCTTGAAAGTATCTAGAGAACCGGCCTCCACCACACTCTGAGGCAGAGAATTCCACAGACTCACAACTCTTTGTGTGAAAAAGTGTTTCCTCATCTCCATTCTAAATGGCTTACCTCTTATTCTTAAACTGTGGTCCCTGTTTCTGGACTCCCCCAACATCGGGAACATGTTTCCTGCCTCTAGCATGTCCAAACCCTTAATAATCTTATATGTTTCACTAAGATCCCCTCCCATCCTTCTAAATTCCAGAGTATACAAGCCCAACCTCTCCATTCTCACAGCATATGACAGTCCCGCCATCCCGGGAATTAACCTTGTGAACCTATGCTGCACTCCCGCAATAGCAAGAACCTTCTTCCTCAAATTTGGAGACCAAAACTGCACACAATACTCCAGGTGTGGTCTCACTAGGGCCCTGTACAACAGCAGAAGGAACTCTTTGCTCCTATACTCAACACCTCTTTTTATGAAGGTCAACATGCCATTCGCTTTCTTCACTGCCTGCTGTACCTGCCTGCTTAATGTTGGTTCATTCACTTGGTACCTAGGTTCCCTCTTGCAAATGAGATCTGTAATCTGAGTGTACTACGTTGGTTAAGTACTTCAGACTGAACAGCCTGCTATAACAAGATGCACGTTATGATCTGGTGCACAGCCAGAAGATAAACTCATTATCAAAATGGTGAGAACTATCAACGTAATCCAGATGCACAACAACAATATTCTATTGCTCCTGACCTCCTGAGTTAGTCCAGCATTTTGAGTCTATCTTTGGTATAAACCAACAGCTACAGTTTCTTTTTATTGCAACAATTTTCTACACAGTAAGGATTCCCATAAAAAATATATTGATCAAGTCCACACTGAAAATTGTTTTCAGACACTTATTTAAAATCTTAAAATCTGGATAATATACTGCTAAAAAGCATTTGTTGATAGTTGCTATTTTCTTGCATTGCTCTTTACAGCTGCACTATAATCTAGACTTTTACCTTCTCTTTAAGTATGTTATTAGTATGCAAAATGGACCTAGTGTGTGCACTCATTTAGATTAATCATGGTCACAGAGTCAGTCATGTGGTCTTCAACACAGGCAAATCTCTCAAATTCCACAATGCTGTAAGAAGAGGCCCCAACAATAGATCAATCCCTTCATTATGGGGTAGGAAGATAAAATGTAAAGGAAGCCAAGATAGACCCAAGCAAACAGTTGCACATTATCAAAATGTTGAAAGTAATACATCTGCATCAATCTACCCTTGTAAGTGAGGAATGTTAAGAATACAGTTGAGATAAACCATAAATACAACACTATTTGGCAGAAAGTACATCCCCTTAATTACTTTTAGTATCCCAGATGCTTCTTCTTTGGCTCTTCCTAGTTTTCACTAACATGCCTAAGGGCGGCACGGTGGCGCAGTGGTAGAGCTGCTGCCTTACAGCGCCAGAGACCCAGGTTTGGTCCTGACTATGGGTGCTGCCTGCATGGAGTTTGTATGTTCTCCCCGTGATCTGCGTGAGTTTCTCCAGTTTCCTCCCACACTCCAAAGACATGCGGATTTGTAAGTTAATTGGCTTGGTATAATTGTAAATTGTCCATAGTTTGTGTAGGATGGCATTAGTGTGTGGCGCAGACTCGGTGGGCCGTAGTGCCTGTTGCCATGCAGTATCTCTAAACTAAACTAAACTAAACATTAAATATCATCAGACACAGTCTTCACATGTGCATTGATGATCCCAAATTTTCACTACTTGCTTCCTTGACCCACCCGCTGAGATGTATTGAGATTTACTCCATCTTAACAATCATTATCTTTGGTTCACTGCCAAAAAAAATCTATCCACTACTCATAACTTTTCAAAACTTGGTGGCATATTTAACTCTGAGATATGCATCTAAGACTCCCTATGTCCATCTTGGTGACACCATCAACTCAATCCTACTTCAACTAATTTGTTGATAATCTTGTAATTCAACAAGATTTGAAAATACCAATGCATTCCTGGCTACCCTCCCATGCCTACTCTCTATGATATTGAGGTCCTTCAAAACTCTGTTGTTTTTGGCATAACCAAGCCCAATTCACCACTCACCCCTGTGCTCCTTGACCAATATTAACTCCCAGTTAAACCAAGTTATGGAGTTATACAGCATTGAAACAAATCCTTTGGCCCAACTCATTTATGCCAACTAAGATGCCCTCGCCTCATTTGCCAATATTTGACCCTACCCCTCTAAACCTTTCTTTTCCATGTACGTACCAAAATGTATTTGAAATATTGTTAATGTGGCTGCTTCAACCTCTTCCACTGGAAGTTCTTTCAATAGATGTATCAACCTCAGTATAAAAAAGTTGCCCCTCAGGTTCCTATTACATAATTCTACTCTCACTTTAAACCTATGCCCTCTAGTTCTTGATTCATCTAAGCTGGGAAAAAGACTATGGGCATTCACCTCATCTATTCACCTTTAATGATTTTATAAATTTCTATAAGGTCACCCCCAAGCACACTTCTCCAATTCTGGGCTTTTGAGCATCCCGATTTTAATTGCTTCACCAACAGTGTCTATGAATGGTGCTGGCCAAGGCTCCAAATTTCATCACTTCAAGTTGAGAATACAAATCAATTTCTAATACAACCCTCAAAGGAAATTAGGTAAATTCTTAAAACCCGGACTCTTTAACTAAGATTTTGTTTATCTGCTGTAATATCCAATGTGCCTCAGTAATAATTTTACTTGATAACTCCTCTGAATCACTATGGAAAGTATTATCTTTTCACAATTTAGTTAGATCACTGTTTAGAGATACAGCATGGAAACAGGCCCTTTGGCCCATAGGGACAATTGATCACCCATTCACACTAGTGATCCCATTATACACTAGGGGCAATTTACAGACTACAAACCCACATGGCTTTGGGATGTGGGAGGAAACCGGAACATCCGGAGGAAACACATAAGGTCACAGGGAGAATGTGCAAACACCACACAGACAGCACCCGAGGTCAGGACTGAACCCGGGTTTCTAACTCTATGAGGCAGCAGCTCAACCGCTGCACCAATGTGTTGCCCACATCTTGTTAAAAGACTTGGATTTATATTAAGGTTTGTGTGATCTCAGACATCTTGAAGCACTTCACACTCAATGAAAGACTTTCTGAAGTGTATGTATGTATGTACTGCCGCAATGTAAGAAAAACAATCAATTCCAAAGCTCCCAAAATAGTAAATTGGCAATAATTTGATGATCTGTATTTTTTTTAATAGAGATATTGATTTAGAGATAAATATTAGGGCACAGTTGACAAGCACCCAGTTCTCCTTCAAAACACTATTGTGAGATGTTTTATATCCACATAACTAAAGACTTCTCCCTGCTCAAATCTTTGGACTAAACCTACAACTTTCAGATGCACAGGTGACATTATAACCAAATGAGCCACACCTGAAACAAAAGACCCCTATAAATTCAGCTACAGATGTTTTTGATTTGCAAATATCCAATAAATGGGATCAGTGAAGTAGAATGTCGGGTTTGCTCACAGAATTTTAATTTATATAATTTGGTCAGACTTGTGCTCATTAAATGAGGATGCCAATTGGTCAGATTGAAACAATTATCCACTTTGAATAAATGTCAAGGACTCCTGGGTCTGGCAACGTACAAAACAGATATAAATGAACCCGTTTTATGAGAACACTTATATTCTGTAAAATATTGTTCACTGTTTCTCAAACCAGACATCTGTGGCTTTTCCGAATGAGATTGCCAGTATTCTGACAAAATGTGCCGATATATGGTCAGTTTCACGTTGCTAATCTATGCCCGAAAGCTCACAAATAAATTTCTAAAGAACTTCTAAAGAGTCATAGAGTATGGAAACGGTCCCTTTGGTCCCACTTGCCCATGCCAACAAAAATGCCCCATCTGCACTAATCCCACTTGTCCGTGTTTGACCCATATCCCTCTAAACATTTCCGATCCATATACCTGTCCAAATGTCTTTTAACTTCTCACAGAAACTTAAAATATAGGAGAGGAAGTACATCAGGGAGAATACACAGTCCAAAGGACTTAGAAATACAGATAGGGGGCCATATCTCTTCTGCTGTGTTTGCCACATCTCAAATTTCACAAGGATCTTTGAGATGCTGCTTATTTCAGGCATATTATAAGGCGGGAAATCTCATTTCACAGGCAACACAAACTTTCATCCCATTGGTCCAAACTCCAAATTTACATCTAAAGATGTAAGGCCCACAATGCCACTTGATCTATCTATTGACAGAAATTATGGTAAAGGAGTCTTTGAGGAGCCAGTCCCTGGCATTATTTTGCTATTTTCCTTATCAGTTGTACCATTTGTTCACTATCCAGACTGTAGGCTGCTTGTGACCCAGGAGGTAAATGAAAGTATACGAGCAATAAAATATTTGTTTGCGCTGCAAGCTACAAATGAATATTTCATCCCTGCAGTAGGCGCAGACAAGAAATTACCTCAGAACTATTTCAGTCCGTTATGCGGTGCTCCCAGCCATTCATTCTAAACAGAAATTGAAACTACCCTGGAGACTGAAGCACAATGGTACTTCCACAACTGGAACATTGTGGACTGGAAAGAGAAAAAGAATCACTAAGTCTTTTATGAAATCTGCTCAATCCAATGTGGACATTTTATCATCCGAAGCTTAAAAGTAACTACATGTTCTCATGTTAAGCCCTTTTGATTAGCCTAGGCCTTGCAAAGTTGTCACATTTGTATTAAAGCACTCTTCTTTACTTTATTAATCATAACTTTTTTTTTCTTTTTAAACGCTTTAGTATGATTGGTTAACCGAGCATTCGTGAATCCTGAGGGCCTCTTCAACCCGGCATAAACTGAAAATGACAACCCTACATAATCCTGACATGAGCAGCCAATTCACAAAGCAACGGTGTTGCTATAGAAACCAAAATGTAGCAGACTCACCAGAAATAACTACTTTTTGATATATTGCCATTGAAGTAGAGATATTTCTGGCACTGACTTCAAGGTAAGTAACTTTGGGGGCAGTCACTTTCATTTAATTAGACTTTCAATTAGGTTTTTTTTTGCCCAGCAAGCATGTACAAAAAAATATATATATTTTAGATCGAAGTAGAATTATTGAATATAAAAATAGATTGGATTAATTAGTGTTGTATTAATCCCAGCAGTACTTCCAAGTTCTTACAACTAAAGGGGGAATTTCATTCTAGTGCTCGTAGAAGGATGGTCAAGGAGAAAGCGATCGTTCACAGAAGATTTTGTTTCATAAACATGGCTACTAAAAATAATTTCGTGAAATAGTTTATCTCCTTGGAAATCAGCCATTTGTGGAGCTGCACAACGCAGAAACGGGCCCTTTGACCCACCACGTTAATACCGACCACTAGTAATTTTCTATACTAATCCCATTTAGCATCACGTGGATCGTAGCTACTATGCTTGGCAATTCAAGTGGTTGTTAAAAGTTGTGAGAGTATTTTTCTCCACGACATCCTCAGGTTGGGCATTGCAGGTTGCAACTAATCTTCTGGGTGATTTTTCTCCCCTCAGATCTATTTTAAATTTCTTACTCCTTGTCTTAAAGTTATACCCACTTCTCCTGGACACTCTAACATGGGCAAATGGTTGTGACTATCTACGCTATCTATGTCCCTCAGAAAAGGGGTCATTCTTTTACCAGATCTATTCATTCGTGTTTTTTTAATATATGTCTGAGTGCCAGTTATCAATGAGTTACATAGTTCCTATTTTACTTCCTTAACCACCTACTTAAGCAGATTTCTAATGCATTCTGGAGGGAGTTCTCTGGATCAGGATCTCCACTTATGATTCTTCTCATTTGGTGCAATTTAATCCTGCTCAATTCTGTCATTTCCACCATCTCCCTCTTCAGTTCTGAATCCATCATGAGAATTTAACTAATACACGACAGCGAGCCTCATGAAAGGGGTCTATGATGAAAGGTTGGGACCTTTAACAATTTCCTCTTCGAAAATTCTGAAAGGGTTGCTTAAGGATGCACTCCCAGCAGAGAGTGAAAATGGATCTATCTATTTGGCCCAATCATAGCTTTGGTTTAATATTAGTGGATTTTCAAATCTTTTAAACACAACTAATACTTGATTTAGCCTCATGA
Source organism: Leucoraja erinaceus (assembly GCF_028641065.1). Lineage (NCBI taxonomy): Eukaryota > Metazoa > Chordata > Chondrichthyes > Rajiformes > Rajidae > Leucoraja > Leucoraja erinaceus. The sequence goes on from NC_073386.1 coordinate 22,420,401, forward strand.
CACACACAAAGTGACGGAAATCTCTATCAAAATATGGAGTGGACCAGGGGACAGGGGACACACAATTTCTTGGCGGCCGCGAGCGCATGCGCACACTCACACACACACACACTCACTCACACACGCTCACACACACACGCTCACACACACGCTCACACACACACACACACACACACACATGCTCACACACACACACACACGCTCACACACACTCACACCCTCACACGCACACACACACACACACACACACGCTCACACACACGCTCACACACACGCTCACACACACACACGCTCACACACACACACACACGCACACACACACTCACACACACACACACACACACACACACGCTCTCACACACACGCTCACACACACACGCTCACACACACACACTCACACACGCACACACGCACACACACACACGCTCTCACACACACACACACACGCTCTCACACACACACACACACACACACACACGCACACACACACACACACACACACACGCTCACACACACACGCTCACACACACACGCTCACACACACACACACACACACGAGCGAGCGCGAGGTTTCGGAGGCTCAATCCAGCGCTAAATGCAGCTCAACTCTGCCTGTCTCGCCTGGTTAACCTACAGCCCTGCCTGAACTGACGGAATACCAGTCCGGAGCCATGGAGCTAGCGCTGCTTCTCTGCGCTGGCTGTAAGCCTGGGCCATATTTCCCGTAAGTCCAGGCAGGGCTGTAGGTTAACCCGGCGGGACAGGCAGAGTTGAGCTGGGTTTGGCGCTGCTTCTCTGCGCTGGCTGTGGGCCTGGGGGCACAGCTCCCGTCTGACTCACGATGTTTCTGGCCACCCCCGGGCGTGGTGGGGGGCACTCGGGTGGGGACAGGGATGGTCCAGTGGCAGTTCGGCTGCGATTGCAGCGCTGGAGACCTGGGATCGATCCTGACTGCAGATGAGGAGCAGGTCTGTGTCCAGCAAAGATCCTATAGCGGAGATCCTATAGCGGAGATCCTATAGCTATAGGATCTTTGGTGTCCAGGACCAAAGTTCGGCGTTGTGAGCCTATGACCAGGGCACGTCTCCCTCCTCCAATCGCCCCGCTCTAACCTCAGTCCCACCCTCCCACCCCCCCTACTTCCACCTGACCGACACCTCCCTCCTCCAATCATCATGCACCTTCCAATTTCTCTCACTCCGATGATCTCAAAAGTCACAATTGGTGTAAACGTTTGTTTACAAGTAATCCATAGGTGTTGTCACAAGCACTCTTCAGAAATGGATCAGACAATTATTTCTTAAAGTAAGGGAAACACTGGAATATCTTTGTTTAAGAGGGAACTGCAGATGCTAGAGAATCGAAGGTTACACAAGAAAGCTGGAGAAACTCAGCGGGTGCAGCAGCATCTATGGAGCGAAGGAGATAGGCAACGTTTCGGGCCGAAACCCTTCTTCAGACTGATCGGGGGCGGGAGATGGGGGACAGTTAGAGAGGAGGTTGTGAAACTGTCTCCGGAGAGAAGAGGAGAACTTCTTCAAGGTAGGCATATCTTGAAGAGATAACGCAGTGGAGTATACACAGTGTTTATGAGGGAACTGCAGATGCTGGAGAATCGAAGGTTACACAAGAAAGCTGGAGAAACTCAGCGGGTGCAGCAGCATCTATGGAGCGAAGGAAATAGGCAACGTTTCGGGCCGAAACCCTTCTTCAGACTGATTGGGGGCGGGGGTGGGCGGGGACAAGAAAGGGAAAAGGAGGATCACAGATGGGGAACAGATGGGGGTACCACTGGAATATCTTTTATTTTTGTACCTACTTGATACAATTACACTATTACTACCCCGTAAAGAATGCAGAATATCAGGTACTCTGTACTTATCTAGTTACAACAACAAAAAATGGAACACATTTTACACATTTGTTTACTACTGATTTGCTTACTTTGTAATGCTTATTAGTTTTGAAATGTTCTAATTAAATAAACAATATTTGCTAAAGAATTCTGCAAATGGCAGACAAAAAGACACAATTGATTTTGATCAAAGTGATTGGAAACTTACAGAGAGGATGGTGATTAGAATACCAGCCGCACAAAGCACAGCATCGCTGATTGTTTCTCCATTCTTATAGGGATACTTGATGCTTTCGTCATTGCAGTAAAATCCACGCTTATAAGGTTTGATGGTGCTAGTTTCGATAACCAGGAAAGGGAGGCCAGCTAATAGAAAGGACAACAACAGATACAGACAAAGCAAGGGTAAGTAACATAGACAACAAACAGCTGAGGGGCATAACTGCTTCAACAAAGTAAAGTGTGGCATTAAAGGACAAATAGAAAAAATATATTCTGTGGTATTATTCACATACCCCTCTCCACCCCTCACAGTGCAATGATAAATGCACAACCCTTACACAAACAAAATAGTGACATTTAGATAGCCGAATTTATCAAAATTACTTGCAAAAAAGTTTAATCTCAATGTTAGGAAAGAGGAAAAGCCATGATGAATTTTAGGATGAGACAAAAGATTATCCTACTTTAATTATTTTAATTTTGCGCTTAAAAAAAAAAGTGATTCATATTCAAAAATACACATTAATAAATCTCTTAGTCACTTCTAAGGTGCAAATTATTTTTAGATTTTTAAAGGATTAAAACTCTAACTAGTTATTCCCCTTATTTTGTTGAGATCTAAGGATCCCATTTTACAACAATAAATATGTATATAATTTAACAGCTATTATCATGCAATTAGCATTATAATTAATCCCATGGATTTACAAAATGTATCAGTATACAATTTAGCCTAACTATTGGGTTCATCACATAATCCCTTCATTACTCTTTGAAACACTTCTGATTCTTGTTTCTTATGTTCTTCATTTTATCCCCACCTCCTCTTGTTTTCTTGGCAATTACTTTTTATTAGACTTTGTGCTGCATTTCTTCTGGGCTCCACTTGCTTTTATAAAGATCTGCTTAATATCATACATATGTCAGGAAGGAATACTGCCCTTTCATCTCTGGGACCTAAGTTCAACAGAGATACAAAGAATGATAAGCCTCCCATCATCTCTGCTGTCCCTTATAACTCACACTTAGACCAACCAGCAAAGCAATTTGGTCGCAGATGAATGAATAGAAAACTCAGAACCAGTGCGCAATGATTTAAAAAATACTTTTGTATATGCAATAACCAGCTTTGTTCTGAACGCAAGGTTTCCCTTTCCCTAGTTGGAGAATGATTGTTGCTGGAATTTTTTTTTAATGTTTTTGATTTCCCAGAACGTAAATTAGTGAGAGTATGTATTTAGACGTTGGCACTATCTTTTAGAAGAATTTCTAAGATGCTCCCAAAAATACACAGAACACATGGAAAAGTGAACTGTCAATACTCAGAGACCCCATAAGGAAAATAATTACTGTCAGGAAATGCCGCATTTTACTTTGTCTTGGCTTGGCCATGCACCAACAGATATAAACTTACACAAGCAATTGGCAGTAGCATTCCCACTATTAAAAGCAGGAGACTGGATACCACACTTTTCTTAGTGCTGTACTTGATGCTGTTGTCATCGCAGTAAAACCCTCTTTGATAAAGGAGAGATGCCTGCAACATTTATAACTGCAGCTGGAAGAATAACTGAATGAATAAAGAAATAAATGTAAATATTACTAATCTGCTGATCAGATTCCAGACTGACAAAGAAATCTGTTCAGGTTAGATTTGTAACATGATTTGTTTTGTTTTTTTAAATTAAGGCTGTAATATTAGCAAAATACTGAACTTTTATTCCAAACTCAAAATCACATTATGTTTAACCTTATAGCAAAGAAACAAAAATACAGATACATCATCAACAGAAAATTTACACATTTATCCTTGGCACAAGATCTTCAATATGTTAATAAAATGCTGAGAACTAATAAATTGAAATGGCACCCTATACCAATAACTACAGTAGTATTTTACAACAAACTATGACAGCTTTTCTGTAGAAAGGATTGCATGATGGAGCTGATCCTTTTGTATTCTCTGCTCTTCCCATATTACTAATTGTGCCAGAAGACTGGCCAACAGAATTCTAACAAGGAGTTGCCACTGTTCCACCAAATAAAACCATTTTAATTAATTTTAATTTGTATGTGTTTTGTGAGATGCCATTATACAATGACACACTTGTGAACATAGTTAAACTGCATCTTATATATCAAAAGAAAGAAGCAGGCACAGATTTATGCACCACCTTTTGCAAAGCAGGACATTTCAGAGTGCTTTACAGAAAATGAAATTGGTTTGAAGTGTTGGAATATAAGTGATAACGCACTGCAATGAGAGCACTGCAAGTCTTCCCAAACAGCAATATCATTATGACCATCATAATAGTTTGTTCAGGATAAATACTCCTTAAAACTCTACAGATAACTCTCCTTTTCCATTTGAAAATAATGTCCTGGGACATCGCAGATCCAACTGAGTGAGCAGAGGGCCACAGTCAAACTTATCATTCAAAAGACCACATCACCTTCAGTAACGCACATCCTTGTTTTGTACTGAAGCATTAGTCGAGGATGTTTTCTTTGTTGAAACTTCAGAACTGGGACTTAAACATACAATCTTCTAACTCAGAACAGAGAATACAATTATATAGTCAGTTATATAGTGTGGAAAAAGGCTGTTTTGATCAAGTGATGACCAAATTGTCCATCTACGCTACACCATTGGCCTATATTTAACCCATATCCCTCTAAACCTTTTCTATCCCTATAGCTATATAAATGTCCCGTAAATGTTGTTATAGATCTTACCTCAACCACTTGCTCTGGCAGCTCGTTCCATATACGAACCACCCTTTGTGACAATGTATCCCTTCAGGTTCTAATTAATCTTTCCCCTCTTGCCTTAAACTTATGCCCTCTAATTCTTGATTGCCCCAACCCTGGAAAAATACTGTGTGCTTTCACCCTGAGCCAAAGATGCCACCAAGGTAAATGCCACAGGAGTTCCAGTGTCTAGTTATCAACAGTTAATTAATGGCTCTCCAAATTGGAATGAAATACTAATGCAAGTACTCAGAATTTGTATAAAGAAGCTTATTGGAATTACTGAAGTACACACAATCAAAGTACACCAAACATACAATTTAAAAAAAAATCAAATAATGCTGCTTCTCTACAGTAACCAAATCTCCTGAATATTGAGAAATATTCACCTTATAAATCACTTACAATTGTTCTATTCTTGACACCAACACGGTGTGGATTAACAAGCTGTGCAGAAAGTTGTGAAAGATTGCTATGGCCTAAAGGAAGGGAATACGTGGCAAATGAAGCTCAACCCAAAGTATAACATAATATTTAAGTGAAAGTAAAGATATGTTTTATGTGTTCAGAAGTTGGGCGGCACAGTGGTGCAGCTGCTGCCTCACAATGCCAGGGGCCCAGGCTCGATCCCGACATTAATTGCTGTCTGTGTGGAGTTTGCATATTTTCCCTGTGACCATGTGGGGTTCCTTTGGGTGCTCCGGATTCCTCTTACATCCTCAAGATGTGCGGGTTTGTAGCTTAATTGGGTTTTGGAAGTGCCCCGAAAATGTGTTGGGAACACAAAAGTGGGATAACGTGGAACTGGTCTGAATGGGTGATCGGTGGTTGGTGTAGAATTGGTGGTCTGAAGGCCCTGTTTCCATGCTGTATATTTCAATCAATTAAAAAATAAACTAAAATGAAATGAAGATATAAAAAGTGCAATGTAGAGATGCATGACTTCAAAATTGTAAGGAAATAAACAGCTTAAAAATGCAAACGTACCATTGATTTTGACCTCAGTATACAGTATAAATGAACAAGGGACTAATAGTACATTTAGACAAGAATCTTGACGTCACCCATTTCTTCTCTCCAGAGATGCTGCCTGTTCCGCAGCGTTACTCCAGCATTTTGTGTCTACCTTCAATTTAAACTAGCATCTGTAGTTCTTTCCTACACAATCTAGACAAAGTTTAGTGTATGCTTTTGAATATCTAATTGTATAAAGTTATGAATTCAGTGTCAAAGGCAAACAGATGTTCACTGGAATTGGATGAGGAATGGGAATTTGCAATTATGAAGACGACTTTCAACATTACAGTGGTTTCACCAGAACTGAAAATGTTTACAGATAATCTTGTGGAAGTCTTAATGGTTTTGATAAGTCTTGATAAAGTAGCTAGTGGGAGATTGCTCCATTAATCAGTGCAATAATGATAAATGGATATAGATCTATCAGAAAAGGAACTAAAACAAAAGGTAAGAGAACAAAGCCTAAATAATTGACCTGTGTAAAGAACCAACACCTACCAAATCCTGTTTATGATTCAAAGGTTTGGAAATTGCAGACTTCGTCATAAAAAGTCACCCATTGTTTGGCTTTGCTACAACAAGCACTTTTAAACTTTTCTTTTTAACTCCATAGGTAATTGAAGCTGAGCTTAATTATCAACTTTGCTCCAAGTATAAAGACAAATACATTTATACTAGCAAACACTAGCAAATTATCTAGGCGATAAGAGCAGCTGAACATGAACAATCCATTCCCGTCTGCCACCAGTGTCAGTGCTCACATCAGCCCTTTTCAACCTGTGCATTTACACAATAAACATGCCTCACCCTGAATCCCAGAAATTTATGATATTGCAAGCATTAATGCTCAGATTCAGATTAGTTTAGTATCATATACACCAGTGTATCATGAAAGTACTAATTCACATGAAGCTCATAAAGCGTATGCGATAGTGATAGATACCATAAATACGACAACGAATGCAAAACTTTCCCATCACTAATCTTTGACTCATCGGCCTGAAGATCCCCGGCCTATCCTCGTAGCGCTTCTTCAATAAAGGCGCAACATTATCCACCCCCCAAAAGATGCTAGTTGACTTAAAATGTATTTGTGGCCACAAAGGCACGAGGGATCTGGGGTATGTTGACAAACTTGATCCAAAATTAGCTCGGCAATAGAAGGCAGAGAGGAGTAATGGATGAGTGTTTTTCTGACTGGAAATCTGTAACAAGTGGGGCACCAGAGGGATCGGTGCTAAGACATTTGTTTGTAATATATATATAAATGATTTGCATGATAATATATGAGGTATGACCAGCAAGTTTGCAGATGACATGAAAAGTGACACCATTGTAGATAACATAAACGGGTGTTTAAAGATACAGCGAGACATAGATTAAAAAGAAAATTGGGTGGAGTGGCAGCAGATGGAAATTAGTCCAGATCAGTGTGAGGATATACACGTCGGTAAGTGAATTTCTGATTGAACACAGAGGCACGGACCTGAGGAGAGTACAGAGATACCTTGTGGGTCAAGCCCATAACTCCTGAAAAGGTAGGCAGGTGGATAGGGTAGAGTTGTGAAAGAGGCATTTCATATGCTTGTCTTCATAGGCCTACGAATGGAGTACAAGAGCTTAGATGCCCTGTTGCAAGTGCAGAACATTGGTTAGACTACATTCTGAAAACTGTGTACAGTTCTGGTTGCCATACTGTAGGAAGGATGTGGTGACAAGGATGTTACCTGGAATGGAATGAGAGATTGGATGGGATGAATTTACTCTCACTTGAATGTAGGAGGCTGAGGGGTGACCTTATTTTAGGTTTATAAGAGGCATAGATAGGATAGAGAGTCAGAGTCCTTCTCGCAAGGCAGCGGAATCTGGAACTAGAAGGTACAGATTTAATGTGAGTGGTTGGAAATTTATTGTGAGTGGTTAGAAATTAGAGTGGACATCTGAGCAGTAAGTTTATTACACAGAAAGTGGTGGTTATCTGGAACAAGCTGCCAGAGGATGTGGCAGACACAATTACAGTGTTTAAAGAGCACTTGGACAGGTACCTGGATAAGAAAGGCATCAAGAAATATTAGCCTAATGCAGGCAAATAAGATTAGCAAACATAGGCATCATGCTTGGCATGGACAAGGTGGGCTGAAAGGGCCCATTTTGTGCACTATATGATTCTATGATTTGACTGTTTATTAAACTAGATAAAGATTAGCAATTTGAAAACTAACCATTACAATATTCCATTATCTCAACAAATTCACCCCCGCAAAGCTTCCTAAAAGCACAATTTCAATGCAACCTTTACCTTTGATGAACTCCTGAACTTGTTAATCATAGTTTCTAAATCTGACCTCTCAGGCAAAATGCCAATGAACATACTCAGATGTAAGGATTCTTTGAACAACATTTTAAAAGCAAATAAATTTCTAGCTGAGAAACCTGCGACCTAAAAAGAGCAGTTTGATTACATGTAGGTCACATGTTGTCTTTTACTTAAGTTATAGGGAGCATGACCTTGCACCTGGAATTGCCCTTTAGACGATCTTGACTTGTTCAATGGATCACATTTATGTTTGCTTCATATCTCAAACTTGCCGACAAATTGACAAACAACTTCAAGACAATTCCTATTGCAAAATTATGCTTCCAATAAAAATAAGTCAGCAACTTGGAAATACCAGATGAATTTTAATACTAAATTATTTTTACCCCACAATAAAGCATTTATGAATGCATCACATCTTCTTTACTAATCAAGCACACAGACCTCATCAAAAAGGTCTATTTTAATCTTTATTATAGTTCATTCCAAGGAACTGTAGTGATAAAGTTGAACAATAAAAAAAGAATAGCAGAGAAGCAAATAAATCAACAGTAGATTTAAATACTAGGTCAATACTCTGGCTGGTCCAGAAGACAATCTTCCGATAAATGATGTTAGAGATTCCTTCTTCACTTGATGTGGAAATCATGACCAGTATTAAATGGCCATCGCTAAATGCCCCATGAGGTGATGGAGACCAATTGCCTCACTGAATACGGTCTAAGGGTAAGGATGTCAATGCTCCAGTGGCAGAGGGGGGTAGTGACAGCTAGGTCCACGGGTTTGGAGATGACTTTGGTTGGGAGAAATGGAGTTGAAGGTGAGCTGTCGTCAATAAATAGGGGTCTGACATGGGTGTCCTTGTTATCGAGATGTTCCAGCAATGAACGTAGGGCCAGGGAGATGGCGTCTGCCATGGACCTGTTGCGACATGGGCAGACTGCAGTGGATGAAGACATTGGTTAGACTACACTGTGAATACTGTGTACAGTTCTGGTTACCATAATGTAGGAAGGATGTGTTAACAAGAATGTTACCTGGACTGGAATGAAAAATTGGATGGGATAAATGTATTCTCACTTGAATGTAGGAGGCTGTGGGGTGAACTTATTTAAGGTTTATAAGATTATAAGAGGCCTAGAAAGGATAGAGGGTCAGAGTCCTTCTCGCAAGGCAGCAGAATCTAGAACTAGAAGGTATAGATATAATGTGAGAGGTTAGAAATTTATAGGTCAGTGGATGAAGACTGTCTGGAGTTAATGTGTGCCAGTAATTGGTCCATCAGTCATAAGGCTGAATAGTCTGATCCACCACCACCACAAGTGGTTACAACAGCAACTACTGGTATGCACAAGCATCCAGCATTAGAAAGTTCCCACCTTCCTGGAACATCAATGCTGCTGGTTCATTTGCTGGGGAATTAATCTCTCAGGGAGTCAATCAACCCGGACCGTTGAATGGCAAAGAGGCCTTTGACTCTGTGAAATCTCTGGAAGAGATGAGGTCTCAGGCTTGTAAAAATACAAAGAGAAACATCAACGAAACACCAAAAATAAGGTTTCTAAAAGTAAACACACTTGCCTGATGGGCTGGCGTTAAGGGCAGTAGCACACAACACTCACATTCATTCCTGGATTTTGCCGAACTGATTGATCTAAATCCAGGTCACTGAACCTAGGGAGCTATATCAATATTTGTTTTTTTTATAATTAGACTCAGCACTCGTTCACTTCAGAGAGGGAGAAATTGTGCAGTTTTCTTTATTTTTTTGGCCACCATCCAATAGTCCCGATAGGAAATTGTGCTTCAGGACACTAGGTTGGGAAAAACGAGTTCAGCCTCACACAGTCAAAAAGGCCACCCAGAATCATCATTTAGCTAGTCTTAACATCCAGGGTGTGGAAGTTTGACGATTATTGTGTAAATTTACCTCAGTCAAGTACATTAAGTAGAGGGGAAAATATAGCAGTGAGAAAAGCCATAAACCTTTTGGATCTGAGAACCCATAAATTAAGTTGGTTCACTCATTAAGTCAAACATGACTGAAAAGTAAAATTCTTTCCTCTGCTTTCATTCATAAATTAGGTATGGAAATGTTGGTAGACACAAAATGCTGGATTAACTCAGTGGGACAGGCAGCATCTCTGGAGAGAAGGAATGGGTAACGTTTTGGGTCGAGACCCTTCTTTAGACTGATCTGTTTTGTTCCGATCTGAAATGTTGGAGTGTTTCTGGAGATAGGGTTCAGCCTATTTCCAGCAAAGTGACCTATTCCTTTTCTCCTGCGTTACCACAGCTTTTTGTGTCTGTCTTTGGTTTAAACGATCAGCCATGATCACAATGAATGGCGGTGCTGGCTCGAAGGGCCGAATGGCCTCCTTGTGCACCTATTTTCTATGTTTCTAAACCAGCATTGGCAGTTCCTTCCTACACCCAAAGTAGTAACGGGCTCCAATTGCTTTAACGGAAGAACCATGATATTTTGTTTGACTGTCACAATGCTAATTCAAGCATTATTTCTGTATTTATGTCAGCAGGCAGAGACATTCTTCGCAATCAGCGCATACAAAAACCAGTAACATGGTCTTCAGCATACACCATCAATTCCTGTATTGTGCTAAATTCATCATCCAGCTAAATGTGATGGGCAAAGGAACTGAAATGTTAACTCTATGGCTCTTTCAACTGATTCTGAGTGTTTCCAGCATCAGATCAGATTTAGTTTAGTTTATTGCCATGTACAGCATGTGGGAGTATATAGTGTGTTCAGAAGCTCTTGGTTTTTCTTTAGGTTGAAATAATTTTGATTCATATTAGCTCTCAAATGGCTGAGTAATATTAAGTCATTGGTCCTGACATCCCAAAATCTCAACCAGAATATGTTCTTCTGGAGAAAAAAACAAATTCATTGGATGAAAGGAATCCTTTTCACTCAGTTTTCTCTGCAAATAAATGCAGAGATAATGCTCTGAAAATCAACAAAAAGAACTTCCAAATTCTGATTCTCCAAATCAGTCTAAAGAAGGGTTTCGGCCTGAAACGTTGCCTATTTACTTTGCTCCATAGATGCTGCTGCACCCGCTGAGTTTCTCCAGCTTTTTTGTGTACCTCTGATTCTCCAAATACTGATTCTCCAAATACGGATTGAATATCCAGCTCGATCAAAGAATAAAATCGCAAGTACCCCAGTCACAACTCATAAGCCATAAAACAGTAAGTTGTGGAAAGCTGTGGAGGTACAGGTAAAAATCACAGTTTTACTTTTCATTCTCACTGATGGAAATTCATTCAGGTACTAATATGCAAGCCAGGACTTTCATACAAAAATATAGAAGTAAACGTGAAATTGCCCTTCTTTTTAATAAACAGCCTTTTGGCATCTGGCATGCATTTAACATTTTTGCAGATAACCTGTTTGAAAATTCAGACTAAATCCAGCCCAAATCCACACAGGTGGATGCCAACAACAGGTTGCAGCCACTAAACGCTGGCACTTACATTTTAGGTAATTGTACTTGCATTAAATGTACGAGTAGAAAGAGTGTAAATACCCACATGAGTGACAGGACATTGGTTATGCTGCTAACTGAAGTTCACTCAGTGGTTAAACAAAAGGACTTCCATTTGCACAGACCGTGCTCATTTCAAGGACTGTTTTGATTTAAGGGGGAAGGAAAGGAGTCGTTTTTTTTAAAACCTTTTTAGTTAGTTTGATCAATTTGTAATGTTAAAAGGGAGTAAAAAAATCAAAGGCCTCACAAAGAAGTCAGTATTGTGTCAGAATTCTTTGAACTATTACTCCCTCAGATTTTAGTACTTAAGAACACTTTAGAAAAACAGGGATTGGTTTTCCAGGGCTGCCTGAGGGAGCGCAGAGGACACTTTGTGCTGAGCTTGCACTCATGTGGTGAACATAACTGAAGTGGCCTGTGTTTGCCTCTTAGTTTCAGAGCAAGGCTTCTACTTCAGGAAGAAAAGAAACACTTTTTCAAATTTGTATTTCTTTAAAAAAAAAATCAGAAATTTCAAAACAAATATTACGTGAAAGAGTTGCTGAGACATACAGGTTTGTAGGTTAATTGGCTTGGTGTAAGTGTAAATTGGCCCTAGTGTGTGTAGGATAGTGTTAATGTGCGGGGATCGCTGGTCAGTGCGTACTCGGTGGGCCAAACTAAAAAACATTAGGACAACCTAATTAACTTCTGCTCACTAGTGTACATTTTATAGCTAAAGAATGGAGGAAATAGTTTGCCTTTGGATGTTAGTGCTGGATGTGTGGTTCACTGCACAGACAATGACAAAGACTCTAGGTCCAAGAAATTCAGGTACCGTTCTCTGACAGTTACAGTATATTTGGAAAGGTGTCTACATGGGATGTCCAATTCAAATCCACTATTAATGGAAGGGTGAGTTGTGAAGGGCAAGTGCCTGCAACGTTCAGGTTCGCCTGTGATCCACTGGACTCCAGTTGATGTGGCAATCTGACCTCACCCCTTTGTACCTGTGATACTGTGCTCTGTTCCAGTGCCCATGATGCTCAAGCTTACCCCAGTGCCTGCGATATGCTGGGTTCAGACCCAGTGCCCAGGATACTGCGCACGCCCACAGTGCCCACGGCGTCTGGGGTCGCCCACAGTGCCATGCTGCTCTGAGCTCAGACCCCAATGGCTGCGATATCAGAATCAGAATCAGAATCAATTTATTTGTCATTTGATACTCTGACCTCGCCCCCAGTATCCGCAAAAACTGTGCTTGGCTCCAGAGCTTACAACACTCCACGCTAATCCCCAGTGCCCGCAACACTTTTGGGCTCGTACCCAGTGCCCGCGACACTCTAGACTCATCCTTAGTGCCTGCAAGCAGCAGCACTGTGGCCTCCCCTAGTGCCCACAACACTCTGGCTCGGACACAGTGGCCATGATACATCACTCTCGCCCCCGCAGTGTCTGCATCACTGACCTTACTCTCTCACCCCAGCTCCTGCACCACTATGAACTCATCCACTGTTCCTGCCCATTCAGATGATCTGGATAATGTGTCATCTCCTGACAAGAATGGGTTGCTCAGGCACACATTCTGGTGTTCTCCCAACTACGGCATTTTAACCACTCAATGTTGGTATTCTTTACAGCCTAAGGCCAGTTGCCTGACCTGGAAACCACAGAGAGCCCACATGCTCCGAGGCGAGTAATTTCAATAGGCCTGAATGAGCTCATGAGGAAGATCCTTACCCCTGCTTCTACTCACAGAGATGAGATGACATAAGATGAACAGAAACTTCAAAGGAAGCAAAGAAATAGACCTGAGAAAAATTACTTTCTCTCACTGGTAACCCCCCTAGTCTTAAAAGAGGTTAATTCATGATTAACCCATAAGTTTAAACAAATGTATTGTTAACTTCTGTAAAAACTTAATTTGGTTTATGAGCCTGTAAAGTCAATTAGATTATCAATTAGCTGATCATTTTACCCCAAAGTCAAATTTACCTGCTGACATAAGATCAAATAATGACACTATTCTGGAAGTATCTCACCAAATTAAAAAATGTTCTTTTTAAAAAATCAAATTTAAAATTACTATTGTCCAAAAGAGTCCTTGTAAGTCAGTTGACAAATACTGCTGATATGTGGAGGGTCCCTGTTCTCAAGCAGCCTACTTTGGTTTGGAAGGAAGAAAAGACATAATGTTTTCAGCTGCAGTAAATCTCATGTATTTACTTCACCAAATGCTTTAACCCTCTCTTAGCTACAATGCTGTCTTGCCATAAGACCATATATTTCCCATTATTTTCTCATTTCCTCTGAGAATCTTGGCAGAGAGCAATTTGCAGCTTTAAAAAAACGCCAGTTTTCTTTGATAAAGAAATCAAGTTTGTGTACATTGTCCATATTCATTCCCGAGTGCTCATTCTTCAGTCAGACCTACAGTGAATGATTTACTAGATATTGCAAATTACTTTAGTACCTGTAAGATTCATTGACATTTTTTCTCCATGGACATGAAGAACGAGGACAGTGGGTCCGAATAATAATGTTAAATTAACCCTACCCACACAGATGCTGTCTGATCTGTTGAATACTTTCACCATTTAGAGTTCTCATTTACTAGTCATCAGAAAATTAAATACACGTTAGAGATGCGAAATGACGGTAAAAATACTGGGGTCAAAATTAATATACACCAGTGGCAAGAAAAAAAACTTATAGCAGCTTGGCTTCTTATTTTATAGCTTTTGCAATCTTCTTTTATATTACAGAGGGCGGTGGAGGCAGGTCCTCTGGATGCTTTCAAAAGAGAGCTAGATGGGGCTCTTAAAAATAGCGGAGTCATGGGGTATGTGGAGAAGGCAGGAACGGGGTACTGATTGGGGGTGATCAGCCATGATCACATTGAATGGTGGTGCTGGCTCAAAGGGCCAAATGGCCTCCTCCCGCACCTATTGTCTATTGTCTACAGTCTCTAGAAAAGATATGCGACTGATTGGTAAAAAGGGGCAAACAATTTGTCATTGTCCACTCTGCAGTGCCATCAAAGATCAATTTCACCCTTTGTAATCCTGACATTTGGATTTCATTTTGTTAATCGATATTTCCCACCATCGGAAAATAAAGATAAAGTGGTGAGTGCGATCAATAGCCACGAAAAATCAGTCGGCTTTTGTAAAATGCAAATGAAGTTGATTTAAAGACTGAGACTTATGTTAAATGGAGACGAATCCTATGTTAAGCTGATAGTGTTTATTATCATTGTTTGACTGACTAACTTCAATAGCAGAGAGCTTATGTGATGGGTTTAAAACAGTGAAAAATGCCTCAGACTCGGGAATGCCTATTTGTCATGTATTCGATTGCTAATGTTTCTTCCTCACTTTCAAAGCTATTCCCATCAATTCTGTTACATAAGGTAAATATGCAAAAGTCTATTTGCCAGCTGCAAAAATACTATACATGAGTCCCTGTAACCGAAGAGCTGTTTGGAGACCAGGGGAGATTTTTCTGATACCCATTGTGACCACTCCGTGGATCATGTCATTTCAGAGTGCACTAATTGCTTTAAATTAAAAGCCATCATATGACAAGCAGTGGAACAGCAACAGCAGTAAAAAGCCTCAGTAATAGCTCACGTCAAACTGTGAGGTCTTAAAACTGAAGCAGATCTCAGAATAAATGAAGGCTGATTTAACTCCTAAGCATTCATATGGCCAATGTAAGGCCATTGAGTGTCTGCGTGGAGGACTCAGCTCAAATAACCAGGCCCCAATTGAGCAGCTTGAACATTTCTCAGTGAACAATAGAGCTGTTGAACAACTGAAAATAAATCATGAATAGAAAAAAATGAATAACAACAGTGGTGCAATGGTAGGGTTGCTGACTTGCAGCGGCAGAGACCCATGTTCGACCCTGACTACAGGCGTTGTCTGTACGGAAATTTTACGATTTTCCTGTGACCGTGTGGGTTTTCTCTGGAAGCTCCAGTTTCCACTCACAATCCAAAGATATGCAGGCTTGAAGGTTAATTGGGTTCCGTAAATTGTAAATTGTCCTTAATATGTTTAAAACCGAGATGAGAAGAACTTTTTTCACACAGAGAGTGGTGAATCTCTGGAACTCTCTGCCGCAGAGGGTAGTCGAGGCCAGTTCATTGGCTATATTTAAGAGGGAGTTAGATGTGGCCCTTGTGGCTAAGGGGATCAGAGGGTATGGAGAGAAGGCAGGTACGGGATACTGAGTTGGATGATCAGTCATGATCATATTGAATGGGGGTGCAGGCTCAAAGGGCCGAATGGCCTACTCCTGCACCTAATTTCTATGTTTCTATGTTTCTATGTAGAATAGTGCTAGTGTATGGGGTGATCGCTGGTCAGTGTGGACTCGGTGGGCCGAAGGGTGTGTTTCCATGCTGTATCTCTAAAGTCTAAAGATTTTTTTAAATATCTCAAATTAACTGTTGCATGATTATTTTCATGTACAGTATAAATACTCCAAAGGAAAACATTGCTTCTGGAACCTCAAATGATGCATTTAAAATTCATACCCATGTGTTCAAACGTGTCCACTCGCTTGCCTCTCTTTGCAATCTCCTTCAGTCTTATAGACCCAAGTTGTCTATTGGGCATTGGGCAACCATTGGGAACCATGTGGCTTTTTATCAGCAGATGTCTCCATGACAAAAGAGGAATAAATCTTTACATTTTGTCATGTTGGTTGCTGACTACTACTCTATCAAATCAGAGTGAATACTGGCCAGGGGTGGTCTATCTGGTAAGTAAAACATTTTGATTTTCTTTTTAGTCAGGTCTCCTCTTGATCCACAGCAACAGCTTCTTGCCCACAACCACCTCCCTGCTGTCCCCAGAAAAGGCAGGAATTTCCACAAATCATCTCCCGATTCCACTCCTTTACCAATTAATGGCCGGGGGGGGGGGGCGGCGGTCTCAAAACATCACAAGAGGCAGCATTCTGTCAATAACCCACGTCACCTGGTGACTAGGTTGAAGAAAATATATTTAACGTAGAAACAATGAACTGCAGATGTTGGTTTACCAGGGGAAGACACAAAATGCTGGAGTAACTCAGCAGATCAGGCAGCATCACCAGAGTACATGGATAGGAGGTGTTTTGGGTCAGGACCCTTCTTCAGACTAATATTCAACATGACCCAGTCAATGGACTAAAGCTAATCTGTCTCAATTCTATAGTTACCGCGTAATATCAATGAAGAAATTAGCTCTTCAATCGCCAAACTCTCAATGATCTGAGCACCTATTGGTCAACTGAGAAACAAATGTTATGATCTAGAAGCTACTAATACAACCACTTCAATTTTACAGGCAAAATTACTATACTCAAGAGGAAAATTACTCTAAGCAGCCATCTTTAATAATTAGTGGCAAATTTTTTCCTATCCTGGGGCTAGGAAGAAGTGGAATAATCAGTGAGACAGGTAATCCAGGTATGCCCTATCTACCATTAATGCTGCATCTCATAACATGTCAGTCATCTCAGTGGCGGAACCAGTTGAAATGTCTACACTAGCAACCGGTAAACTGCAGCAATTTGGGATGCGTAACTTGCACCAGAATGTGTTAACGTGCAGAAAGAAGGGTCATCACTCTTAAGCCAACATATAACCCAAGACCGGACGGAAGGAGAGGGAACCGGGGTCTGCCCAACCGTGCCCTCTAGGTCGGCTGCGGGAGGCGTCCAGGGGGCACAAAGGTGGACGTCGCATCCAAGAAAGATAATGGTTAGCAGCCTGGGACTTGCCTGGCACTACTCATGAGAACTAGAGAATGAACTGGAATTTGAAAATGGCACCAAAACATGGCGCCTCTTGCCTGCAGTCTCAGTAGATTATTTCTGCACACTTGCTAATCGAGGATGTGCTCAGATATTGCAATACTGTATTGGACTGTATGTAAGAAAATAATTTCACTGTGCTCTTGCACATTTGACAATAAAAACACCACTGAACATCTGCTAATTTACAAAGCAAAGCTGTGGGAGATTTGCCAACTCTTATATATAAATATATCTTACTGGAAGATTTTTGTCCCTTAAGTTCTTGTGTATGCAAAAGCAATTGGAAACATTAAAATTGGACAAAGTAAACTTAAAAGCCAAACTTGTTGGGAATTGACTGCTCATTTCTGTAACGGAATTGAAACATGGGAAAAAGCTACACACCACAGGGATTAGTAGACAGAATGAAACAGAAAAAAAGACAGACTATGCTTTGCTCTTTATTCCCCAATTATTTACCAATACGATATGCACCATTCAGGTTTCAAGCCAGTGCAATGACAATTTACTATGAATAAGGACAATTTCCACTTCAAATCTTTTTAAAAAAAAGACTGGTAATGTGTGAACAAAATACTAAAAGGGGTCACAACAGCCTGAAGGGGAACAGTCTCTAAAAGAAATACCATTGTTCTGAGTTTTACAAAGAGTCCACTGTTCTTCCTGCCCACTCAGCTGAGTTTCCAATGCCAGCCTACATTGTATCATTCACCATGGCGCTGGCTGGGTGCTCTGTGGTATGCCTGCTTCAAATCTCTGCTGAGTGTAGGAGATAAGTCTCTTCTCAACAACAACCTTCTTTGTTTGTGCAAATAATTGAAAGGGGAAAAAAACCCACAAAGTGGGATTAGAAGACAAATTTTTGCTGAATGTACCCAGCACACGCAGCACATTTGGAATTAAGTCTAGCATTCCTAAATAAAAAGTGGTATTCATCAAGTAAAGTCTTCCCTCGGCAATTTCTTACAGAACATGATACAATAAAATGAAAGAAAAATATTATGCAAGAGTACAATTGATTTACACAGTCTCCATTAAACCTGTACAGCTTATTTTGGAGAAATGAATGGAAAGAGAGAATGTTTTTGTCTCTCATAGGGATGTCTTCATTCAGCAACATTATCTCAATGTAATAAAAAGCCTAATTGTACGCTCAAAGTAGTTGGATGCTGAGTATAGTTAATTCCATCGCGCAGTGTTACTAAGTCTAAACATAAAAGCCCAGAAGGGGCGCAGTGATGAAGATGTGCTGTTATCTCACACCCGTCAAGTGGAATACAGGCAGCAGCGTCGGTTTTGAGCTGTTTGCTCATTTCCATGATGTAACATCCAACCAGCATTGCTTTGCGTTTGAGTAGCTGGACCAATCAGTAGGTAAACAATATCTTGACTGGTTCCCAAGAAGCGTAGTTTACTGTGCTCTATGCCTCTTAAAGGGAAGACGCAGCTTGGTTGGAGCAGGTGCTTGTAAGCTTTTAACTAGCAGCTTCAGCGGCTGTGGGAAATTGTGATGAACAGCACATCATGAGAAAGAGCAGGCTCGACTGGAAGCCTTGTTGCGATGAGCAGAAAGGAGAGATGTCCAGAAGGACAGAAGAGTCTCAAGGTAAATAGTGAGGAACTGATAATCCTGAAATGGAACTAAGAACCTCCATACAAAGTAGATCAGTAATCTCAATGCACAAGAGGTTAAATGCACAGCAAATGTCACATCCTACCAAGTGGATAATTGGCTCAGTTTATCACACCTTGGTTATTAACCTACCAGAAATCTCTTCTGACATATCTATGGCAGCACTGGCATAAGATGGATACTGCAGACTAATCTGCTAATTAATCGTTGGGTCATACGGCACAGAAACAGGCCCTTCAGCCCAATTCGTCCACATCAATCAAGATACCCATCTGCACGAGGCCCATTTGCCTGTATTTGACCCATATCCCTCCAAACTTTTCCTATCTATATAAATTGATGGGCAAGGTTTGGAGCGATATGGATCTGCTTAGTTCAAAAGGGCATACAATTTATAACCATTACAGCCCTCACCAAGACCACCCCAAGAGCTTTTTTTAATATCCAAATCAAGCAAATGCTACGGATTCCAAATGTTTGCCCTTAAAATGTTTGTAACCATTTTTGAATAACATTGTATTACACTCAAACAAATACATTAAAAAAAATAATACCAAACTAATTTAAGTTTTCTAATTATACTGTGTTTTTCTATTACTTGGATTAATCTCTCCCTTTGGATGATCTCAACTACAAAAAGGTCTTACAGTAACTATTTGTGACAGCATCAGTGATTGTTGCTCCCATTAATATGCTCCAGTACAATAATCTTTTTTTCCTTGTTACATGGTTGGTGATCTGCTAGAGTTGTATTTTAAGACCATGTATATGGCAAAGTGTTGGGCAAAAGTACAAAAAATAAAATTACAGTTATCCTCAGTTAGAATCAGAAGTTAGAGTCCTATGTAGATCCCAAGGCTCTCAGAACAGAAAAAAAGATAAGCACCAGATGGCTATTTGACCACTCCTGTCTGTTCCATCATTCATTAAGTTTATGGCTAATGTTCTTTCTCCTTGCCATTTAGCTATTTTAACTTTATAACTCTTAATCAACATCCAGAAATCTTTTGTGTAGGAAGGAACTGCAGATGCTGGTTTAAACCGAAGATAGACACAAAATGCTGGAGTAAGTCAGCGGGACGGGCAGCATCTCTGGAGAGAAGAAATGGGTGACATTTTGGGTCCAGAAATCTTTCCAATATTATGTTGATTATACTCAGTAACTAAACCTCCATAGTAAATTGGAGCCTGTTTCACTCAGTCTTGATCCTAGATAGATGTAGACACATAAAACTCTGATACCCTCCCTATACAGTATATTTGAAGTTTTTTGAAAAAGATTTTCAATGCTGCCAGTATTAAATTAAGTGATTGATCTCCAATTGTATAGCTCACATACTTTGGCATATGAAGGACAAGAAGTATGTTTCAATCTAGTTTAAATGTGACTAGATTCATTTATTGGTGTTTGCAAGGAAATGCCAAAATGTTTCCTTTTTCTAATAACAGACTGGAGAATCTATCAGCTTCACAGCCACAAATTAAGCAGTTAAAGGATTCCAAGCACAGCTTCCAATGTGACCCTTTTAATCCAGTTCTTCAGAACATAAGGACAGATTACATGGGTCATTGATCAGACTGTAACCAGCAGGGCCTTCAAGAGCACAGTCATGAGCGTGAACATATGCTTCATCTCACAAGAGTACAGACCCTGGAACAGATTACCCTGCTGCTACTGCATTCCTTCTGATTTCTCCTGTCCTCTCTCTTTCCAAATCATCAGCAGCTGATTTCCAACAGGCCTCCAGTCATTATTGCCCCTTTTGAGTGCACGACAGCAGAAACCACTTACAAGGAGAGTTGACGGATTGCGTGAAGGCATTTATTTATTTATTTATTAGAATCTGGGCATTGCTGACAAGGCCAGCAGTTGTAGCCCTTGAGATGAGGATAGTGAGTCGACATTCCATGGCACAGCTCCTGCTAAAGCAAAACAGCAATCCGCATATTGTGAAGTATAGAGAGAGGGCAAATCAGGGTAATGGTGGGAAGGTATTTTAGAAAATCGAATAATCTGCCTGATATCATAAAATATCATAGAATCTAAGAAATCTTACAGTACAAGAGGTCAATTACTCCATCGTCCCCATAGTAGCTCTTAAAAGGAGCAGTTTTACTAACGTTGGATCATGCCACTCCTATTTCTACATGGATCCTTTACAACTGGCTAAACAGGAGACAATGTAAAACTGGCTGTCAAATTCTCCATGGACAGAGCTAGATATGATCAAATGTTATACCTCACTGCTAAAGATTTTGTCCAGCAGTTCCTAGGAATTAATGCTTGGAAGATTGCTGCAAGGCAAGTTTCAAATTATATTTGAAGGCAGATTATCTCCAGGGATAACAAAATCCTAGATTTTGCATCTTCCTTGTTTGGAGGCACAAACTTTGCAGGTCATGTGCCTACATTAAAATTTTCATATAAAATATATCTATACCATTTATGTGCCATTTATGGACCCACAATTTCCGATTGAAATAAAATAATTCCTATTCAATGGAGCACTGCTGATAATCCAAGCCAAAATTCAGCAAAACATAGGGTGGACTGGAAGGGTGTGGGAAGTGGATTCATCAGGTCCAATCTAAAGGATCATTTACTCAGTAAATACATTTATCAAGTGGACCATACTGAGTACATTTGTCCCCCAAAATTGAACTTTCCACTGAGTTCATCATATCTCAGACCAATTGACAGAGGTGTAAAAGCTAATATGTTTGATATTTAATCCAGGGATATTTTCTAAAATAATTTAAAAAATAAATAAATCATGCTTTCAATTCCCTGTAAATTTTTGAGGTTTGGTGTGTTTTGGGAATTTTAGAATTGTCAAACCACACGAGTATGCCTTAGGCCAGTGCTTCTTAAACAATGTCAGTATCATTCACCCTTGTGTCTTTATCACAAAATTTAATTCACCCTCGACTAAATTTTCTTATGTTTTTTTTGGTAATTTTTGTCTTGTGTATCATTTTATACGTCATTTATTTTGTCACATGAGCAAAAAACATAAATTAACTGATTTCTTAAGTGTTTATTTTATTCATCTTTTTGAACATTTAAAAATGTAAAGAAAACTAGGAGTGGAAAAAA
This sequence comes from Leucoraja erinaceus, assembly GCF_028641065.1. NCBI lineage: Eukaryota > Metazoa > Chordata > Chondrichthyes > Rajiformes > Rajidae > Leucoraja > Leucoraja erinaceus. Next base: position 22,442,595 of record NC_073386.1, read on the forward strand.
AAGTTTAATTACCATTGGAGTTGGAAAATCATTCTGTTAAAATGATTTTAAAAAACCCATTCCAACGTAAACACTGTACTTCAGCTCCATCCTACCCTTTCGCGCATTGATTACTGCCGTTTTATTCTTGGAAAACTAGCTCAAAAAATCCATGGAATATGTGATTTAATATTTTAGTATCCAACTAATATAACTTTCTATAACTCTCCCCGACGAAAGCTCACAATACCACCAAATATCAACTTTGGTAGCTAAATTTTACACAAAGTAAATATACAGTTCAACAGTTGCCTACAGCAATCCTCCAGTGTTGCCATTTTTCAGTTAACCATCCCACTAGCTCATCTGGTCTTCCCTAAAAGGTTATCTTACAGTAAATTTGGGAAATATCCTGCTACTTTGAAATTAGAAAACCACATTAAACATGTACAATCCAAACTGTCAAAAAGCATTTCTGTATTACACAAAGCAGGTTCTGGATCACAAATCACTCCGCATTCTCTACTGTTCACTAATCTTACCCTATTTAAATTACTGTGCAGAAGTCTGGGGCAATAACTATAAAAGTTCGCTACATTCATTAACTATTCTGCAAAAAAGAGCAATACGTATTATTCACAATGTCAGGTATCTGGGTCACACTAATCCATTATTCTTACAGTCAAAATTATTAAAATTAGAAGATTTGGTTGCATTTAAAACAGCACAGATAATGTTTAGGGCCAAAAATAAAAACTTACCTGGAAATATACAAAAATTATTCAATGAGCGAGTGGGGGGTTATAATTTAAGAAGAATATTTAATTTTAAGGTACAAAGAGTCCGCACGACCAGAAAAACTTTTTGTATTTCGGTCTGTGGAGTAGGATTGTGGAACAGTTTGAATGTGGAGTTAAAGCAATGTCCAAATATGAACCAGTTCAAAATGACATACAAAAAACTTTTTTTCACAAGGTACAGGGATGAAGGGGATGGTTGACAAACAGGGGTTAATGTTTATTTATTATTTTATTTATTATTTATTTATGTTTTTTGGTTACTTCATACATATTACTTGTATGTGTATATCAGTTGTATGTATATATATATGTCTGTATGCATCTCTAAAAATTGTCTAGGGTATTATTATTAATAATTAATTAATTATTAAATATGGAAGAAGGGTTTAGGGAGAAGGGGTGAGATTAAATAACTTTGCTAAACCCACTTCTACATATATCTGTAAGAAATTAAATGTTTTAATGTAAAGTGAGTTAAGTAATTCACAACTCTACGATAGAGATGCAAATGCTCTCCTCAGATAACTTTTCCTCCTTTTACCCTCAAACATCTTATACTTAACCAACAATGTCAAACACCAGAACATTGCCAGCACTACTACTTATTGTGGACACAAGGGACTGCAGATAGTGGAATCGCGCATAGAACACATAGTGCTGGAGTAACTCAACGGTCAGGCAGCATCACTGGAGGACACGGACAGGTGACAGACTGGTGTCCCAACCCGAAGCGTCACCTATCCACAACCTCCAGAGATGCCGCTGAGTTACTGCAACACTTTGTGTTCTAATACCTGATTGATCATCTTTTATTACCCTCTATTCAGTTTTACTCTCTGCATGTTGCAGAATATAACACACAAACAAAACACTACTTAAGACTGTCAGTTCTGACCCCACTAACGGGCAAAAGATCCAGAAGCTTGAAAACATGCACCACCAGGCTCAGGAACAGCTTCATCCCCTCTGTTATCAGGCCTCTGAATGGTCCTTCCATAAACAAGGGTATAATCCATTTTCATTTACCTCATTGTGGACTTTTTCTCGAGAACTGTTGCACTACAATGCTGAGAACTGCATTTTGCGCTCCATATCTTTCCCTTTGCTGTACCTATTGTACTTGAGTTTGACCTGATTGTATTTGTGTCTGGTATTATCTGATTTGATTGGATCATTCAAAAAAAAAACACTTTTCACTGTATATTGGTAGTCATGACAATAATAAAGTCTAAACCTATCCAACCGAAACTGAGTTAGACAGTGTTAGTCTGAGCAACACATTGAACGTCTACTAATCAGCAGGTCAGGAAGCATCTGTGGGAGAGAAATGGTATGTGTTTAATACTAGTGACCAAAGAGGAATTATTTATCTTAATGTCAGCTGTTGAACTCAATGTTTTCCTTGATTGTGAACAGAAATTCACAACTTTCTAATTATATTACTATCATTCTATGCAGAAAAAGCTTAAAGTAAGGATAGTTGATTGGATCAAAAGGAGATAAAGAATCATATTCCAGATTTGTTAAAGAAAGCATGCTGCATTAAAACTGTATCATGTCACAATTATCATATCACAATTATTATTGCTTTTTTTCCCCTCAGTGTATTAAGCCAAGAGGCTTCTTAAATATTGGTCACACTGAGGAAAGAATATTTATGTAATGGCACAAATCAGTCTAAGCAGCTGGTAAAAGCATTGCCTAATGTTTTACTGAACTTTACAGAAGTATCAATTTTCAATCCACGAGTGAGCTGATCTCTACTAAAACAGGAGCCTGGCACTACAACCGGTAATATCAGGAAAAATCAATCAGTATTCTACACTGAAAAGATTTGTATTGGTATAGCTCAAAAGGGAAAATAAGTAAAGTGCAGAAGGTAGCATTACAGCTGTACTCAAATTGCAGATAAAGTAAAGCTAATTGGAAATATACACAAAAAGCTGGAGTAACTAAGCAGGACAGGCAGCATCTCTGGAGAAAAAGAATAGGTGATGTTTCGGGTTGAGACCCTTTTTCAGACTGGCTGGGAATTCATCCATTACACATAAGAGGTGTTTAAGAAGGAACTGCAGATGCTGGAGAATCGAAGGTTACACAAAAAAGCTGGAGAAACTCAGCGGGTGCAGCAGCATCTATGGAGCGAACACATAAGAGGTTGTTGAACAATCTAATAACAGTGGGGAAGTAGCAAACCGTTAGCTAATGATTAAAAACCTCAAAAAAAAAAACTAATATCAAATAAAATGAAGTGTTGTCATTAATGCTCCTTTGTAAATCTAACAGCAAGATTTCTTCAAATATACAGCAAAGTGTCCAACAACATCTGTATGTATACATTTACCCATTGATCTTTGGGTGTTATTAGAGAGTAGAGTGTTTAATTTGTTCATGATATATGTATTTTTATTTCTATTTATTTTTTACTGCACACTGAATGGATACTGGTTGAGCAACTTTTTTTTGTTTCCTCTGGGTATGTGAGTACTCAGGAAAATGACAATAAAGATATATTATACTATACTATACTATACTATACTATACTATACTCTTGTTGTTGGTAACGCAGCCAAACACTATTAAATTGCTGTCAGGAAGGAACTGGTTGCCTGCAGCTGCACTCAAACCAGCATGTTCTGCCCTGACACCATATGTAACTTTTCTGTGGCAAGAACAAGAACTACAGCCTTGCCAGCAGCAGTCCATAGAAAAAGGAAAGCACAATTTGGGAATTTAAAGTACATGTGAAATCTGCTGTTTACCCACTGTGTTTAGTGGCATTAATTTTCCTGGAACGAGCTAGGAAATGCTGGCAATATGGTGCCAAATGTCCCAACACCAACCTACAGTCCCCAGCCTTTCTGGTACGTTTGAACCACCTGCTGCACAAACACAGAAGTTGCAATGTTACTGGCTGAGTTTGGGTCCAGATTTCTCCCAACAGCACAGTGAATTCAGAAAACCCTCACCATATGGACCATAGGGAGAGAAATAGACACAAAGTGCTGGAGTAATGCCACCTGTCCCACTTAGGCGATTTTTTAGGCGACTACTGACGACTAGGCTGTCGCCACATGGTCGCGGGGTGACACCTGTATGGTCGTGAGTAGTCTCTTCAAGTAGCCCAAAGAGTCGTAACGTTTTTCTGGTCACCACTGGATTTTGAAATGTTCACAACTTTTTGGCGACAGTGGGCTTGACGCCAATGATTGTAGCTTGTCTTCTCCTGACGTACGTGCTGTCGTAGGTTGTCGCCATGATGATGACGTTGGTTGACGCCAGGATGACGTAGGTTGTTGCCAGTGCTGACTTTGGTGAATTCCATTGGCGACTACCCACGTCAATCGGCGACAGGTACCGGCGAATGAATTGTCTTACCTTGTCGTAGCTTGCCGCGGGACGTAGGTAGTAGGTAGTCATAGGTGTGGTTGTAGGGGGATGTCCTAATGGGTCGCTGGTTGTCGGTAGCTTGCCGTAGCTGGACGTCGACTAGGTGGTAGGTTGTTGTAGACATTGTCGTAGGGGGGTCCAGTCGCCGTTTTTTTGGCGACCTGCTATGACCATGACAGTCGCCGGCAGTCACCGAAAAAATCGCCTAAGTGGGACGGGCCCCATAACTCAGTGGGACCCGCAGCACCGCTGAATGGAAGGAATGGGTGACATTTCGGGTCAAGACCTTTCTTCAGACTCGACCCAAAACGTCACGCATTCCTTCTATCCAGAGATACTGCCTGTCCTGCTGAGTTACTCCAGTATTTTGTGTCTATGTTCGGTGTAAACCAGCATCTGCAGTTCCATCCTACACATAGGGGAAGGAATGGTGTCCATTACAGCCGATTGTTTGCTATAATCAAGTAAGGTATTATCATTATATGTGGTTGAAAAAAACTGCAATTGTTAGTTAATATACAAAAGCACACAAAGTGCTGGAGTAACTGAGCAGGTCAAGCAGCATCTCTGGAGAATATGGACAGGTGACATTTCGGATCAGGACCCTTTCTCAGACTCTCGGTCCAGAACTGGTCCTGCTGGCTGCAGGGAGAGAGGTGTGGATTGTCTTAGTCAATAGTTGCGGTCCGCGGGCGGCCAAAGTGCTAGTAAGGATCGGCAGTGGCAGTAGCAGCGGCAAACATGGCTTAGAAGTGGTCCAAGGGGGGATGGGGCCAGGTGGTTATGTTGGCAGCCGGCGCTGTAAACAGCCGGGGAGGTGGTACGAGCCTAGGGTGATATCAGCAGCCATCGGTGGTCTGTCCACTATAACTGAAATCCGTTATAAAGAGGTCCATTAAAACAAACTGGGTTTTTTCCGTTACTGTATTTGGATTCCTCAGTCTCCTGTGACAGAACACAAACCTGCTGTATTCCCCATGCGGAGGAATCTGCATGATGAACATGTGCCAACATATTTGGTGCAGAAATGGCAACCCTATTCATTTGAATGGAGAGAAATAGCTTTGAGAGAAAAAGGTAATTTATCTTTCGTTAGGTAACATTTTTGTTTTAATGTTTTGATTGCTCAAAAACGTTTTTTGTTAAAGCGCTTTTTGATGCAATTTTCTTCTAATATTTTACATTCTTTATTTTTTAATTGCTATGTTGATTCTAATTGTTTTATTTAATGTTTCTGTCAGTGACATTCAAACCCATTCAAAGTCCTTAGCAGCTTTTACAATTGACAATCTCGGGAGTGGCTTTGCATTCTCGGGAGTGCAGTGGCGTTGCAAACATTCTGAAAATGTTTGTTTGTAGCCGTTTTGTGGGTGGAACAAGTTCTGCTCCTCCCCCCCCCCCCCCCCCCCCCCCCCCCCTCCTCCCCCCCCCCAGGAGAAAGCACTGCAGGCCCCTGCTGGCTTGAAGCACCCCACACTTTAGGATCAGCACAGCACTTACCAGTAAGCTAACTTGGAGGAATCCACAAAAAACAAGCATGTGGCTGTCAATATCATTTGCTCCATTAATCTTACCATTTGCAAAAATAGTGCCATTCTGCAACAACAAACTAGATGTGTATTAGGTAATAACACGCTTCATTGCTTCTCTGTGATAATGACTGCATAGTATATGGCTCATCTAGCCAAAAAAACAAACATGAGTGTGGTTCCAAAAAAAAGTGTAGGAAGGAACTGCAGATGCTGGTTTAAACCGAAGATAGACACAAAATACTGGAGTAACTCAGCGGGCCAGGCAGCATCTCAGGAGAGAAGGAATGGGTGACATTCTTCAGAAGTATTCACCCTTTTTCTGATCAATTTAAAATAAGTATATGTCACATTTCCAAATGTCTAATTCACACACAAAGCAATACCGTACCGTGAAAAATAGCCTCGAAAAATATTCAGGGTAAACAATTTGTGAATGAATTACAGATTCGGCCATCCATATTCAAGGCGGCTTGTATGCCATAAATTGCATGTGACTAACAATGAGAATGAATAATGGTAAGAAAAATCTCTGACACAAATAAATCAGAACATGCCACCTTTAGAAATTACTTATAATTTATTTGTGATCTAGTTTCATTCTATTCTAAGAGCAGAGTGTTATTTCTGGGATAGTGACATTTTAATCCTGAACAGAACTACAAGGGTACCAGTCTGAAGAAGGGTTTCGGCCCGAAACGTCGCCTATTTCCTTCGCTCCATAGATGCTGCTGCACCCGCTGAGTTTCTCCAGCAATTTTGTGTACAAGGGTACCATACTGCCTGCACAGTTTAGCAAAGTAAATTTCATGCTACTAACCTAGCTCAATATCTGAAGCTAAAACAAATGAGTTCAAATTAGGACCAGGATTTGGGTTGTTTGCCTCATTTTCTCTACGATATGTAGCAGAGCCAAGCTTTTCACTCTTTTCGTGAAATGAATTTGAAATACTATTCTAGTATCATGTCCCCTTTCAGGTTGAATGCTCCATTATTATATCTTGTTGAAATTTTGTGATAAAGTCCATTCACAAACACAAAACTCGTGAATCACATCTATGTTTCAGGTTCACATAACTAATGTCAAAGTAAAATTCAGATTCCCACTTTAAAAGGTATTTCATAGAAATGTAAAATCTCATATTGAGTAAAATCGGTATGACTTAATAACGTTAAAGCAGTAGAGGAAATGGTTGCAGCAAAAAAAAAACTTTAGATGCTAGAAATCAAAGAAAAATTATCTCGTGAAGGCTAGCTCCAAGCCAACGAGCCCTTCCTAAATTAAATAGGTGGCCATCGCATTAGTGTTCTAAATTACAAGCAATACATCCCTCAGTCGAATTGCTCGTCCCTAATTTCAAAGCTACATGATAACATTCCGAAATTGTAATGACTCAGCATGTTCTGCATCATACACTGGATCGCACAGTATTAATGCAAAGTCACATAGCCTGCTGAAACATACATTTACCCTTTCCCAAGTAAATCTAAATTGCACATGTGGCCAAAATGAAAAACAATGCAAAGACAAATAAATGACATGAGGGCAGCTCTAGGTTATGTAGAACTCTGCCAAGATCACTGCCCTCATAATGAAAGGATGCATGAACAGGGCTGACTTGCTCACTGATCCAAAGGGCTCTGGCACACGCAGAATATGGGAGCCAGACTAACAAAAGAACGCCTTGGTTGAAAACAGGAAGTGCCAATCTCATCAATTATTTAAATCACAGCCCAATTATACTATTTGCTTTATTTGTCCCACTAATTCACAGTTTTGTTAATTGTGAAAATATGTGATTAAAATAACAATTTGAAATAATGATGCACATTCACAGTAATCTTCAGCAAACAGGAAAGCGTACAATAGCAATAACCCCAATAGCTTGGGGGTTTTATTATTAATCATGCACCAATATCAGATAAGGTTGAAGTCCCCAGAAAGGCATCAGCTAAAATTCTTGAAACATAATCTTCTCAAGCAACTGTAAGCGAATAAGGGAAAAGAAACATAGCATTTTATATAGTGAACATTCCTACATCTATGAAGGTGCCTCAAATGGTCCCAGTTGGTCAGTTTGTAACTAATCTAAAGTCATGTACATTTAGAAAAAAACGAGTTCATTGAATGAGGTCTTTGTTGACACTCTCTCAATTACCACATCCTGCATTTAAACCCGTCACCCTTTCTAATGCTGAAATCTGCTGCGAGATATAGTTGGGTTATAGAGGTTTCTCTTTACTTAATTATGGCTTTTTGTACTGGCTATATAATGGTTTTCACAGTTTCTTGTTAAAGGTTTTAATTGAATCAGTTGTTCTTTTTTCCATTTATGATATATCAAGGTTAATAATGACTTAAATATTTAATACACAACAAATTATGTTGAATTCCATTAAATGTAAAGTATTTTGCCAAAAATTGGAGGTGATCCAAAATTCTCTATGGGCGCTTCAATTCCAGATACAACATAATTATTGCTTTGTGTGAATCGTATGAAATCTTCGATATCTTAGTATTCAATCTACACTGGTTCATTCATGCTTGGACTGATGTGTTTTCTACAAAAAATCTTAGTTTATTACTTATGGCTAAAACTAACATGTTAAAAATATTTATCATCCCCTTTTCATTATCCAGGGTTTGCTGGTTTCATAATTTAAATCTAATGTTTTGCTCAGATTAACACAGTCTTACTTAAGTATTTTATCATGGAACACCTGCTTAAGATTGTTAAGTGCTTTGGACATCACAAAATCATAATGAAAATGTGATTACCCTATAATGAGTGTGGCATTACAATTCAGATAAACATGACAAATGTAAGAAATTGTTCATGTGCGACTATTATACAGCAAGATGAACACAAAATGCTGGAGTAACTCAGTGGGACAGGCAGCATCTCTGGAGAGAAGGAATGGGTGAAGTTTCTGGTCGAGACCCTTCCCTGGATAATGAGAAGGGGATGATAAATATTTTTTATCATGTTAGTTTTGGCCATAGGAAATAAACAAATATTTTTGTAGAAAACACACCATGCCCTGCATGAATCAACCAGTGTAAATTAAATATGAAGATATCGAAGATTTCATACGATTCACCCAAAGCAATAATTATGTTGGATCTGGAATGGTCTCCAGCCAAAACGTCACCCATTCCTTCCCTCCAGAGATGCTGCCTGTCCCACTGAGCTGCTCCAGCATTTTGCGTCTATCTTTGGTTGAAACCAGCATCTGCAGTTCCTTCATACACATATTATACACCAAGCTCGTTTCGTTAGAGCTGACGAGATGACAGCAGCAGCTGTGTGCAACTGAGGGGATGTTCCCTGATGGCACAATCCCAGTGCATTAAGCTGAGATGATGGTCTCAAAATAAATGATAGGACGCTGCCTCTTAATTTCATCAGGATGAACAGTGTTAAAGTTAGGCTTAAAAGCACACTATTATGTATATTTTACACTGGTTAATTAATTTAACTATTCCCTCCTTTCAAGGAAAGACGTAAAATGCTGGAGTAACTCAGCAGGACAGGCAGCATCCCAGGAAAACATGGACAGGTAACACTTCAGGTCAGGATTCTTCTTCAGACTGATTCCTTCAATCAGTCTGTAGAAGGGTCCCGATCCAAAACATCACCTATACATGTTCTCCAGGGACAGGGGCGGAAAACCCAGGGGGGCCAGAGGGGACACATCCCCCCCATGTTTTGAGAGGTGGGGGACATCCCCCCCCCAAGTTTTTGTCATCCCGATTTTAAAATCTCCGCTTTTAGCGCTGGACTGAGCCTCCAAAGCCTCGCGCGCGTGTGTGAGTGTGCGCATGCGCGTGTGGCCGCCACAAAATTGTGTCCCCCATCCCCTCCATGTTTTGATAGCGAGTTCCGCTCTTGTCCAGGGATGCTGCCTGATCCACTGAGTTACGGCAGCACTTTGTGCCTCTTCTTTCAAGGATACCTCAGCATTGTGTTACAATTACAATTATTTCAAGAATTATCTTTAACAGAGTTATTGGTGCCAATTAGTATCTTCTGGATTTTTGAAAGTCAACGAATCATCCTTGAAAAACTGACATAACATCTAAAAAAACACCCTTCATGAAGCATCATTTACTGGACTAAAGATAACGATGTATCATCAGTTCATCGTCACATTGATTGTCTTCCGAAAAATTGCGGAAATCTAAATACTTAGCAACTGGTTCAAACATTAGCCATCTAACAACAGGCCTCAACTTAAATATTCTTACACGAGAAAGGCAGTGGTGGGGGTGGAATTGGCTGTTCTCCACAGCCCTCTGCTTTGCTACTTCAGATTGTTAAGTGATTTCACAGTAAATTCCAGTGCTCCTGTTCCTCGTGTTGGCAAATGCACAATAGCATCTCTGAGTATGTGGTTTATTTCTTTTAACTGCCTGTTGTACTTGGAAACAAATTATGGTGAATGACACCACTTTCAAAACCCTTACCTGTAAAATGGACCCTTTGATCATCTTTCTGATCTGCTGTAAGTATAGTATAATGGAAGCCCAAAATCGGCAAAGGCCATTTCCATCGCAGATAAAATAATTTTCTCATGGGGAATGGGACTTCCAGAAGTGAGATACTAAAGATAGGAATTATAACATTTCCCGTTTTTGCTTGCCTTAGAGAAAACAGATGGGAAAAAAATGAGAAGGAAAACCGAAGTGGTTTAAAGCTCAAGTTTTAGCCAACGGTGAAAGCAAAAGATGAAAATAAGATACTTAAACTAAAGCAACAATCATATTGTATTAAAAATAAGAATGTCTTTCCTTAAGGAAGACAATTTCATGCTGTGAACATAATTCTGTCAATCTGTTATTTCACTAGGTATTAGTAAATGCTGAAAAACCATTATTTCTGCTGAATGAAGAATATGTGGCCATATAGCAAAATGTAGAAGATGAAATTGGCGTTCAACTCATTGCCATTAAAGATGGTCAGCTTCCACCCATTAGTCTGGTAAAACAAAATGTGTTTCACACGAATACAGTGTAAAGCGTTTTTTTTCTCTCAGCTTTTTCACAAATGGAAGACAATTTCATTATAAATAACCTTCTCAGACATCCTTCATCTTGTTAATGCTAATTAAATCTTCTGCAATCTATTAAATCAACAACCTTTCTGGAACTAATTGATAAATTTGTAAATTTTTGATGATAATCTCAATCTACTGCTGATATCTACATTGCTAAGAGTAAAAAACAATGAGACAGCCTAGCCAAATGTACCTATTCATACAAAGTCACAGACATGGATCGTATTCTAAGTGTTAGCTACCTCGCTTGTTCCCGCAAGGTTCTAAAGAGAACCCATATCTTTCAGAAAAGATAACTGCTCTGACTTGATAATTATTTATTCTCAGGCCTTCATGTCTCTTGTAATTTAGCTCATAAACATCTAGACTTTGGTCCAAAAAGGCCTAAACAATGGTCCTGATTGAGGCGTTAAGTCCGGCGGCATTCCACAAGATACATTCTTGATAGTTTAATAAATTCACAATCTATTGGAGATATTATTTTCCCCCAAGTCATGGAAAGTATGCTGGTAAAAACAAAATAATGTTTTTGCATAGCACTTTCACGAGTACAGGATGTTCCAAAACAAATGACAACCAATTAATGTTTGTAGTATAACTATTCTTGCAGGAAACAAAGGAAACATTTACAACAAGCTCTTCTAAATGGCAATGAAGTAAACAGCAAGGGCATCCATTGCAAATGTTGAACAAGGAATATATATTATCCAAAGCACCAGAACAGCGCCTCTGCTCTCGCTTAAATAATTGTCTGGATCTTTTAAATGGCTCCAAGAAGATAGATTACATGGGATCCACTGTGTGCTGGCCAATTGGATGCAAAATTGGCTTAAAGATAGGAGACAGAGGATGAGAGTAGAGTGATGTTTTCAGACTGGTGGCCTGTAACGGGTGGTGTGTTATAGACATTAGTGCTGGGTGCACTGTTGTTTGATATTTATATTAACAATTTGTATGTGAATGTAGGTGACATGGTTAGTATGTTTGGATTAGTAGCATCCTATCATTTTCTAACCATCCTCAAGGTAAGTACAGAGTAACCCAGTGGAACGCTAAGTATCCAAAAGGAGAAGGGCATTCCTTTTATGGTGAACTAGGCCAAGGGGGACCCGTTGGGTCCAGTCCCCTCAGCGCGCGGTTGTGGGGGGGGGGGGGGGGGGGGGGGGGAGCCTGCGGCGTCACACACACTAACCACCCTACACACACGGGGGGGGGGGGGGGGGGAGGAAAGTGGGAAGGGAGTGGGGGAGAGGTGGAGGGGGGTACAGAGGGGGGAAGGGGGTAGAGAGAGGAGGGGGGGGAGAGAGAGAGAGGGAGGTGGGGGAGAGAGGGTGGAGGTGGAGAGGGAGGGGAAATGGGGTGGGTTGGAGGGAGGGCAGAGGGGGGGGGGGGGAGAGAAAGGAGGGGGACAGCGGGGGGAAGGGGGGATAGGGGAGGGAGGGAGAGGGGAGGGGAGGGGAAGGGAGGGGGGAAGGGGAGGGGGGAAAAGGGAGGGGGAGGGATGAGGAGGGGGGAGGGGGGGGGGGGAGGAGGGCGGATGTGGAGGGGGGAGAGGGGTGAGGTGGAGAGTCAGAGTTGGTCCCTGGCTGTCTAAATATTTGTGTTCCAGGACCTCAGCAGGGACTTTGCTTTCAAGGCTTTCTTGCACTTTAATCCACTTCGCAGCACTTTCTTCAGCCTTTTTAATGCTTTTTCCACTAGATACAATTAACCTGCTGCAAGTTTCCACGACATTTATTCCACAGAACAACAAATCGGAATCTCCAGTAAAACAGGCATCTGTGAAGGCCCCTTAGCCATTTTGTGTGCTAGCATGAAACAAAGCGCGTGATTGGCTAACTGGCAGACAACTCAATGTTAAACGTGCTTTGATTGGACTAAAAATTACCCGAACATTTTCAGGTTTTTCTCTAATTTAATCAAAATGTGCAAGTCTTCTTCATATCGAGTTTCAGGGGTGATTTATATAAATCTTTTTACACAATATGTGAAAATTTCATGTAGTTTGGTGACTTGGGTCACGAAATCCCATTTCTAGACACATTTTTGATGCTCGGCCCACAGCCTATAAGTAGAACATTGTCTGTAATGATCAGCTTAGGCCAGCCACATTGTTTGAAACTTTTAAACACCTTGACACAGCACTGCAGACGTCTCAAAACCAAGTCTAACCTGTGAAGCACCATACTCAAAACAACTATTTGCAGTTCATTTGGCTTTTTCTGGAAGGTCGCTTGATAATGGTTTGATTTTAAACGTCCTGACTTTTAATAACATGTTCACATCTCGACAAATATCTCAATTTATTGTATTGCTTCAATCTATGTTTATTGTGCTCATCCATCATCAACTTAAACCTTGCACAATATCTTACTAAAGCTATTTTCCAGGAGAGTTTAAAAGAAAAGTAAAAATCATGTGTTTATATAACAACTAAGTAGCATCTACAACCATTGAATTTATCTTCAGAGCTCCCTAGGAAATGCCCCCAATAATGATGCACGGGTTGCTTGCCTGTGATTTCCACTACTGCCCTCTATGAACATTGGCACAGCATTGGCTACCCTTCAGTCTTCTGTTACCTCACCCATGGCCAATAAAGATACAAAAATCCATCAGAACCCCAGCAATCTCCTTTGTTTCTGTCCTTGGCATTATGGTTTAGATCCATCCAGCCCCAGGGATTCATCCACCATAACGTTCTTCAATATTTCTAGCAGTTCATCCTTCCTAACACAAATGCACTCCAAAATATCAGCATACACCCACACTCAAGTCTCCAGCCTTCACATGGTTTTTCCCGCTGTTAACAAATGAGAAGTATTCATTTCAGGCCCTGCTGATATCCACTGGCAACCCTCATGCATCTAATATACTTACAAAAACAATTTAGGATTCTCCTTAATCCTACTTACCAATGTCATGAATGACCCCTTTTCTGCCCTCTCAATTTCTAAAAAAATCTCTTGTATCCCAACAGACACCGAGTGACCCATGAGTCACTGGGGATTTGTGTGTTTATGGAGAACGTGGGAATCCCAGGCCTCTATGCGTTGACGGGAATGGAGACGTTTCTTACCCACGTTCAACATTTTCCTTCCCCTTTCTAAAGAAAGTCACTTTGTACTTGCAGACCAGTAAGAGTCTTTACTCCTATTCTCTTAATAGCCAGGCCCACCCTGTCTCCTTCCACCCATCCTCTGGCTTCACATTTCATTCCACTTCTCTCCCTATAAGACACCTTTTGGTCTTTGTCTTCCATCTACCAACCAACTCCCCCTTTGCCCCCCATATCCACCTTTAACATGCCAGGCTGTGTCCCACCCTTACCTCTTTTCCAGCTTTCTCCCCCCATTACAATCGGTCTGAAGAAGGGTCTCGACCCAAAATGTCACCTATTCCTTCACTCCATAGATGCTGCCTCACCCGCTGAGTTTCTCCAGCATTTTTATCTACCTTCAATTTCTCCAGCATCTGCAGTTCTTTCTTAAACCTCCCATCTACAAGTAAAGGGCCTGTCCCACTTGGGCGTCATTTGCGCATCACGCAGGTGGGCCGTGAGGATTTTGAGCATCCAAAAATCCTGGGGCGCCGCTCGCTCACCGCGCGTCACTGCCTGTCACCTCACCACGCGCATGCGTGCGTAATGTACGCAATGCGCGCGTTAAGCGAGCGTCATAACGCGCACGTCTTGCGTCGTGACGCGTAAATTATGTCGCGTAAATGACGCGCAAATAACGCCCAAGTGGGACAGGCCCTTAAGTACTCAGCAGATAGGAAATCTTTCATTCTTTCCCATCTCTATGTGGTTGAAACCCAAGAGGACATTGAACATTAACTCTGAGTACATTGATAAATGTGTAAATGCTCTGCATACAAAGGCCAACTAGCAGATCATTTAAAATCTCTTTTGAATGCACCATGAAGCGAAAATAGGGTTAATTCGACTAATTCTGAACACCACCATTGTACCAAGATTGATCCTCAATTACTGAACAATGTAATGGATGAATATAACATGCAATTTTCAGCCTTTTGAAACGCCTTTTAAAGTAAGACTTCCAATGTTAGAAGCCAATCTTGACTTACACATTAGTTTGTGTGCAGTGACTTGGTGAGTTAATTCAGAGAAGAGATAACGTTTTCACAGTCATTGAATGCAGGCAATTGAGATCACAACATTTCACTAAGAATCTACCAAACGCTTTCTGCCATAAACAAGTCAAACAATTACTCGCCAATTAGCTCTGAGTACTACGGAAATGGGCTGGGCAATAAAGTTTTGCATTTCAGAGTGAGACTGGCTGCATTTCATTGCATACACAATTTCATCAGTGACAACTGCCTTTGTGAAGCCTCTTGCAAATTCATTCCAGATGTCACTCATAGGACTGAGCACTGACTGTGTGGAATGTAAGGAAATCACCAATTTAATATTCAGCTTTTGTCCAGAAAAAGACAAATTTCAGAAACAAATTAATTTGAATTTCACCGCTTAGAAAATTTTAATTTTATCTGTGGAAATTTTAGCACCGTTGATAAACAAATAAAAATTTTAAATGGTCCTTTTATCGGTTTCTGGAATGTTTTCAGTAACATGATATATTCAGTAATAACAACCTTCAAGGGATCTTTCTAATGCGATTTCTCCATGTATAATTTCAACAGAAAATCACATGCATGCCTTAAAGTTGTTTTGTACACAGCAAACAGAAGTTAGTGAGTTGGCAATATTTTCCTTTTACAAAATCACTTATCCAGAAACTGAATTTTATCCTTACGGAGTGTCTTAAAGAATTTCTATTCCACTAATACCCACTTGGAAACCCTGCAAAAATGCATGTTTAACTAAAAATATGTTAAAGCCAGCACTCTGATGTTTATACCCAGAATCATATACTAAAATGGAATCAGCACATTTCCCAACATGGGTTGCAAAAAAGCTTCAAATTGCTATGAATTTCATGTGCTTCTACCTGGGAACGGTTGAAGATCTTAAAGGAACTCTTCCATGTCGAACACTTACATGACAGGCTATTATGGAGTTGAGACAAAACTTGGAGCAGGGGGACACACATACAAAATGTGTAAGAAGGAACTGCAAATGCTGGTTTAAACTGAAGATAGACACAAAAAGCTGGAGTAACTCAGCGGGACAAGCAGCATCACTGGAGAGAAGGAATGGTGACGTTTCGGGTCGAGACCCTTCTTCAGACTGGTTAGGGATTAGGGAAACGAGAGAGACGGTGATGTGATAATGAACAATGAATGAAAGATATGCAAAAAAGTAACGATGATAAAGGAAACACGTGTATGTGTGCATGCCTGTGCTTATGCGCATGTATATGGACATGTGCGGCGGAGGGACATGGAACACCTTGCCCTACTGCTGGTGAATAACTGCCCAAATCTAATCCCATGCCCCAAGTAACATCATCCAACGTGAGGTATGGAATAATCAATGAGGCAGGTGTTCTATCAGATACTACTGATCTGTATTGTTTAAAATGGTTGCACCAGTATTTGATATCAAATATTCTGTGCATTGATCAACAGCGCTGGCAAAAATCATATGCCAGACAATAACATCTGACATGTCAGACTCTTTAATTGAACTGAAAAGAAAGAGATTAGTTAAAACAAATGTAGGTCCCTTGCAGTCAGAAACAGGTGAGTTGATCATGGGGAACAAGGATATGGCGGACCAATTGAATAACTACTTTGGTTCCGTCTTCACTAAGGAAGACATAAATAATCTGCCGGAAATAGCAGGGGACAGCGGGTCAAAGGAGTTGGAGGAATTGAGTGAAATCCAGGTTAGTCGGGAAATGGTGTTGGGTTAATTGAATGGATTAAAGGCCGATAAATCCCCAGGGCCAGACAGGCTGCATCCCAAAGTACTTAAGGAAGTAGCTCCAGAAATAGTGGATGCATTAGTAATAATCTTTCAAAATTCTTTAGATTCTGGAGTAGTTCCTGAGGATTGGCGGGTAGCAAACGTAACCCCACTTTTTAAGAAGGTAGGGAGAGAGAAAACGGGGAATTACAGACCAGTTAGTCTAACATCGGTGGTGGGGAAACTGCTAGATTCAGTTATTAAAGATGGGATAGCAGCACATTTGGAAGGTGGTGAAATCATTGGACAAAGTCAGCATGGATTTACGAAAGGTAAATCATGTCTGACGAATCTTATAGAATTTTTCGAGGATGTAACTAGTAGCGTGGATAGGGGAGAACCAGTGGATGTGGTGTATCTGGACTTCCAGGAGGCTTTCGACAAGGTCCCACATAAGAGATTAGTATGCAAACTTAATGCACACGGCATTGGGGGTTCAGTATTGATGTGGATAGAGAACTGGCTGGCAAACAGGAAGCAAAGAGTAGGAGTAAACGGGTCTTTTTCACAATGGCGGGCAGTGACTAGTGGGGTACCGCAAGGCTCAGTGCTGGGACCCCAGCTATTTACAATATATATTAATGATCTGGATGAGGGAATTGAAGGCAATATCTCCAAGTTTGCGGATGACACGAAGCTGGGGGGCAGTGTTAGCTGTGAGGAGGATGCTAGAAGACTGCAAGGTGACTTGGATAGGCTGGGTGAGTGGGCAAATGTTTGGCAGATGCAGTATAATGTGGATAAATGTGAGGTTATCCATTTTGGTGACAAAAACAGGAAAGCAGACTATTATCTAAATGGTGGCCGAGTAGGAAAAGGGGATATGCAGCGAGACCTGGGTGTCATGGTACACCAGTCATTGAAAATGGCATGCAGGTGCAGCAGGCAGTGAAGAAAGCGAATGGTATGTTAGCTTTCATAGCAAAAGGATTTGAGTATAGGAGCAGGGAGGTTCTACTGCAGTTGTACAGGGTCTTGGTGAGACCACACCTGGAGTATTGCGTACAGTTTTGGTCTCCAAATCTGAGGAAGGACATTACTGCCATAGAGGGAGTGTAGAGAAGGTTCACCAGACTGATTCCTGGGATGTCAGGACTGTCTTTTGAAGAAAGACTGGATAGACTTGGTTTATACTCTCTAGAATTTAGGAGATTGAGAGGGGATCTTATAGAAACTTACAACATTCTTAAGGGGTTGGACAGGCTAGATGCAGGAAGATTGTTCCCGATGTTGGGAAGTCCAGGACAAGGGGTCACAGCTTAAGGATAAGGGGGAAATCCTTTAAACCGAGATGAGAAGAACTTTTTTCACACAGAGAGTGGTGAATCTCTGGAACTCTATGCCACAGAGGGTAGTTGAGGCCAGTTCATTGGCTATATTTAAGAGGGAGTTAGATGAGACCCTTGTGGCTAGGGGGATCAGAGGGTATGAAGAGAAGGCAGGTACGGGATACTGAGTTGGATGATCAGCCATGATCATATTGAATGGCGGTGCAGGCTCGAAGGGCCAAATGACCTACTCCTGCGCCTAATTTCTATGTTTCTATGATGCATCATTTTCAATTTCAATAAGATAGGTCCCTAGTTTTTGTTTTGTGACTATTCGATGAACGTCATATCTTGCACCCAAAAGTTCAATTTTATGTTGGTAAGAGTATCCCTGGGATACTCTATACCACTCAATTCAGCATCCACAATGTAATTGCCAATGATCAACGATTAGAGAGTCTGGTATAATTCATTTCAGCATCTTTTCAAAGATGGCTCCCATGTAGTTCACAGTCACTCATGAATAACATTTAGGGGAAGAAACCTAAAAAAGTAGAAACTTAGTATTAATTTCACTTCGTTTTTCTTTATTTTTGTCTCCTGGGTATTACCCAGGAAAATAAGGGAGGGGTGGGTATTATTGACGGAGTCTTTAGTCAGGAAAAAGAAATGATGAACTAAGCAACTCTTGGAAAGGATTCGGAGCCTAATGGTACAAGTGTACAACATCAAATATCATGGGATTATCTTGGCTGGTTCTAAATCCACTCACTATATTCTCCAAGTAAATTCCTAGGTGACTTAGTTAGTCATCATTTATTGGAATCTATCTGAAACAAATTGGGGAAAAAGATGTTTCAATTTATCATTAATATATTTTTTACAGATGTTTAATTTAACAGAACAACATTTAGTGGAAATGACTTCATCTTGAGCGAAGTAAAAATCTAAAACTCAGTAACACGTGACAAATGCTTTTAAGGAGAGTATAAGGAGTAAAAATACACAGAACTACAAGGAAATTATTTTCATAGAGCTATACGGTACGAAAATAAGCCCTTTAACCCACCTTGTCTATGCCAATGACTATCCCCATTTGCATACATTTGGTTCATAGCCCTCTAAACCCATTGTATCCTTATAATTGTCTAAATGCCTATTAAAAGTCATAATTCTAACCGCTTCTATAGCTTCCTTCGGCAACTCGGATATGGACACTGAGTGAAAAAGATTTCCCCTGAGATCCCTCATAAATGTCTCCCTTCTCACCTTAGGCCTATGTCTTCTAGTTTTAGAATCCTCTCCCTTGCAAATAAAGACTGAATGCTCACTTTATCCATGCCCCTCTTGATCTTATACCTCCCAATAATGTACACCCTCAGCCTCCCACGCTCCAAAGGAAAAGGTCCTGGCCTATCCAACCTCTCCCCATAACTCAAGCCCGTAAGCCCAAGTAACATACTGGCGAATCTCTTCTGTATCCTTTCCAACTTAATGGAATCCTTCCTATTGTTGGCTGACCAGAAGCACCCATATTACTCCAAGTCTGGTCTCACCAACAAGTTGTACAGCTGCATCATGATATACCAACTTTAGTACCCAATAGTTTTCACAATGAAGGCAAGCATGCAAAGGCCTTCTGCATGCCCCTGACTCTCAACTATCAGGGAAACATGCACCTGCATTCCCAGATCTCTCGGTTCTGCAACACTCTCCAGAGCGCTCCTATTTACTGTGTAAGACCTGCCTGTCTGACATACCAAAGTGCAACACATCACACTGGACATAATTAAATTCCGTTTGCCATTCCTTGGCAACCTTCCCAACTGATCTAGATCCTGCTGTAAACTTAGATATCCTTCCAACAACTTTGGTGTAATCTGCAAATTTACTAACATTGATAACTACATTGCCATCCAAATAGTTAATGTAGATAACAAACAACAGTGTATACAGTGTCGACCCCTGCAGCACACTACTGTCCTCAAGCCTCCAATCAGAAAATCACCTCCCCTCCCCTCCCCCACCACCACCCACACAACTACCCATTGACCCTTTCCTCCAAGCAAATTTTGAATACAATTGGCTTGCTCGCCTTGGATGCCATGTATTCTAACCTTCCAGACTAGCCTACCAAACGGGGCTTTGTCACATGCCTGGCTGGTATCCATATAGACAATGTCCACTGGCCTACGCTCAACAATCCACTTGGTGACCTCTTCAGATTGTGCGAGACACAATTTTACACACAAAGCTATGCTGACTATTGCTAAGCAGTCCTTGCAACAAATACAGAATTACAGAATAGCATTGCCACCTGCAGTTGTGGAAATAGGAACCTTTCGCAGTCACATAGAAAACTTGCCATAAAACACCATCAGCTGTGTGATAAAACCTCTCTTCTATTACCCTATTTCCACTTCAGCTAACAAATTACATTGAAATTGGACTAACAAATAGAGTAATTGATATGTACAACTTCCGCTGTTACTAGATAAGCATTCCATAGCTGGAAAGCCTTTCTGTTAACAATATTCAGGGCCATTCACATTAGAAACTAATTTATAGTCCATGCAATGTGGTATCAGTATCAGGCTTGAAACAAGCATGTCATGTTTGCTAGTGATTTAATGAAAAAGTTGGAAGCAGAGTACTTAATAAAGAAAATGAGCAGTTGAAGCTTCTGACTATGTTTACAGTTTTACCTATGAGTATTTGTTCCTGTGTTTATTAGAAACATAGAAAAATAGGTGCAGGAGTAGGCCATTCAGCCCTTCGAGGCAGCACCGGCATTCAATATGATCATGTAAAAATCAGTACGCCGTTCCGCTTTTCCCCCATATCCTTTGATTCTTTTAGCCCTAAGAGCTAATTCTAATCCTCTCTTGAAAACATCCAGTGAATTGGCCTCCACTGCCTTCTGTGGCAGAGATTTCCACAGATTCACAACTCTCTGGGTGAAGAAGTTTTTCCTCATCGCAGTCATCGCTAAATGACCTACCCCTTATTCTTAAACTGTGACCCCCTAGTTCTGGACTCCCCCAACATCGGGAACAATTTTCCAGCAGGATAATATTGAATATGGGGCCTCTGGCAGGAGACTTGAAGATTCAAGTGTCTCTCACTGCACACATTGAAATAGGCACATCGGCAGTATTATTATTGCTAATAATGGTTTCATTATTAAAGATTGCCATATCATTATTGTTCTTTGTTAATCTGACCTGGATCTGGTGCATCGGATAAATTGACACCAATAAACCAGTTTACATTCTTCAGGAATATTTTCCCAAACTTTTGAATCCTCAGAATTGGCAGAATTATTCATGAATAGGCTCCATCTTAAAGACTGGGAAAAGTGACAGATGGCAAACCGTGTCTACTGCCGATTTGCCTAATTCAATGTGTGCAGTGAGAGACACTTGACTCTTCAAGTCTCCTGCCAGAGGCCCCATATTCAATATTAGCCTGGTTTTCCAAGAGTTATTGGTTCCGAAATATCTGAAAGCGTCAAGCCATTGTATTTATTGATTGACAAATGGGAGTTCCTGATTTCATGCCTGAAACTCCTGATGATGGAGTACCTTTACATCTGAGAGGTAGAAAAGTGAGATACAATTGCACTGTCAACACTTAAATAACTATCTTCAGCTTCTGACACTATGTTTGTCAGAATGATTTGCTTTTCTTTTTCTAAATGGCTTATTTTTAAGTTTGATAACATTTGTTTAATTACTATTTTAAGAGTATCTCGCAGGTTAGGCAGCATCTCTGGAGAACATGGATAGGTGATGTTTCAGGTCAAGGCCCTTCTTTAAGTGCCTGTGAGTGCGCCTCCCACTATCAAGATTTTTTTTTGACAACTGTTTATTGGCAAGCTTTCAAATTCCTTATTTCTAATTAGCTTTTAATAACAAGGACTTCACCATATAAAAATAGGTAAATCAACATTATTGCAATCAATGATCATACCTGTGAGGGCAGATGGGATTTGGCATTATTTGGAAACAGAGGTTTATGGTTCCAAATTCAGAGATCATTATTAATTACCATCTTAATTTGTTGAGTTAAAACATTATCCAAGTTCTGCAGTTGATGTTCATAAGAGCATTCTGACATTCAAAGGTGTAAGGGCAGAATGCACACATAACAAATTCCTGTGGTGTTTTTATGAGTGTGAAATGCATATGCTCTTGATCAGAGCTTGTGCACAAACATCTAATAGGTTTTCATTTAATAGAATCCACCCTTCATGGTTTCATTGGCTTTATTACTTTGCATCATAATCGTATTAGTAGAAATGGGACTCGTTCATTATGTATCCCACTACAGTCTCTTGTCTTACTGTCTTCAAAAGTAAACAAACCTGTGCTTTTTACATTCCCTGCATTTAAAGAAGCATATTGTATCCAAACACTGTCAAAACACAGACTAGTGATGGTACCCTCCAGGCCTCTGTTTAGTTTATAACTGTAATTGAATCCCATCACTATGTAACGGGGGTTTGGGGCTGGTGGAGCAGTTATTTAACACCACATCCATAGCAGAATGGCTAATGGATTTGGTGTTATAAACATAGATGCGAGTACCATTACCTGTATCAGCAATATGGGAAAAGTGGCTTATTTTTGTTTATCTATCATAACCACAAGATGTAACAGTATGTAAAAAGGAACTGCAGATGCTGGTTTAAACTGAAGATAGACACAAAAAGCTGGAGTAACTCAGCGGGACAGGCAGCATCTCTGGAGAGAAGGAATGGGTGTCATTTCGGGGGTCGAGACCCTTCCTCAGTCTGACCCAAACGTCACCCATTCTTTCTCTCCAGAGATGCTACCTGTCCCGCTGTATAACCCCAAGATAGCCTTGCTGGTAAGTAGAGGTTTATCCGAAAGCTTGTGTTGGCAGGAAACGGTGCATTCTATGATTCAATGTATTTAAAAGTTGAAACAGTGGCACAGATGTCAACACAAGCATTAGTGAAATGCCGTGCAATCCAAAGATTTGAGTTTTCTTGCAGATCCCTTCTGTAGATGAAGTTATTACCAAATGTTACAGCCACTAGCAACAAGCATTTAAATGCAATCAGGTTTATAGAGCCAAAAGTAGACAGGTAAATTCCATTCTGGAGTTTTAATTATGCTCTCTTACTGAAGTCCTAATCTTGATTTAGCTGACAGAAAATTTTGTAAATAGCATTTATAAATTCACATAAAATGTCCAATTATCATTAGACAAAATAATCAGAATTCACCTGCAATGAATGACATTACGTGTAATGTCATAATCGTATTACAAAACGTAAATAAATCCGACCATGGTTTGATTACCACATTAGGCTACAGGTTGTCTACGTAAAACATAAGCAATAATAATAATAGTTCTTTATGAACTGTTGTCCAGCTTCGAAAGAGTTAAAATAAAAGATGTGGGACCTTAATGGTTAAAGATTATCCCCATCCATCCTTTTCTTTCCATCTCGTATCTACGCAACTAGTAAATACGGTGCATGGATATGTAGTAAACCGAGGTCACATCTGGTTCTGCGTCCACTGCACACTTAAACACTTCATGGATCTGACCATGGCGGAGATACATGCCATTAGCAGGTCTGTGCACTAACTCATCCATATAGCACTCCATGCTTTAATTTAATCCAATATTGGTTCAAATTCTGTTTTCCCTTTAAGATGACATGGCCTCTCGTGTAAGTTCCAGTAGAGCCAACATATAGCAAGTGAAGTTTCAACAGTGTGTAAAAGGATGCATTTAAATCTAATCGATCGTGATTATTTGCACTAAACATTTTAGCTTAGCTCGCGGCTAAAGGTGGGATGAGTTCAGTCATTCATTCATCTTTTTTCAAAGATGAAGTTTGATTCTTTGATTTATTTTATAGTAATATTTCAAGAACAGTGGCAACACCTACTGCCTGCCCCTGACAATATGTAAACACAACGCAGCACGGATTACTACTAGGCATATAGTAGCTTCTAAAATGTACTCACCAAGAAATAAGCAAAAGAGATCCAAGCAGATTAACATGACCTTTTTGTGGTCCTTATTATTCAGAGTTGAAGTCCCACCATTTCTGTTGTCGGCAGGCATAGCTTTGTCGTATTTGTAGCTCTGCATGTGTGGAATTGTTGTAAAATCCGTAGCCGAAATGTTAAAGTAACTTCTTTTTTTTAAGTCTCTCGCCTGCGTTATTCCTATCGGACGTTCCGCCTTTTCCTTAAGTTCGTATTTTTGTTTTCAGCACAAAAAAGTTCGTCCCGAGAGGGAAGCTTGTTGGTTGTGGAAATCGTAAACTAAGAAACTTTTTGGAAGCAACAAATGTATGGTTCTCTTTTGAATCTGCGGAATGAATGAATGGAGAGGTTTCGCTTTAAAAAGAAAACAATCCCTTTGCGAACACAATGCAGCCCGGCACTGGTGTGATGAATGCGGAGCCTTTCTTTAGTGTGTTTGCAAAAGCTTTGGGCTCCTGTTTTATTCCTGAACTCCTCTTCAACGTAACCCACTTGGATCAGTTGCCACTCAGTCTCAGCCCCCTCCCTGATGATGCTTACAATTTCCTACAATCCTTCCTCAGTCAGGCTTCGAGCGCCCCTACTGCTGACAGAGAAGACTGACTTCGTTATAGCCCTCTTCGAATATTTATTTAGAATACTCACATTTGCAAGATACCCTTTTATAAATATGAATCTCAGGGAGATTTAAATACTTCCAATAAATGTAATTGTTCAACGAGGATTTATGTGATCAAATTACAGTAATATTAACGGAAGGCAGGACATACAGCAGGGGAATCTAGAATTACAGCACACAGGTTTAAGGAGGGGGAGAACATGAAAGGAGTATGTTTTTCACACTGAGAGTGGTGTTAATCTGGAAAGAGCTATCAGAGGAATTAGTGGAGGTGAACACAATTACAATGTTTAAAAGGCCTTTGGACAGGTAGTTGGATAGGGAAGGTGTAGAGAGATACGACCCTGATGTGACCAAATGGGATTGGCACAGACAGGCTTCAATGTAAACATGGACAAGAAAGGCAGAAAGGTCCAATTTCTGTACACTGCACATTTCCATAATTCTATGATTCCAACCTAAATGGCTAGTCTCTTTTGCTAAGAGGATAAGCCCGTAGATCAAGATTCTCTACCTAGATTAGACATCCTCATTGTGTCTTCCTTATCAAAATGATATATGAGACTGCCTCTCAATCTTCTAAATTCGTGGGTATAGGATAATTCTTACTCAAGCTGTCCATATACAATATTACTCTCATCCAAGAATCAATCTATGTTGCACCTCCTTCAAGGCAAATATGTCCATCTTTATGTGTCCAGGTGAAGCCACACCAAAATGATGAACTCCAGCACTCCAGTCAACGCTAACATTTGCCATAACTGGTTACTGTTTCTGTATGTTAACTTCCTGATTTCACCAGTACACTACATAACTCTGCACGCTCAGATTTATTAGCTTTCCCATTAAAAAAATATCATTTTCCTTGTTAAAGCTTCTTGTTCGCTGACTCAAGCTGCATTCACATCAGGTTTACATATGGATGTATATACAGTACAACATACAAATTAGAAGCAGCAGTATGGAATTCATCCCTACAAGCTTGCTCCATCCTCTAATAAGATCATGGCTGATCTGACACTGCACTCAACTCGGTTTTCGGTCTACCAAGGAACACCAAAAGATTTGAGTAAGCATGAGCTTAAGGTTACTATAAACAAGTTTAAAAACAAATTGCAGATGGAGAAAACTTAACTTTGTTTTAAACTCCTGCAATTTATATTGCGCTTTGCATGAAATAAAAATCAGTCTGTTTTACATGGTAGATTAAAGATAACTATCAAATAACTGAGAAAACTGAAGATTAAAGTGTCAAAATCTCCATACCTCCTGGACTCACCAATAACCAGAATCATAACTGGACCAGCCATAAATATACCATACATATTAAGTATTTTATTTTATTGTTCCTGGGTTAAAATCTCAGAATTCCTTAACTGAGGCTACAGTGCAAATATCTGCAGAGCACAGATCAAAGGTTCAAGGTTTACCACAATTTTCTCAAGGATAATTAAAGGGGCAATAAATACTGCCTTTCCATGGATAATCGGATCCTGTTAATGAATATTAAAGTATTTTGATGTTACTGCATTCAGGACACATTGATGTCACAGATAATTAAATTCAGTTTTCATAAAAGAGGTGTCAAAAAATAAAGTCTGGAAATATATTGGAATCTCACACAATACTCTTCCAAATCACTAATGTCAGTCACTACTGTGCAAGTAAACCACAGAAATTATACATGACCTTTTGGCTCAATATTTTTCCCCTTTACTTCTGAAAATACTAATCCTTACTGTCATCTCAAGATTCAAATTTTTCCTGCCTCCTACTAACTGTAACATATATCGATTGTGTAGGAAGGAACTGCAGATGCTGGTTTATAACAAAGGTAGACACAAAATGCTGGAGTAACTTAGATCAGGCAGCACCCCCGGAGAAAAGGAATAGGTGATATTTCGAGTCAGAACCCTTCTTCAAACACATATAGATTGTTAGGCTTTGTCTTCATTAATACCATTCCCTTTCTCATCAACTCTGTGTTTTACATCCATCTATCTCAATACATACATTTTCAATTTCACCTTCAATTTCCTCCATGGACACAACTAAGAAATTGACCTTTTATATAGATATATCAGTACATGTAAACTGCCTTCTACAGACGTGGGTGACTCAACACTCATCATCGCTTCACTTCATAGATCTTCACAGTCACTAGCCCTTAAATCCTGCAATTACCCATGTAAACTCTTTCTCTAAACTTTCCCATAAAATGTTCTTTGAACTATTCTTTCGCTCACCACAACAGTTTTCTTTCCACTTCTTTCTGACCAGCCTTGACTCAGCAGTGGTGCTCTTTTCTCAAATTTAGCAACATATGGGCTTAATTCTCGCACTAGAGATGAATACACTGCCCAAGTTGACTGAAGGAGCTGAGTACTACTGAGGGAGTGCTACACAACTGGACGTGTAAATTCTCAGCTGAAATATTAAATTAAAGCCTTGCCTGCCCCTTTAGATAACTTATATTTAAATATAGATGAGTTTTATCCCATATACGCTGACAATATTTTTTATCACATTCCACCATTCACATCCCTTTTGTCTTCTCCACTTATCATGTCCAGCCTTTGTTACTATCTCCACCATACACTGCCCGACCTGACTCATCTGCCTGTCAACTCCTCCTTAGCTGGGCCACCTACCACTTGCTAACTTTTGCCCCACCCGTTCCCTCACCTCTTTCTCCAGCTGTTTCCCTGTACAAATCCTGACAATTCGGTAAGATCTATTACCGTTGTAGCCACAATGTACATATTTAAATCCCTGTACATGTATCATACTCAGTAAAAGGAGATTCACTCACATCTAAAACTCAGTGGCTGTTTGATGTATAAATGCAAACGTGTCAAGTTCTAGATTAAACCAATTTGTTCCCAACCAGTACACATGGATCCTCTGCATCTTTCTCCATTAACTTATGACTATAGATATATACTGCAAACTGATGCAGTTACATGTTAACGTTTGAATGTAGGGTGAAGGAAGCAGCTGACAGACAAGTAAATTTCCTTTAAATATAGGATACATAAAGATGATAAATACAAAGGAAAATAATGTAAACACCATGAAATGCCATGGATTTACAGATATGAGCACCAGACTTTGTGAATGCACATCTCTATCTCTTCTTGAGAAAAAGATGAGAGATGACCTAATAAAGGTCTTTTAAATTCGGAAAGGTATCTACAGTGTGGACACAGAGCAGGAAAGAATATGCCAAGAAATCAAACAGGGAATTGAGAACAAATTTCTTTACCCAAAGAATTAAAAAAAAACTACTACAGAGGGAGTGCATGAAGCAAATAATTTAGAAACTTCTAAAGGGAAATGGGACAAGAGAGAAGGGACTATCGATTTACTTGAAGGAGGAGGTTTGAATGGAGCATTACTGCCAGTATGGGCTGGATTGGCCAAATGGCTTGCTTCTGTGTAGCAAAGAACGATATTTAATTCATGATCTATACTGCATATACTTTCATTCCAATGATTGCATAATTTAGGTAGGTCTACAAATGTTATTCTAACAAATCTAAGTACATTTTTATCAAAAACAAGATAATTAAAAAGATTATATGTCAAACTAATTTAAGAACTCAATATAAACTGTATCCAAATATCTAGGCTTAATTTTAGACTAAACTACATGCATAAAATTAAAAGGTTACAGAACATTCTTACCACTCAATAAACTTGAAGATCACATGATGAGTTATAGTGGTAAAATTCCTCCAGCTGTGTAAAAGCAGAACATGAAGTTAAGATATGACTGCTAATACAAATGTTTCATCACATCCGTGCCCACTGCCCTGACAAGTGATTGATGAGATTTAAATTGCAATATTTGTGCAAACCTAGTATCTGTCACAGTTTAAGATGATTCTCTCTAATGTTAACCAAAGTTTTGACTAATTTCTGGGCTGGTTCATGATTTAGCCTTCCAAATAATTTCTGTAGTTAATCTCTGCCTCAGAAGAATGCCAATATTCTTTCAAGAAATAATTTATCGGTCCATTATTAATCGGTCATTAACACTTGCTTTATTTGCACTTTATCATCACCTTATACATAATGATGATTTTTGCTGGTTCGGGTCTTGATCTCCAGATACCCTATTCCCCTATCATCTGTCTTCATTGATAGTGGCTCATGAGATATGGAAGGGATTTTGTCATGAATATTTATTGTTGGTGGGCAGAATTGCACAACAGGGGCAGATTGGTACAGGACCTCTGTTTCACAGATATTTAGTATAAGGCCCATCCACGTGTGCTTAGTGAACAAGTTGATGATGGCTCCATAAATATACATATGCAAATATTGTGTGCAGGCTGCATCACAACTATTGAGGCTGGCATGGCCTTGGTTGTGGTGGAATAGAGACAACATAGTTTGAGCAGTTTACCATTAGTCCCGTGGCATAGTTCAACACGAGGCAAAATGTTTGTTGGGGTTGAGGTGCAATACTGTGGTACGAAATATTGAAAGAAGTGTTGGGTCAACAACGCTGAAAAAGATGATAAAATTCACACGCACATCCTCTGGCCATCTGAAGAAAAGGGTGTTTGAAGACCAAGACCTCACACTCACCACAAAACCTGTGGTCTACCAGGCAACATTACCCCAGACCTTCTCCTTCCATCTAAGATTTGAGTTATCTTGAGCATTCACCTCAAAACACTGAAGAGATACCATTAATACCACCTCTGCAAAATCATTTAAATCCACTGGAAGTATGAATAAACCAACGTCAATATCCTGTCCAAGGCCAAGTTCCTTGTAGCTAACCTCAACCAGCTCCACTCGGCAGGCCAAGTCACTTAAATGCCCCAAACAAATATTCTATTCCAAGTTCTGTCCCTGGAAGAGGTTAAAAGGTGTAACGAGAAAAGAAATCAAAGATGTTTTCAAACCTGCTTGAAAAAGTATAGTATCCCTAATGCTCCTGGTAACCTCTGGCTTATAGCCAGTCAAATTGGAGGAGATTCAGGCTGGCACTAACCTCGAGTCCATGCATCAGTTACACACAAAAGCCCACCCACCACCTGCCCTGACAGGCAAGTCATGCCCCACTTGTTAATCCCACGTTATCTTCATCAGTCACCTCATAACACAGAATTGGAATCAGTCATCCCTGATCCTGAGGGGCTGCCGAAGAAAATACACATTGACATTTCGCAGAGCTTCAAAAAAGTATTATCATAAGATAAATGACTTTTGTTTTGTTTGTTCTACTACATCTGCCAATGGTAACATTATTATGCAACCAAATCTGATCAACAAAGTAAAACATGTCCTGCCTTCACCCTGAAGTTAATATTGACTGCTATTACAGTTCAGTTATCATTTTACAGCAATTCAGCAGCACCCTCAACTGGTGAAAAAGTGGATAACATCAAAACTACATCTAACCAAATTCTCATTCATTTAGCATTCTTTTTTATGTATTTGCAAAAATGTGTAGTCAGTTAAACCATTTTTTAAATTATTTTATTTTTGATTAGATTAAATATTGATGGGGTAAATATTTATGTTAAAGAATCCAAAATTACTGAAGCCAGTTTGAGGTAAATAAAAAATATCCCTATATAACCTCAGAAAATTGGAATTATCTATCATCTTGTCTTGTTGGAAACAGTTCAAATCATTTAATTTGAAAGGAATCACTCAGTACTTATTTCACGATAGTGCTATGATCTAATAAATAATGGAATGAATAGTTCTGAATGATGTAAAACTAAAACTAAAAAAATCTGCAATTTGAGAAAATCGGAAGTGCGGGCGATGCAGTTGAACAAAGGGGACTATGAAGGCGTGAGAGGGGAGCTGGCCAAGGTAGACTGGAAAGGGATCCTAGCAGGAATGACGGTGGAACAGCAATGGCAGGAATTTCTGGGCATAATCCGGAAGATGCAGGATCATTTCATTCCAAAAAGGAAGAAAGATTCTAAGGGGAGTAGGAGGCAACTGTGGCTGACAAGAGAAGTTAGGGATAGAATAAAACTAAAAGAAAAGATGTATAACACAGCAAAGAGTAGCCGGAAGCCAGAGGATTGGGAAACTTTCATAGGACAACAGAAGGAAACAAAACGGGCAATACGGGCTGAAAAGATGAAGTACGAAGGGAAGTTGGCCAGGAATATAAAGAAGGACAGTAAAAGCCTCTTTAGATATGTTAAGGGGAAAAGAGTAGCAAAGTCAAATGTGGGTCCCTTGAAGGCAGACACGGGTGAAATTATTATGCGCAACAAGGAAATGGCAGAGGAGTTGAACAGGTACTTCGGATCTGTCTTCACTAAGGAAGACACAAACAATCTCCCAGATGTACTGGAGGACAGAGGATCTAAGGAGGTATAGGAACCTGAAAGAAATTTTCATTAGGTGAGAAATAATATTGGGTAGGCTAATGGGACTGAAGGATGATAAATCCCCTGGACATGATGGTCTGCATCCCAGGGTCCTCAGGGAGGTGGCTCTAGAAATAGTGGACGCATTGGTGATCATTTTCCAATGTTCAATAGATTCAGGATCAGTTCCTGTGGATTGGAGGATAGCTAATGTTATCCCACTTTTCAAGAAAGGAGCGAGAGAAAACGGGGAATTACAGACCAGTTAGCCTGACTTCGGTGGTGGGAAAGATGCTGGAGTCAATTATTAAAGAGGTAATAATGGGGCATTTGGATAGCAGTAAAAGGATTAGTCGATGTCAACATGGATTTATGAAAGGGAAATCATGCTTGACTAAACTTCTGGGATTTTTTGAGGATGTGACAAGTAAAATGGATGAAGGGATGCCAGTGGATGTAGTGTATCTAGACTTTCAGAAAGCCTTTGATAAGGTCCCGCACGGGAGACTGGTGACTAAAATTAGAGCACATGGTATTGGGGGTAGGGTGTTGACATGGTAGAAAATTGGTTGGCAAACCGGAAGCAAAGAGTAGGAGTGAACGGGTCCTTTTCAGAATGGCAGGCAGTGGCCAGTGGAGTGCCGCAAGGCTCGGTGTTGGGGCCTCAACTGTTTACCATATTTATTAATGATTTGGAAGTGGGAATTAGGAACAACACCAGCAAGTTTGCGGATGACACAAAGCTGGGTGGCAGTGTGAACTGTGAAGAGGATGTTAGGAGGTTGCAGGGTGACCTGGACAGGTTGAGTGAATGGGCAGATGCGTGACAGATGCAGTATAATATAGATAAATGTGAGGTTATCCACTTTGGCGGCACTTTGGTGGTAGGGGGCGCCGTCGAATATGGCTGCCCTGCCAGCAGCTGTTAGTCTTTTTATTTTTTTTATTTTTTGTGAGTTAAAAGTGTTTGTTTTGGAGGTCTTTTAGTCTTTTTATGTGGCGGGTGAGGGGAGAAAGGGGGAAACTATTTTTCTCAGTCCCTACCTGGTCGGAGATGCGGCTTTTCTCCGAGTCGTGTTCTCGCCCCTTCCTCGCGGCCTACCAACAGTCTGGAGCGGCGTTTCTTGCTGGGACCGGCCAGGACTTCAGCTTCGGCGGCAGCTCAGCCCTGAGGCACCATGGTGGAGCGGGCGATGCCTTACCCGGGTCGCCGTGCGATAAGCTCCGGAGTGCTGTGACCGCCGACTCCAACATCGCGGAGCTGCGGTCTGCGGAGCTTCCAGCCGCGGGCGGCGCTGAGCTTTAAACACAGCGGAGCCTGGGATCTCACGACCAGGTCTGCAGAGTCGGAGCTCCGACCAGCGTGGCCTGTGGACTTCGGGAGCCGCGGTCTCCGGGGAGGAAGCGGCCGCTCCGGACATTCCAAGCCGCTGAGGAGTGTTCACCCGACGCCAGAGCTTCATCATCCGGCGAGTGGGCCTAAAGCATCGGGCTGCCGTAGCGGCGACTGCGGAGGCCTCAATGGGCCCGACTATGAGTGAACAGGGGTCGGGGCTGGACTTTTGATGCCTTCCCTCACAGTGGGAACCATTGTGGGGGGATGTTTTTATGTTTACTGTTAAATTCTTGATGTTGTGTCTTATCTTTATTTGTGTGCTGCAATGGCAAGTCAAATTTCACTACACCAATTGGTGTATGTGATAATAAATGTCCTTTATATCCTTGTAAAATAAAGGGGGCAGATTATTATCTCAATGGGGTTAGGTTAGGTAAGGGGGAGGTGCAGCGAGACCTGGGTGTCCTTGTACTGAAAGTTGATCACTGAAGTTGGCTTACAGGTACAGCTGGCAGTGAAGAAAGCTAATGGAATGTTGGCCTTCATAACAAGAGGATTTCAGTATAGGAGTAAAGAGGTTCTTCTGCAGTTGTATAGGGCTCTGGTGAGACCACATCTGGAGTACTGTGTACAGTTTTGGTCTCCTAATTTGAGGAAGGACATCCTTGTGATTGAGGCAGTGCAGCGGAGGTTCACGAGATTGATCCCTGGGATGGCGGAACTGTCATATGAGGAAAGATTGAAAAGACTAGGCTTGCATTCACTGGAGTTTAGAAGGATGAGGTGGGATCTTATAGAAACAAGATACAAGATACAATTTATTTGTCATTTGGACCCCTTGAGGTCCAAACGAAATGACGTTTCTGCAGCCATACATTACAAACAAATAGACCCAAGGCACAACATAATTTACATAAACATCCATCCCATTGCTGTGATGGAAGGCCAAAAAAAACTTATCTCTCCACTGCACTCCCCCCCCCCCCCCCCCCCCGATGTCAGAGTCAAAGTCAAAGCCCCCGGCTGGCGATGGCGATTGTCCCGCGGCCATTAAAGCCATTCCGGGTGATGCAAGGTCGCACACCAGGTTCTTGATGTTAGAGCCCCGGCGTGCGCTCGCAGCGTCCTGCGGCCATTCCAAGCCGCGCGGGGCAGTGCTGTAAGGCCCCGCTCCAGGAGCTCTTCAACCCCGCAACTCGGGCGGGAGAAGTCGCCGTTGCGGGAGCCCTGAAAAGCGGTCTCCCTCCAGGGACCCGCGGGCTCCCGGTGCCGCCGTCCGCCAGACCTGCAGTTGCAGCCTCCGAATCTCCGGAGGTCGGGCCGCAGCAGCGCTCCACCACCGCTCCACCCGCTCCGGACTCGGCCAGCTCCGCGACGGTGAGGTGAGTAATCGGCACCAGAGCCCCCGGTCTTCCTGTTGGAGGCCGCTCCACGTTGCAGCCCCAACGGCAACGGAGACCCGACAAGGAAAAGGTCGGGTCTCCCGTGCAGGGAGAGATTTAAAAGTTACTATGTTCACTCAATAATGATATATCTTTGGAATTATTGGCTCAAAATTGAATTTCACCTTTTTTAACATACCTCCCTAAAATCAGGACATTGTTAGAAGAGTAACAGACTTATGCCCCTGTCCCACTTAGGAAATCTGAACGGAAACCTCTGGAGACTTTGCGCCCCACCCAAGGTTTCCGTGCGGTTCCCGGAGGTTTTTGCACTCTCCCGAATGGTCGAAAGTGGTTTCTGCTTCTTCTATGTTCCAGCGATTATTTAAAAAAATTCAAAACCGGCCGCGACTAAAAATATGTTGCCGTTTTAAAAATCGGTAATTTTTTAGTCGAAGACGGTTGCGATGCTAGTTGAAGGTGGTTGCCGGAGGTTGGAGGTAGTGGAAGGTAAGATCTTTTTTTCACCCAGTTTTATTCCACCAGGGACCGTGCCCATTGACCTTACGGTAGGGCCGGGTTGGCGGCAGCGTCGTTCAGCAGGGCTGGGCTGTCGACTGCAGACATCAGGTATTCCGAGGCATGTGTCGGGAGAAATCTAAAATCCCAATTTGGATCGTCGCGGGTCACCAATGTAGCGGCACCAAACGTGGTGAATAAACAGTCGCTTTATTCAGACATAATAGGTTCGAAATACAGACACGTTTGGTCCTCTAACATATTGTCATTGCTGCTGCAGCTGAGCGAGGGTGTTGTCTCGAGCTCAGCTACCTGTCGACTCATGATCTCCAGGTGAGATCTGCTTAAGTACTAGGACACTCCCCTTAACCCATGACGTCACTGACAGTCCTCGTAACGACTGACGAAGGTTCGACCGTAAGTGGTCTGACAATCAGCTGACGCCACAATAACATCCAATAATGTCAACCAAAATACACTTTAAAAGGGGTGTATAATCACTTATTTCATGCTAGAAGTAAAGGGCCTGTCCCACTTTCACGACCTAATTCATGACCTTTTTTACTCGTGGCCATTTTTCATCATGCTAGAAAAACGCCCCAACCTACTTGACGCCACGAGTACCTACGACTAGCATAACGACCTACCTACGACCTCGTGGCAGAGGTCGGGCAAACTTGGCAGAGGTCGGGAATTAGGTCGTGAAAGTGGGACAGGCCCTTTAAGAAGTATTACAATGGATATCAAAACCATGATGCTCAATCAATCTTTATCTTGTGCCTCATTGGAACTGTACAGGAGTCCACCAATAGGATAAAGGGGGAGCAGGTCAGAGAATTAAAGTGACAGGCAACCAAAGGTTCAAGATCGTTCCTGCAATCTGAATGGAGGTGCACTGGAAAATGCTTATCCCCCAATCTGCGTTTGATTTCTGTGACGTAAGGGAGTTTACTGAATGTAATGCAATATATTTAAAGTACAAGCTTCACTTGGAAATACTGTTTGATACCCTGGAGAATGGCAATAGGCAAGATCAAGGAGCAGATGTTTGTATCTCCTGCCGTTGCATGAGAAAATGTAATAGGAAGGTAAATGGTTGATAGAGATGGAAGGATGGACCAGGGAGTCTCAATGGGGTTGTTCCCGAGCAGTGCTGAAAGAGGGATTGAAGGATGAAGTGGATCTGGTGGTGAAATGTTACTGAAGTTGGTGAAATCTGCAAATGTCCCATGAATGTGTAGTTTGTTGTGGTTTTTATATTGTTTTTAGCTGTGTATATGTGGGGGGGGGGGGGGGAGGGGGAATTAAAAAAAATCTCTTCCCAGTACGGGGGGACCCAACCTTTCCCTGTTGGTCTCCGTTGTCGTTGGGACCTAGCACCATGGAGCGGCCTCCAGCCAGAACGACCTGGGGCTCCAGTCGTGGAGCTTTAACATCGGGAGAGGATGAGCAGGGGAGAGACATGACTTTGCCTTCCATCACAATGAGGAGGAGATTCACTGTGATGGATTTTTGTGTGAATTGAATTGGTTGTGTGTCTTGTAAA
This sequence comes from Leucoraja erinaceus, assembly GCF_028641065.1. Taxonomy (NCBI): domain Eukaryota; kingdom Metazoa; phylum Chordata; class Chondrichthyes; order Rajiformes; family Rajidae; genus Leucoraja; species Leucoraja erinaceus. The sequence goes on from NC_073386.1 coordinate 22,478,302, forward strand.
ATTGTTTCTTTTTGTTGTATGGCTGCAGAAACCAAATTTCGTTTGAACCTCATTTGAGGTTCAAATGACAATAAACAATTGTATAATAATAATTGTATAAAAAACAAGGATGATCCATTGAACACCAAGGCTAATGCGGTGAAAGGTGAGGACCAGCGGAACAATATCCTTGCTCTCTCTGAAAGGAGAGAGGATGAGTGCACAAGTGAAGAAAATAGATGCAAAACAGTCAAGGACTATCAACTGTGGTTGAAGGAAAGCCAAATTTAAGGGAAAAGTGTGACATTTCAGAGAAACATTGCTGGAAAGCCTCATCGGCAGAGAAGATACAATGAAGATAGATTAACTAGGAGAATGGAATACAGTTTTTACAAGAGACACAGTAGCAAGAAATATTAGAAAATTATGGGAGCCTGAACGTAATGGATTTTGGTCACTATTCTATCCCTTGAGAAGGAGACAGAAAGATCCAGCAAGAGGGAAGAATGAGATGTGTAATGAGACATGAGAAACTGCAGATGCTGGTTTACAAGAAAAGACACAAAGTGCTGGAGTAGAAGAGATGTGAATTGTGAAGCCAGAGGAAGGGTTTCCACCTGCTTCAAAAGTGCATCTATCATAATAAACCCAAGAAAAGTAGTGAAGAGTAGTGACTTGCAATCACTGCAACAAAGTGTTCCAAGAGGTTGCTATGGTGCAAACCAACTCCTACCTCAGAAATGACCTAGATTGACTAATATGCATATTGCCACAGCAGGTCGAGAGCAGATGATATTGCACTGGTTCTCCACTCACTCTGGACCACTTGAACAAGAGGAATACATATATAAGAGTGTTGTTCATCAACTAGAGCTTAGTGAGCAACTATCATAGAAACATAGAAAATAGGTGCAGGAGTAGGCCATTCAGCCCTTCGAGCCTGCACCGCCATTTGATATGATCATGGCTGATCATCCAACTCAGTATCCCATCCCTGCCTTCTCTCCATACCCCCTGATCCCTTTAGCCACAAGGGCCACATCTAACTCCCTCTTAAATATAGCCAATGAACTGGCCTCAACTACCTTCTGTGGCAGAGAATTCCACAGATTCACCACTCTCTGTGTAAAAAATGTTTTTCTCATCTCGGTCCTAAAAGACTTCCCCCTTATCCTTAAACTGACCCCTAGTTCTGGACTTCCCCAACATCGGGAATAATCTTCCTGCATCTAGCCTGTCCAACCCCTTAAGAATTTTTGTAAGTTTCTATAAGATCCCCCCTCAATCTTCTGAATTCCATCATCCCCCTCAGAATCACCAAGCTCTGGTCCTCTGTACCTCTCTTTGCAACTGGATTGCTGACATTCTCATCGGCAGAACTCAAATCAGTGTAGATTGGTAACTCCTCCTTGCTGACCATCAATACCAGGTGCACCGCAAGGCTAAATGTTTAGCCTTCTTCTGAACTCTTTGCACCCATGATTGGTTAAACACAGCTACAAAGTCATCTATAAACCCCTCCATGACATCACTTTGGTTGGCCAAATCACAGCTGATAACTCAGTGCGCAGGAGAAAGATATAACACCTGGTCGAGTGGCGGCACAACAACCACTAGCTGAACATCCAAACTAATCGTTGACTTCAGAAAGGGGACATCAGGGGACCACGTGCCAGTTTTCATTAGTGTATCAGTGGTGAAGTTAGCACAGGGTAGAATAGGGACATTGGCCTACTCACCAACTGGGAGACAGTGCCAGATCTGTAATGACGTCCCATCAATCCTATTATGTGAAGGGCTTTGTGCAAGTTTAAAGAGACTGGATAGTTATTTTGTATTTTTTGTGTGCTGTTTTTCATTAACCATGAACATTTCATCCTTTAATAACGTAATATTGAACATATGTCATTTTAAGAATTATTCTCTATGCATATGTTGTTGGCAATGAATAAAATGGAATTAGTTGCCTGCCTGAAATTAATAAGTGAGCAAGGTACCAGATTATCAGTATATGCGACCGACTGGATGCTGGATTATCAAGTTTTAGGGTACTGTTACCTGTAGTGGTAATTTGTCACAAATGACATCTTTCATCGCATTCTGAAATGTTAAATAAAGCAGGTTGCAAGGCATCAAAATCTTCCTGCACACCCTGTCATTATGCCACCAACAAAATGTGGAAATCTCATTATAGCAACTGACAATGAAGCAGGACAAATACCAGCACTTGTTTTTGGACTTTGAAAATGTTCACAGTACTTGGTGTTTGATGTATTGAGCCAACTTGTAGCTTTTGCTCAAGTTGCCACTGGCAGCAAGATCAACAATATTCTCAATCTTTTCTAACTCAATTCAAGCTAGAACTATACTATTAGACAAAACACAATTTTCACCTCTATCAAATTAATGTTCAATGCTTTCAACCCTTAAGAAACTTGAATCTGAATAAACAAGTTTTAACACATCATATATCTATTAAGGTTACACAAAAAAGCTGGAGAAACTCAGCGGGTGCAGCAGCATCTATGGAGCGAAGGAAATAGGCAACGTTTCGGGCCGAAACCCTTCTTCAGATGCTGCTGCACCCGCTGAGCTTCTCCAGCTTTTTTATATATCTATTAAAACTGTGTGTGTGTGGGTGTATGGCAAAAGGGAACGTTTTGCATTTTTTTTTGTCTTTGATTCGTTACTCTGCCAAAACCAGACCCAAAAAATGCCGAGATTTTTACCATTTCGCTAGCGATTTTACTTTTACATTCACATATCCACTCCTTGGTCAATTATTTCCCCAGATTTTGAGTAAAATTGATCACAAAACTCGAAGACTCAATTTTTTAAATCTAAAGCGGCTCTTACCAGCTGCTGACGTCACAATGCCGACATGCCGACCAATCCAAGCCGCTTCTCTCTCTCTTCATTTGGCAGCCCATCACCAACCACTCCCCCCCCCCGCAGCTCCCATGCCCGCTCGCTCAGAGCTTGAGGCGTACGGCCGCGCGGAACCGGTCTCAATTCCAACCGCGGAGGCGTATGGTCCCGACATACTCACCAATCAGCTGGGCGGGAGGCGGGCTGACTGAATTTGGACAGCGCACGGCGTCGGGCGGTAGGCATACGCCTTCAAGACGCTGCGTACGACATCAAGGTGCTGCGTACGCCCGTCGAGACGCCGCGTACGCCCTCAATGCGCCTGCGGGCCGACAGGCCATTGGCGCGCGGGATTTTCGGACAGTGCAAGATATTTGGAGCCCCACGTGATGTCGGGACCAGCCCTGCGAGGCCGCTCCCCCCCTCCATATCCCTCCCTCTCTCTCCTCCCTCCCTCTCTAGACGCGCCTGTAGTAGTCAGTAGATAGGCAGATTATGGGGTAAAAGGAGCAAATTAATAATATTAATATATTAACAAGGGGGGTAGTTAGCGTGTGTGCGGGGTAGTTAGTGTGTGTGGGGGGGTGGTTAATGTGTGTGACGCCGCATGCCGCCATCCCCCCCCCCCTCAACCGCACGTTGGGGGAACAGACCCAACGGGTCTGCACTTGGTCTAGTATCAGTGAAAAATATCATAGCGTAAAAATACAGAACTATGTTTTCTCAATTTCCTTCACCCCTTCATCAGTGACCAATCATGGTTGTGGGTCATTATCAAATGTAGTGAGCTCTAGTTAATTTTCCAGATGAATATTATAGAAATGGCATGATATCCATCGATCAGTTCACATCTGGTGTTTGACAGAGATAAGAAAAGAGAGGGTATTAAAAGGAAATTCAAACACCAAGCCAATGGAAATAAACATATTTTATTAATATCATTTCAATGTTGTAAATATTTGATGCAGTTATCGCATGATGAACCTCCGCTTTAAGGAATGTCTTTGGGCGAAAGGACATCATAGAGGGAACTGCAGATCTTAGGCTACATTACAGATTAGAGGCAGCTGTAAAAGAAAAGCAAAATAATTGAGGAATGTGCTGGAGACTGGATGGAGTAAACTATTCTTGGAAGCTTTAAGGTCTTACAGGGAGAGATAGATGAGGTCATATGAGGATTTGAACAAAAGGATAAGAATTTTCAAATTATAGATTAGTGGGCGATTTGTGGTGAATGAGCAGGTTCATGCCTCAGTAATGAATTTGAGATGAATCAGGAGACTGCAAGTTATTTTACAGAATGAAATATGAAAAACTAAAGCAAAACTATGAAAGAGATAGATTTGGACAAAACCTTGATAGATAAAGAAAGAGTTTAAGGATGTACAAAGAACCTAGATCATTGAAATAAATAGAAAATAAAATTAAGCGTTATATGAAAACTCCAATTTAAAAACAATATTTTCTGCCCCAACTTCAGTAGACTGGAATGGCATGAACACATGAATATAAGGAAATAAAAACTTCTGCAACAGATCAAAATGAACCAGTGTTTTTTTCCAAACATTTATTTTTGTACGTATAAATGCACAAAATATGTAATAAATTCTGCTCAACAACACAGGTTTACTGAAAGACATTACTATACCCTGACACGTAATTAATTCATAAAACATTGAAGCATTTCAGCTCCAGAAGAATACACAAATGTGTAAAACTGTTTTGTTAAGACAGGATAACTTTTGCAAGATGATTCTGATGCATAGCATCTCTCAACACGAGTAACAATTGAAAATCAGGCATGGAGATTAGCTACATAAACTCAGAACCTCACAATTTTCTGTGAATTGAAAGAAAACAATAGAAAATGGGTGGTGGGTAAATTGATTACATTGACTCCATGCTTACTTATCCCCAACAATGTTCTCTTCAAGCAGTTCTATGCAGATTATTTTGATGCTTATAACATACCCTCTCTTCAATCAGTATTAGTCTCAGCAAAAATCACCAAAATATCCTCACTAAAAGCAACCTTTTTCAGACACATATATAACTAACTAATGTGCCACATGTTACATTCAACATCAAAAGGAAGATAAACTATTTCTGCTTTGAAAAGTAGTTCTTGCTCTTTTCTACATCAGGTGTTATTGTTTCGCCACCAGGTTTCCAATTAGCAGGGCAAACTGTAAGAAAGGAAGTACATAATTAATTATCTAAATCAATCTTTACAACTGTTAAAACATTACTACATTAAGAATTTTACATTGTTAAGCAACTGCTGGAAAAACATAATCACACAAAAATAATAGGAAATCACAATGTAAATTAATTTTCACTCTGTGAGCAGTAAAGCAAAATTGGGTGAAGTCTCGACTACATCAATTTGGTCAATTTTTCATGTCCTACATTGGTCTAATAATAAGCAATGGAACCCATCTACATATGTCAATGTGATCTGTGGTCAATACATGACTCCCAAGTCCTTTTTGAACACAGGTTTATCTGCCTGTGCTCCTGATTCAAGAATTTCCATTTTCTCCATTTCTCCAAAGACAAATACATTTTCAAATGTCACTTCTTATGACTCAAGACAATTGAATGATCTGGACAAAAAACAAGAACAGTACAGCACATCAGCCCACAATGTCAGTGCCAAACATGATGTTAAATCAAAGCAATCTCCTCCACCTGCATGTCAGCCACATCCCCCAGATCCACGTGCCCATCCAAAATCCTCTCAAAACGCCTTCATGAGAGAAAATGAACAAACTAAAGATTAATCCAAACTAACATGAACAAAAAATTCCAAAGAAACAAACAATGCTTAGAAACTTTAAGTTTCTTCTGTGGTTACAAAGCAGTGGTACAAACTTCGCAGTGAGGAGATTAAATCTTGCATTTTAGAAAATAACGTTATAAAAACTGTTTCAAAGGAGAAAAGAGAGTTAGGAGCATGAGAGTTTCAGTCGTAATAGCAAAGTTAATTTCCAGGCAGAATTTTCAAAAATAAAATGTCTTTCTATTGGTTCTATCAGTACTTTTTTTTATATAACTGCAGGCTAAAAATACTAAAGGCTCTATATGGCACTATTTAATAATGTCCTTGCAAATGTCAACAGAAGCAATTGCTTGTCTATTTCAATTGCAATCCATTGTAAAAAAAACAGCAGCTATGTTCTTAAGAGACAATGATGTCTGATTACTATGATGAAGTTACATGGAAAGTTTTTTTAAACCTCTAATGTATTCATACATATTCATGTATATATTAATGAGTTGGTGTTCAATATAAGCAGGGAATGTTGGGTAATAAACCTCTCGTGATCCAGGCAACCTGCGTGTAAGTTATTATTAATTCTGCCGTCCGGAATATAACAAAATTGACTGTTCATTTATCAATAGTTTAGTTCGAAAATCCTTGCCTTGGCTGGTAGTAGGCTTATTGATGTTTGTTGCATAAATGGTGTACAATCCAAGTTCATTCCCATCTGGGTTCACCTCCAAGTTGTCGCTTGATTCCCGCAGATTGTTGGTTTCCTGTTTTAAGCTTGGCCCGGACATGCTGAGGCGATATGGCCCTTCTTCTGGCAGTTATAGCACTTGGCCATTTTGAACAGACAAAATTGGCGACGAGGATGGGATAGTTTGTGAACTCATCCTTTAAATACAGTGCAGGACTATTTTGCAACATGCAGTATTGTTTAACATTTTAAACAGTAAATACGGAGTTGTGTCGCAGTTGTTTGCAAACTGGACACAATAGGCCGCAGATCCTTCTATACAGGGGACTGTAGTTTAAAACAGCAACTGGACAAATTGTTGAGTTTGTCAGGCTATCTCTATGTTGTGTCTACGTGGCAAGATACCGTCCTTGGGATTGTATAAGATTTTCTTTTGTCGAGTTCCTCAAGCTGAATAGCCTTTGTACAGCTAAGTTTTAGGTGAATTGGTATATCAGAACAGACAAGAAATCGGGTTTTTGAACACACTTTAAAAAATGAGCGACAAGATGGCGGCGTCCACAGGCTACATCGGAAACCTTGGCACTTTTGACAAGAGTAGAGAGCCGTTCAACTCCTATATGGAGAGAGCGAACATGTTTTTCACGGCAAACAACATAATGGAGATTAGTGAAGGAGAGATAGTGACTGAAACAACTAAGGCCGTTTGCGAACGCAAGAAAGCGATTCTGCTCACAGAGATCGGTCCAGAATTGTACAGCACACTTGTGAATCTCCTTGCACCCATAAAGGCAAAAGACGTGCCATTCAATGACATTATGAAGAAGTTGGAGGAGCACTTCAACCCAAAGCCTCTGGAAATTGCAGAATGTTATAAATTGGGCCCTAGAAACCAGAAGCACAATGAGACAATAAATGACATTGTTGCCTTGAAAAACTTAACTTTGCAATGTCACTTTGAACCCAACTACGTGACAGATTTGTTTGTGGTCTAGTGGATGAACAAATTCAGTCCAAACTCATGAACACTCCAGATTTTACATTTGAGAAAGCATGCATGATTGCTACCACAATGGAGATGGCATCAAAGAATGCTCGCGAGTTTAGTCCACCACGAACTGCAGTGGCCGTTTAGTCACAAGGCAGTGCCTATAACCAAACCAAGGGGCGCTAAACCAAAAGTATGGAGGAGAGCTGAGTTCAGCCAGTTGATATCGTTGCAATGGTAATCACTCATCCCAATTCAAAATGGCCAAGTGCTACAACTGCCAGAAGAAAGGCCATATCGCCTCAACATGTGGACCAAGCTTAAAACAGGAAACCAACAATCTGCGGGAATCAAACGACAACACCAGAGAGGAGTTCACAACTTGGAGGTGAAGCCAGATGGGAATGAACTTGGGTTGTACACCATTTATGCAACCAACATCGATAAGCCTACAACCAGCCAAGGGAAGGGTTTTCGAATTAAAATATTGATAAATTAACAGTTAATCGATATGTGCATTGACACGGCAGCAGATTGTTCGGTCATGAGCAAAGACCTGTCCGAAACAAAGTTCCCACAGATACCATTGTTTGAGAGTAAGGTCAAGCTGAGAACCTACTCGGGTGAAGTTTTGGAGACGTGGACAAATGAAGTGTAAAGTTCAGCATAATGGTCAGTCAGTTCACAGCCATCATAGTGGCCAGCTACATAAATAAACCAACCCTCCTTGGAAAGGATTGGCTGAGGAGAACAGAGTTAGACTGGAAGAAAATTTTCAGCGTCGATTTGTGCAAATCACATCTTGAAAACGTCATAAGCAAACATGCAAACATTTTTGCTGACAGGGTACTCTGCACACATTCGACTTGAGCAAGATGTGAGACCGGTACCATATGCACCAAAGCAACAAGTGGAGGAAGAACACGACAGGTTAGAGCGGAATGGAGTGCTCGTGAAGACAGGCCAGAGTAACTGGGCAACACCAATTGTGGCCTTACCCAAAGCCGACAAAACTGTTCGACTATGTGGTGACTACAAAGTCACATTCACCCAAGCCATTGATGACGAACAATATCCGTTACCAACCTCGCAAGATCTGTACGCAGAACTTAGTGGAGCAAGTCTTCACCAAACTGAATTTGTCTCACGCTTAAGCCCAACTCAATGTCGACAAGGAAAGTCAGCAGTACTTGACTATCAACACACATAAGGGCTTATATTCATATACAAAGCTGTCCTATGGTGTGAAATTCTTCCCGAAAATTTTCCAGTCATGGACAAAATGTTACAAGGCATACCGCACTGTGCGTGCAACCAGGATGACCTACTGATATTCAGAGGATGACCTACTGATATTTCTTGTTCACTACGATACAACACGCGATATGAAACTTGCTTCAAGTTATGGTGTAGGTGCAGTGATCTCCCACGTAATGAATGACGGACAGAAAAAGCCTATTGCTCTTGCATCCCGCACCCTATCACCGAGTGAACGTAATTATGCACAGAAAGAAAAGGAAGCACTCAGCATCGTGTTCGGAATCAAGAAATTCCATCAGTTTCTTCTCGGCAGACCATTCACCCTAGTGACTGATCACAAGCCACTACTAGTGCTACTTGGTCCCAAGTCAGCTATACCTTCCATGGCGGCATCAAGGATGCAGCGCTGGGCAATTCTGCTGTCCCAGTATGACTCCAAGGTGGAGCACAGAAGCTGCAAGTGCAACGCAGTTGCAGATGCGTTGTCCCGGTTTCCCCATGAGATCTCTGACATGGGAAGTGTGAACTCAATCTACACACTGCAAATTGTAGATGAAAACTTTCCAGTGACTGCAACAGAAATTGCAGCAGAAACTATGAAGAGGGTGTATAAGCAGACATTGAACAGTTGGACTGAAATCAATAGTGGATTGAACTCAGAGCTGAAGCCTTTCCATAATCGACACCATGAATTATCATGTGAGCAGGGATGCATTAAGTGGGGTTACAGAGTGGTTGTACCAGAGTCTATGAGAAACTAAACTATGAATGAACTTCATGCCGAACATCCTGGCATAGTAAGCATGAAGTCAATTGCCAGAAGTTTTGTGTGTTGGCCTGGTATTGACAGTGACATCACTGGTGAACAAATGTGGCGTCTGCCAAAATTGCCGGAGTAAACCACCAAGAACACCACTGCAACCCTGGTCATGGCAAAGTAGACCTTTTCAGAGAGTTCATGCAGGTTTTTGTGAAAAGGGTAATGATCACTTTCTGGTGGTAGTAGATAATCATTCCCAATGGATTGAGGTTAAGCATATGGGGTCAAGCACTACTACTGAGCATACCATAGATGAGTTAAGATCATTTTTTGCATGGCATGGTTTACCGGAAGAACTTGGGCCTCAGTTTCGCTCAGAACGGTTCAAAGATTTCATGCAGCGGAATGGTGTAAAACACACACTTGTTCCCCCATACCATCCAGTCTCCAACAGGGCGGTTGAAAGGTCTGTTAGAGTTGTCAAAGATGCTCTCAAGAAACAGGTTTTGCAGGGTAGTACAAAGCTCAGCATGAAATATCGTTTGGCTAGTTTCTTGCTGAAGTACAGAACCCCCAACACACACAACAACGGGTTACTCACCAGCAGAACTGTCGATGAAAAGAAGGCTAAGAAATCGCCTAAGTCTAGTTCAACCCAATTTGGCCCTGAGAGTTGAGCAAAAGCAGTTAAGTCAAAAACGCCATTTTGACACAAAAAGGAGAAGTACTTCAAGCCAGATGAGCAGGTTCGTGTTCTCAGTCCTCCCAACAAGTTCAGTCAAGACAAATGGGATGTTGGGAAAATAGTGGAAGTGTGTGAAACAAAAAGATACTTAGTTGAAGTTGGAGATAGGAACAAAAGTTTTCATGTTGATTCCAGCCAAAGATGAACCAAAAACTGAACATGAAGTCCTAATCCCTGAGTTTTTATCTGAACATGAGTTGGAAGAGACCACTATGATTGAAACACAAAGATTAGTTAGTACAGACAAAGAAACAGATTCCTCTGGTCAAAGGCAGGGTACTAAAACAGAGCCAAACAAGCCGACAGTTGAGTCAACACCTAAACCTGTTACTATTAGACGATCAGGCAGGATCCGGAGACCAGTAGTCAGGTTAGGTTTGTAAGTTAAGTAACTCACTGTATAAGTAAAACAAAAATTTGTAAATATGTAAAATAAATATATTATGTTATCATATAGAATTTCATAAATACTGGTTTAAATCAAGTATCACAACAACAAAATTGTAACTTAGATTTAATACTTTAAAAAAGGAGAGCAGAGTAATAATGTATTCATACATATTCATGATATGTTAATGAGTTGGCGTTCAATAGAAGCAGGGAATGTTGGGTAATAAGTACATTTTATTTATATAGCACATTTAAATCAACTCGCGTTGAAACCAAAGTGCTTTACATAAAATAAATAATAGTTTCTGTACATCCATAGAAAAATTAAAAATAAGAAAAATGACACAACACATTATAGAATTCAACATTAACCCCCCCCCCCCACAACAGAATCAAAAATTTCCACTGTGGGGAAAGGCATCAAAAAGTTAAGTCTTCTTCCTCTGTGAATCACCCGAGGTCGGGGCCTATTTGTGGCCTCCGCAGCCAGTCCGATCTTTTCAGGCCCTCTTTGCCGGAAAGCTGGAACTCCGGCGTCAGGTGAACACTCCTCGGCGGCTTGGAAATGTCTGGAGCGGTCGCTTCCTCCCCGGAGACCGCGGCACCCGTAGTCCTCAGGCCGCGTTGGCTGGAGCTCCGACTCAGGCAATCTCGGATCCCAGGCTCCGCGGTGCCAAATCCAGCGCTGCCCGCCGCAGCCACAGCATTCAGGAGCTTACCGCACGGCAACCCGGTAAGGCAGCGCCTGCTCCGTGATGGTGTCCCAGCGCTGCACCGCCGCCGAAGCTGTAGTCCTGGCCGGTCACGGCAGGAAACGCCACTCCAGTCTCGATGGTAGGCCGCGGAAGAAGCAGCTTGAAGGGCTACATCTAACTCCCTCTTAAATATAGCCAATGAACTGGCCTCGACTACCCTCTGCGGCAGAGAGTTCCGGAGATTCACCACTCTCTGTGTGAAAAAAGTTCTTCTCATCTTGGTTTTAAAGGATTTCCCCCTTATCCTTAAGCTGTGACCCCTTGTCCTGGACTTCCCCAACATCGGGAGCAATCTTCCTGCATCTAGCCTGTCCAACCCCTTAAGAATTTTGTAAGTTTCTATAAGATCCCCTCTCAATCTCCTAAATTCTAGAGAGTATAAACCAAGTCTATCCAGTCTTTCTTCATAAGACAGTCCTGACATCCCAGGAATCAGTCTGGTGAACCTTCTCTGCACTCCCTCTATGGCAATAATGTCCTTCCTCAGATTTGGAGACCAAAACTGTACGCAATACTCCAGGTGTGGTCTCACCAAGACCCTGTACAACTGCAGTAGAACCTCCCTGCTCCTATACTCAAATCCTTTTGCTATGAAAGCTAACATACCATTCGCTTTCTTTACTGTATAACTGTATAACTGGTTTGGACTGATGGTGGGATGGGAGAGGTGAAGTGCTGCTGTCCATATGCTTTCTGTAAGAGCAGTCGTTTACTGCCATTGTTTATGTATCTGCCGTAACCTGTTTCAGTTCAAATGCTTACCAAATCACATATAAAAAACACGATTAAAGCTCCTTCTACATAAATTGTACAAGACAGTGAAAAGAAACGTACTGTGGAATGAAATCAAAACATTAGATCAAACAACTCAAACTCCGGTGCAATCTGTTCCACCTTAATCTCTTTGCCTGCAATGATTTTGAACCAAATCTCCTCTCAGAATTTGATACCGCATATTTTGCATAGTGCAAATGCTGCATAGTAGAGTATCTTGCTCCGCTCTATGATCTTTGGCGGCGTCCTCGAAGGGGCGGGATCTATGTGAACACGCGATTTGATGCCTGCCATCCGGGGCGGGATCCATGTGTACACGTGATCGGCCCACCATCTGCTCACAGACATGCGCCCTATACAGAACAAGGTTGCAGACCCCTGCTCTAAACCATGTACCTGTCCAAATCTTATAATTGCACCCACCTTAATCACTTCCTTTGGCAGCATTCCACATAACCACCAATCTCTAACTTAATCACTATTACACAGTGTATCAAAATTGATACAAATCCTATTTGTTGGACCGAAAACACTGGTATGATGTTTTTGCCTCCAAAATATGCAGGAATAATACAAAGATGGTAGCATCGCCCTGCTAACTAGTGTCAACTTGTGAAAGTTAAGATGTAAAAATGTATTTCTTCCACGCCTATCTCTGGCCACATGTTTAAATATTACAACAGTCATAACCAAAAATCTGCTGCTACGCAGATATACAGTTTTCTTAATTTAGCACTAATGATGACTTTGTAACCGATTTCAACAGCAATGGCAAATGCCTATTACGTGAATGGCAATAAATGATGTTTTTATCGTCAAAAAATTAATTTCTAAAATTATGTATATTTTGCCTTTTATTAAAGCAGTTATTCCCAGGTGTTTCTGCACTCTGACTGAATATACTGTAAAATTGTACAATCCATAATTAATTTATCAGTATTCATAAGTGATTGTGCACAACCAATTCATTTTCAACATGCATTTAAAAACAAAAATCTGATTAAATAGGAACGATAAAAAATTTCTAACAACTTAAATTACTGTCTGCACCAATTTTAATTAATAACAAGTAGCTGGCCGCATTTAACTAGCTAGTCAATAGACAATAGACAATAGGTGCAGGAGCAGGCCATTTGGCCCTTCAAGCCAGCACTGCCATTCAATGTGTTCATGGCTAATCATCCCCAATCAGTATCCCTCCCGTTCCTGCCTTCTCCCCATATCCCGATTCCGCTATTTTTAAGAGCCCTATCTAGCTCTCTCTTGAAAGCATCCAGGGAACCTGCCTCCACTGCCCTCTGAGGCAGAGAATTCCACAGACTCACCACTCTCTGTCACTAGTCATGTTAAGAGGACACAGACATTGGATATTTGAGCCCCAAATATCCTGCACTACTTTTACTAGGATATCTGTGTAATATGGAAGACAGAAATCTCAAGAGATGTGATTGGGGAAGGAAACCAGCAAAAAAAATCATAAATTCATTGTTCGTAAGTTGCAGGAGCAGAATGAGGTCATTTGGCATATGAGGTCTACCCACCATTCAATCATGGCTGATCTATATATTCCTCTCAACCCCATTCTTACGCCTTCTCCCCATAATCCGACACCCATACTAAGAATGTGGCCTTAAAAATACCCATTGACTTTGCCTCCACAGCCGTCAGTGATAATGAATTTGATTCAGTACCCTCTGACTAAAGAAATTCATCCTCATCTCCTTTCTAAAGGTACGTCCTTTTATTCTGCAGCAATGGCCGATGGATTTGATTATCTCCCACTAGTCACTCTCCCACTAGCCTGAAGAAGGTTCTCGACCCGAAACGTCACCCATTCCTTCTCTCCAGAAATGCTTTTTGTGCCTCCCTTCAGTGTAAACATTCAGCATTCTGTGTCTACCTTGAGTGTAAACATCCTCTCCACATTCACTCTATGCAGGCCTTACACTATTCGATAAGTTTCAATTATTTCCCCCTTCATCCTTCTAAACTCCAGCGAGTACAGTCTCAGTGCCTGTAAACGTTCATCCTATGCCAGCACATCCCTCTTCAATGCCAGCACAACCTCCCTCAGATATGGGTGCAAAACTGCTCACAATGCTCTAAATGCAGTCTGACCAGTGCCTTATAATTGCCTTCAACAATGCAATCCACTATATTGAAATGAAAATGAGAGAAATACATGGTGTTGTAATTTTGCAGCCGAGTTGGCCAGGTTGAGAAGATGGGATTGAAAGAAAGAGGAAGATGGAATGTGAAATTGTCAATTTTGGTTATGCACCTAATTGCAAAGTAATTGTAAACTAATTAATTGCATTCAGCAACAATTGGAAAATGACATTAACGGAGAAGGCAGCACAGGGATTAAAAAAAAAATCATGTTACGTGACAATGAACTGGAAATTATAACTAAACAAACATTGTTAATTACTTGATGTGATCCAGGCGCAGCAGCAATAGACTGATTTAAAGCTCTTCAGAACCAATGGATCTTTTGGAAGTCTCCAAATAATCTCTATCAATAGCAAGGTTCACCAATTACTGGACTGCTTTTAATACAACAGTCAATATTTGAAACCAAATTTTAACCCATGACAAGCATGGTATCAGTGTACCATTTCCAGACTTGAACACAGAATAATTTTAAACCCCATGTCGCTGTAGCATAAGCCAGGCCATCAGAAGGGGGTCTCGACCCGAAACATCACCCATTCCTTCTTGCCAGAGATGCTGCCTGTCCCGCTGAGTTACTCCAGCATTTTGTTTCTATCAGAGGAACTGTAGTCCCATCATTAAAATGTCAGCATACTGCTAAAAGATTCTGATAATACAGCAGAATTGAAGCATGCACACAAACATAAGCCTTTAAAAAACAAAACAAATTCTGGCCTAAAATGTCTTCTCCATTAGAAAGGCGCATGAACTTGCAGTGCATGGCAAACTTATATGTTGTATGCAAGGATCTGCAGCAGCAAAATTCTATTGTACACAAAACAAAATACATTGTGTTCAATAGAAGGGTACTGTGCACTTAACTGGCAGGTCAAGGACCTCTAAAGTTGAGAGGCTCCTGCATGAGTGGCCCGTGTCACACAATATACACGTTAGTGCCATGTAAAGTCTTTCTATGTTAGTGCCCTACACTCAGAGAACCTGCAAGCAAATCACAAACCTTAGATTACATTTTTTTTAAATCCAGATGATTTTAAGCACTCATTTTACCAATAAAATTCTAGCAAATAGCACATAGAAACATTAGTCTATATTTTACAATATTCATATATGGTAAACATGCATTACCTTCTCCATGTTCATCTGTAAATTGGAATGCTTGAACCAACCTCATAACTTCATCCACTGAACGTCCAACAGGCAAATCATTGATCATGATCTGACGCAATATACCAGCACCATCAATGATGAACAAACCTCTGGGGGGGAACAAGATTTCTCATTCTTAAGGAACAACCAATATAAGTACAATCAAATCCTAAAAGCTGGAAACGGACTTTACAAAATTTTAGTTTGCCAGTTCAGAAAATGCTTTTACAAACAAACCTAAAATCTTCTATAGCACAATTTTTAATAAAGAGTTAATAGAATGACGAGAGATTATACATTTACTTATCTTACATTTGAATAAATTTCCTGGAGATCACAGATGCTAGAATAAACTGCAATGTTTAAAATATAAAAGCAAATTCAATACTAGAGTACAGATGTTCAAAAGACATAAACAGCAGAAATCAAGGAACGATATTACCCTCTGAGAAAAAGGTCACATTTCATTACTTTTGCAATATGACTGAACAATTATAAGCAGAAATTTGAATGAGTCTTTGAACATAAGCCAGATTTAATTGGATGTAGTTTCAGCAACCAGCTTTCTCAGCATATTTGCCAATTTACTTTTAGACTAGAGATACTGTAAAGCACGGAAACAGACCCTTTGGCCCACTGAGGAAGTTCTACCCTACAGGTTAGGGACAATTTTAACCTAAGCCAATTAACCTACAAACCTGCACATCTTTGGAGTGTGGGAGGAATCTGAGGCACGGAGTAAACCCATGCATTCATAGGCAGAACGTAAAAACTCCGTATGGACAGCACTTGTAGTCAGGATCAAACCTGGGTCTCTGGAGCTATAAGGAAGTAACTCTACTGCTGCACCACTGTAAATCTGGTAAATGCCTTTTGGTCCCACTAATCTGCACCATGTGAAGGAAAGAGGAGGATAGCTGACTGTGTCAAAAAATGCCTTTTCAGACAAGCTCTCATAGCCCAGAAATTCTCCTGAAACCAATCCTGCTTCCTTTCATATAAGGCTGTGTATTTACCTATACAAAAAGCTCTGACTTCAATTACCTTGACTCAAGCAAATGTGCATTAATGGAGTAATCTAGGCACGTGTTTTAAATATACAGTGATTCTTAAATAAAAATTCCACTACAAAACTATTCTTCAACACCACCAGGAAAGGCAAATATCAATTAATTTTGCAGAGCTATTTTTTAGATGAACAAGTTTATAGCTTTTAGCTTTTAATTTATGTGTCTATACATTATTAATTCTTCAGTTTTACCCAATATTTATTCATCTTGTATTCCCATACCCAGCTACTGACCTGAAAGCAATTCCTTCATCCTCCTTTAAGATACCATAATCTATGCAGATTGTGTGACGAAGATCTGATACTAAAGGGATTTTTGTTGGACCAAGTCCTCCTTGCTTTCTTGGGGTGTTGATCCTATAAAATACAAAACAAATTTAATTATATTTAAAAACACTATGTAAAATGATCTTAAAAGCACATAAACAATTTTGAGGGAGATTTATTTGGTTAAAAATATTTATTCTTCATCTCTATTTTAATGATCACTTAATTAAAGGGTGCCAAAGAAATTTACCAGAATGTCTTGAGGGATCAAGGATTTTAGTCATGAGGACAGAGACCATAGGTGCTGGTATCTTGAGCAAAGTACAAAGTGCGGGAAGAACTTAGAAGATGAGGCGATATCTGTGAACGTACAGTATGATTGTTGATTTCTCTCATTTAACTGCTGCATTCCATCCCCCACGCTAGTCATCCTATTAGTCCCACTGTTCGCATCCTTGTATCCCCCTTGTTAGCACATCTTCCCCAGCCAACAGTGGGCCATTATCACCCTTCCAGAGGTCATCTGATACCGGCCTTGATTTGTTCTGGCCTTTTCTCGCCTGCAGCTTCCTCCTCCCCTCCACCTCCATCCTTCAGTCTAAAGAAGGGTTCTGATCCAAAATGTCACCTATTCTTTTTCTCCATTGAAGCTGCCTGACCCGCTCAATTACTCCAGCATTTTGTGTCTATCTTCTGTGAAAGGAAATGGACTAACAACATTTTAGTTCATTAATGGGGGTTTTGTTGACATTGAATACATTAAAGAATAACGTTATAAATGTGGAACAGGACATAAGGTCGTCAGGGAATAGGAGCAGAATTAGGTCATTCGGCCCATCAAGCTAATCCGCCATTCAAACATGCTGCTCGATCTTACTCCTCACCCCATTTCCTCACTCCATTTTCCCACCTTCATCTCATAACCTTTGAAACCCATACCAATCAGCAGTCTATCTATATCTGCCTTAAAAATATCCATTGGCTTGGCCTCCACAGGCTTCTGTGGCAAAGAATTCCACAGATTTACCACCCTCTGACTAAATAAATTCTTCCTCCCTAAAGGAACGTCCTTTATTCTGAGGCTATGACCTCTGGTCCGAGACTCTCCCACTAGTGGAAACGTCCTCTACATCCATTCTATCCAGGCCTTTCTCACATCTTTGAGAATAAGTGAATTGGTGTTGTTGTAGTGAGAGAACACATTTGCATTAAGTATGCCAACAGGCCCATCTCACCAGGTGTGCGGCTGTTGCAGGGTTTTCAGAGCATGGGGATGGATGTAGCTGGAACTGGAGTAGGAATGAGGCACATATGCAGCTAGGATCAGAATAAGTGACTGAAAAGAAGCGCAGAGGGAAGCGGTGACAAAGGGCATTACTTGAGCCCCACACATATGTGCATGCCCGTTAAAAAAAAGTGCGCACATCCTAGATGGCAACTCACTATGATCACACAACAATGCCTGGTCATCTTTGCTATTAGACCAAGATCTTACTCAGTGATGCCCGTGTTATAGCTGGAGTGCAACTTTAAATGCACATTTAAGGAAACCATGAACAACTCCCACTGTAATATGAAGCTTACCACTTAGAATGACATGACCCTCATGGATAATGTCATAAGCAACAAACATGATCACAGCTTTCATAGCAAAATAACTCAAATGGGTTTACATCAATATAGCCACACTGAGTGAGACATGTTATCACTTTAAGTTGGAGCGGCCTCGTCGTTCACATGCCGGACACCAGACTTGTGAGGCAGACATTCTATTGCAACCTCTGCTGTCACAAGAAATTCCAAGGCAGACAAAGAAAAAGATTTAATGATGTGGTCAAGACTTCCTTGAAGAAGAGCAACATTCCCACAGACTCCATGGAATTTCTATGGAGCCATGATTGCTTTGTGCCGAAGAAACTTTGTGGATGGCAGAGAGAACCTCAATGCCATGAATTGGGAGCACACAGAAATCCTGCACAAGCTGTGTTTCACTTCATAAAATACCCATGCAGCCATCCCTTCAGCCAAGTCCTGTCTCATGTGTAAAAGAGTGTAGTTTCTATACCGGCCTCACTAGCCACCACAGAACCCACAAAATGGAGTGAACACAAATGATCTCAGTACCAAGCAACTGTCTACAGACGATGCAAAAATTATGAGGAACGCAGTACCATTTGAATATACCTATGATCCTGGTGAATCTGAAAGGTTGGAATCCAAATTGAATATGTTAAAGCTGAAAACATTTGCAGAGTAGTGATAGAGCTGTAGAAATGAATTTTGGTCAACAGTTTAACAATCGACGGAAGGGAAATAGAAATCATCAAGAGTGAACGCATTAAAAAAAAGGCAGATGAAAATCCTTCCAGAGAAAGAAACAAAACTTTTTTCAACATGTGCATTCCTGGGAGAACTGACAGTGATTTCAATAGTAGTTGCAGCAAAAAAAAACTGGAAGCATTCAGCAGGCCCAGCTGCTTCAGTGGGAGAAAGAACAAGAGGCAACATTTTAGGTCAAGGACTCTTCATGAGAACTGAAAAAGTGGAAAGTGTACTTTAAGTTTTAGCTTTCTGCCCTGCTCCTAGAATTAAACCCAGCAACAATGTTCTTCTTGCTTGCCTATTAACTGGGCCAACATTGTATGTTTTGTCATTTATGATTATGTACAATAATAATGATTGTAAACATTTTCTTTATAAGCCAACAATTTACACTATCTTACATTGTAATAAAATCAAATTTTTATGCTGCTGTTTTTTTTTAGAAAATTGCGATTGTGGTTTTCATTTCTATTTTCATTCATCTACAATCATTACATTATGAATAAACCCAGATGGAAAAATAACACATATTTATATTTCTAGGTTATTTTGAAAATGGCAATTTAAACACTAGAAAATTGGTCAAAAAAAGGATAGAAGTAGCATTACATACCAAGCTAAATGAGCAAAATGAGAATCTGTAGAAGCAGCAATTATTTCACAGTTAACCTTGTTGAAATCGTCCACACGATCGCTAAAAGCAATAATCTCAGTTGGACACACATAGGAGAAATCAAGTGGGTAGAAAAAGAAGACTACATATTTGCCTGTGGAGAAAATGAACAAATTAATTCATAAATACCCTGGCCTGCAGTCAAAGATTTTGTTATTGTTCAGGCAGACTGGTACTAAAGCAAAGGCTTCAGTATATTCCATTTAGTTTCTAAAAATATGTTCCATCAACATGCTCAATTTAATGTATTTTCTTTAAAAAAAACTGCACGTTAAAGGGGAAGATCCCAGAATCAATTTCTCTTAATGTGCTCAACCTGCCTAATTTTTGGGGCATTCTGTTCAGGTTTAAATTATATAGCAATGGTCTAACACAGTAATTGGTTCATGGAAAAAAGTTCAAAATGCCCTGAAAACACTTGGTCTATGGTGAGCTTGGTTCGTAAGATGCTATTAGGCAAACAAGAAGTGTTGTGTATTGCATGCCCTGGCTTCCATTTCAATTCTTGATAAGGTTAATGAATTTCCTCCAGCACCATAACCATCTTGAACATGTTCCTGCATTTGTCTCATGTTTTAGTTGATTTTCCTGAGATCAAATAGATTTCTGACAATTGTGGGGTCAGTGCAAGAGAATTACCAACATAAAAGATCACCCATCCTATTGAATAACAGAACAGGTATGGAGAGCTAGTTGGACTACTATTTCTATTACTTGTATTTTCTCTTTTTGTGTTTTAATTTTTTTTTATGCTAACCCTTTTTATCCATGACCTATAGGGAGCTATGCATTCTCCAAGTCTATAGGGATGTATTAAGAAGTTCAAAGGAATCCATTAATAGGGTATTAGACTTGAGTACAAGGTTATGTAGATGGCATTTTTATGGACAACTTGAGTCTTCAAACAATAACTTAACCCATAAGGTTATTCGTTAATTTTGCAGAAATACCCAACAAGAATCATCAATTGTAGTACATCAACAGACTATTATATGCAGCATAGGCCCTCCATGATATCTGCACATTCAGGAAAATGTAGTAGTAGAGAAAGAAAGAGAAGTGAAAGAGAGATAGAGTAATAAAAGGTTGTGGTCTACGTCCAGAAACCTAACACTTAGCTACTGTATAATTTAGGCCAAAGCAGTGTTCGTTCTCTGTTTAGCAGACATAAAAGAAAGCAGTTGTTTAAGAAGGAACTGCAGATGCTGGAAAATCGACGTTATACAAAAATGCTAGAGAAACTGGCGAGTGCAGCAGCATCTATGGAGCGAAGGAAATAGGCAACGTGATGGGGGGGTGGAGGTGGGGGCGGGGAGAAGAAAGGAAAAAGGAGGACGAGCCCGAGGGCTGAGGGAGAGATAGGAAGGGGAGGAGGAGGAGGCGGGGAGAAGAAAGGAAAAAGGAGGATTCTCCCAATTTTGTTAGACCTTGCTGTCTCCTCCCCTTCCTCTCTCTCTCTCAGCCCTCGGGCTCCTCCTCCTTTTTCCTTTCTTCTCCGTCTCTCTTCTCCTTTTCAGTCTGAAGAAGGGTTTCGGCCCGAAACGTTGCCTATTTCCTTCCCTCCATAGATGCTGCTGCACCCGCTGAGTTTCTCCAGCATTTTTATATAAAAGAAAGCAGCACTGCACAAGCAACCAGCAACACCGAAAATTAAATCTGGTCATATTGTTTATAATACCCAATTTTCTACAAACCCCCTCCCCCCCAATATTTTTGACATTACTACAGTGAACAAACTTTTGTAGTATTTAAATGACCATTAAGCATTTTAGGATGACCTGAGATTACATAAGCATGTGCTAGTCCAAATCTCCTTTGATGTTAGCCATGAAGATTTGGTTGAATAAAATAATTTCCATACCAGTAATTGTTGCACGCAATGCCTGAAATAATACCCTCCAGCAGAATTACAATTTCTAAGTCAGTACTGTATCATCTGCACAAAATTGTGTGCAACCCTAAGTGCTGGATTCTTATTCAGTTATAGCCAAATGGCAGCGAGCCAACCATAATCATCATTGATGCACATTTCACCAATGCAATTACAGGACCTGTTAATTAAAAAGGGCACAAACCTTTAGTGCATTTTTTTGAATAGAGCATCCAACTATTAGATGTGCGGAAACATAAATTTAGTATTTCCTGTAGCTAATTAAATTCAGGAGGGAATGCCATGATAAGTCAGGGCAGGTTGTCATATGAACCTGAGGATTGGATAATATCAGCTATCAATTTGTTTATACTGAAAACTTTGGGAATGCTTTCACATACGCTAGTGGCTAGATGGTGGCTAGAATAAACATAGCACCTCAAATAAGTCCGTTCTTGAAAATGTTGTGACTTTATGAAGTAGTCTTCAACAGCAGCATCACCTAACATACCAAATGAGGGGCATCCTTCCTTGCTTTAGGATGATGAGGCAGTACACAGGTTAACATGCAGAAAAATTAAGGCTTTAGCAAAAAAACAAACAAATATTAAAGAATAAATAAAACAAATGCCCAACAAATATAAAGTTACACCTATAGCAAAATACGTAAAATGAATCACAATATGAAAAACAAGCAATTTAAGATGCAAAAAGACCACACTTGCTCAGCAAATGCTCAATTCTTTTCAATATGGGCGTGATATTACTAAATGTGTGAAATTCAATGCAAGATAGTTTCTCTTAAACAAATTCAACATATTGCCATATTGTGTCATTCTCTAAAATATACTTTCAGTAAACTATCATTGTTCTTACCTCTGTATTTAGATAGCTTAAGTTGTTCAAATTGTCCATTAGGCATCACAGCAGTGGCATCAAAATCAGGAGCCAATTTTCCAATTACAGCTTTTCCAGCAGTCATTCTGAATCAATCTAAAAAATAATTGAATACATACGTACATTGTCCTATATTCTGCCAGATTTTTGACACCTTTATCTCATATGTGGACTTTAGCCAACAATTTCCTTTACACATAAAGGCATGGATTAAAATACTGTAGCAGCGCTTCATGCAAGACAGAGAAAGTGATATTCTATAGCACACATAATGTAAGAAAACAGTATGCAATAGAATCTCAAACCCTGGGACGTTTAGTCTTGTTGTGCAGAAAATATGGACCAGATCTTCCTGCTACAAACCCATTATAATAATAATAAAAATACATTTTATTTTTGGGTGCCTTTCAGACATTAAGGACACCTTACAGAGATTAACAGGAATAAAAAACATATAATCAGAATAAAATAAATAATAAAGACATCACAGAAACACAAATTAAATACAGAATTCAGTCCAAAAACAAAAAAAT
Organism: Leucoraja erinaceus; assembly: GCF_028641065.1. Taxonomy (NCBI): domain Eukaryota; kingdom Metazoa; phylum Chordata; class Chondrichthyes; order Rajiformes; family Rajidae; genus Leucoraja; species Leucoraja erinaceus. The sequence goes on from NC_073386.1 coordinate 22,501,237, forward strand.
CAAAAACACAATGTGAAGAGAGAGCAGCGGCAACTATAGCGCGCCAGCGTCCACTCTCACTTCACGGCAGCCATCTTGGACAAAGACTAACAGGATTACGTACAGACAAAAAATCATCCCCCCACAATGGATACCACTGTGGGGGAAGGCACAATGTCCAGTCCCCAACCCCAAGTTCACCCAAAGTCAGGCCTATTGAGGCCACCGCAGTTGCCTCCACGGAGGCCCGATGTTCCTGGCCGTTCTCACCGGGTGGTCTTGCCCCGGCGTCGGGAGAGTCCTCTCAGCGGCTGGGCCACCTGGAACGGCCGCTTCCTAGCTGGGGACCACGGCTTCCGAAGCCGACAAGGCCGCGCCGGTTTGGAGCTCCCAGGCTCCCGATGTTGAAATCGGCACCGCCCGCAACGCTCCGCAGCCCGCAGGTGTTGAACTCGGCGGTCTCAGCTCACCGGAGCTCCAGCGCGTCGATCCAGCGCAGCGACCCAGGCAAGGCATCGTCCGCTCCGCTCCACGATAGCGCTCCAGCGCTGTGCCGCCACCGAGGTCGAGGTGCTGGGCGGTCCCCGCCAGGAAACGGCACTCCAGGCCCGCTGGTAGGCCGCGAGGAGGATGGGTAGCCCGGAGAAAAAGCTGCCTCACCGACCAGGTAGGGATCTAGAAATAAAATTGCCACCTACCCCCCACATTAGAAAGTTCATTTCTCCAAACGGACGAGACACAGGACTAACTAAAAACTATAAAAAAAGCGAATTAAACGGACGGCTGCTGGTTAGCACCTGTTCCCCAAGATGGCTCCTCCTCCATTATGTCCAATGAATAAAAGGTAGTCCAGGACATATACATTGACATGTTATGTCTGAGTGTATACTTGATTCAATTAATTTGGATAATGATGTAGTTGAGAGTACAGAAGTGTAAATATATTGAGTGAATTATGGGTGATATGTTCAAATAAGAAATTAAACATATTAGAAAAACATTTAATTAAATTCAAATTAATACAATGCAGTTTAAGTGTGAACCCATGTAAACTACTCTCATCACAAGATATATTTTTAAGCATTTTTGTTTCTACCAATATGAATCCAGAGTAAACAAAATCTGCTGGATGAACACAAGCAGCATATGTGGAGGCAAAGGGAAGGTTGATAACTGAGGACTGAGAGTGGAGGAAGATAAAAAGGTGAGAGAGGATAAGATGAGGCTGATGGGAGATGTGGAATCAGATGAGGTGGGGGATAGAAACATAGAAAATAGGTGCAGGCGTAGGCCATTCGGCCCTTCGAGCCTGCACCACCATTCAATATGATCATGGCTGATCATCCAACTAGGTATCCCAACCCTGCCTTTTCTCCATACCCCCTGATCCCTTTAGCCACAAGGGCCACATCTAACTCCCTCTTAAATATAGCCAATGAACTGGCCTCAACTACCTTCTGTGGCAGAGAATTCTACAGATTCACCACTCCCTGTGTAAAAAATGATTTTCTCATCTTGGTCCTAAAAGACTTCCCTCTTATCTTTAAACTGTGACCCCTAGTTCTGGACTTCCCCAACATCGGGAATAATCTTCCTACATCTAGCCTGTCCAACCCCTTAAGAATTTTGTAAGTTTCTATAAGATCCCCCCTCAATCTTCTAAATTCTAACGTGTACAAGCCGAGTCTATCCAGTCTTTTTTCATATGAAAGTCCTGACCATCCCAGGAATCAGTCTGGTGAACCTTCTCTGTACTCCCTCTTTGGCAAGAATGTCCTTCCTCAGATTAGGAGACCAAAACTGTACGCAATACTCCAGGTGTGGTCTCACCAAAACCCTGTACAACTGCAGTAGAACCTCCCTGCTCTTATACTCAAATCCTTTTGCTATGAATGCTAACATACCATTTGCTTTCTTCACTGCCTGCTGCACCTGAATGCCTACATTCAATGACTGGTGTACTATGCCACCCAGGTCTCGTTGCATCTCCACTTTTCCTAATCGGCCACCATTCAGATAAGTCTACTTTCCTGTTTTTGCCACCAAAGTGGATAACCTCACATTTATCCACATTATACTGCATCTGCCATGCATTTGCCCACTCCCCTAACCTATCCAAATCACCTTGCAGCCTCCTAGCATCCTCCTCACAGCTAACACTGCCCCCCAGCTTCGTGTCATCCGCAAACTTGGAGATGTTGCATTCAATTCCCTCATCCAGATCATTTATATTGTAAATAGCTGGGGTCCCAACGCTGAGCCTTGCGGTACCCCACTAACCATATAACAATTACAGCACGGAAACAGGCCATCTCGGCCCTACAAGTCCATGCCGAACAACTTTTTTTCCCTTAGTCCCACCTGCCTGCACTCATACCATAACCCTCCATTCCCTTCTAGTCACTAGTCACTGCCTGCCATTCTGAAAAGGACCCGTTTACTCCTACTCTTTGCTTCCTGTCTGCAAACCAGTTCTCTATCCACATCAATCCTGAACCCCCAATACCGTGTGCTTTAAGTTTGCATACTAATCTCTTATGTGTGACCTTGTCGAAAGCCTTCTGAAAGTCCAGATATAACATATCCACTGGTTCTCCCTTATCCACTCTACTACAGGTGCACAACCTTTTATCCGAAAGCCTTGGGACCAGACACTTGTCGGAATTCGGACATTTTCGGATTTCCGAATGGAAGATTTTTAGCGTAGATTAGGTAGGTAGCGCGGGCGGCTTGAAAAGTCTGGAGCGGCTGCCTCCTCCTGGAGACTGGGGAATCGTTGTAAATCATTGCATAAATGTTAGTCAGTTAGTTTGGAGGGATTTTATGTGGGGGGGGGGGTGAAGGGGGATACTTTAATTCTTAGTCCCCTACCTGGTCGGAGAGGCGGGGAGCGGGCAATGCCTTACCGGGTCGCCGTGCAGTAAGCTCCGCAGCGCTGTGGCCGCCCAATCCCAGCTGGGGGCTGCGGGTGTCTGGCTGCGGGTGGCGCCGGTTGGAGCTCCGACCCCGGCAACTCTACTCCTGGCTGCGCGGCGCTCCAAATCCAGCGCGGCCCGCGGCCGGACGCCCGCAACCCCAGCTCCGCGATGTTGGGAGTTGGCGGCGTCGCAGCGCTGGGATACCAGCGGGGAGCGGGCAATGCCTTACAGGGTCGCCGTGCGGTAAGCTCCGGAGCGCTGTGGCCGCCGACACACAACATCACGGAGCTGGGACTGCGGGCGTCCGGCCGCGGGCCGCGCTGGATTTGGAGCGCCGCGCAGCCAGGGTGTAGAGTTGCCGCGGCCGAACGCCCGCAGCCCCAGCTGGGAGTTGGTGGCCACAGCGCTGCGGAGCTTACTGCACAGCGACCCGGTCAGGCATTGACCGCTCCCCGCCTCTCCGACTAGGTAGGGGACTAAGAATTAAAGTTTCCCCCTTCACCCCCCCCCCTTCACATAAAAGCCCTCCAAAATAACTGACTAACATTTAAGCAATGATTTACAGATGTTTAAGTGTCTCCCCGGTCTCCGGGGAGGAGGCAGCCGCTACAGTAATACAGACCTGGGTTGACCGTGGGTCGTTTCGGGTCAAGTTTGGCGCCAAACGCGAGCTTTGGTGTGCAGATGACATCCTGGTAAAAATGGCCGGTTTTCGGAGTTTTTCGGTTTCCGGAACTCCGGATAAAAGGTTGTGCACCTGTAGTTACATCCTCGAAAAATTCTATAAGATTCGTCAGACATGATTTACCTTTCATAAATCTATGCTGACTTTGTCCAATGAATTCACCACTTTCCAAATGTGCTGCTATCCCATCTTTAATAACTGACTCCAGAATTTTCCCCACCACCGATGTTAGACTAACTGGTCTGTAATTCCCTGTTTTCTCTCTCCCTCCCTTTTTAAAGAGTGGGATGATGTGTAGGTGGAACTAGATTGGGGTGGGGAGACTTAGAGAAGGAACGTGGGTGATGAGTAGAAACAGATGAGAAGCGAAAGGGCAAAATATCCCAATGAAACTTGCATAATGTTGTTTTTCAATTGAATTGAATTGAATAAATTTTATTAACCAAATATGTATACATACAAGGAATTTGCCTTGGAGCTTTGCTCGCAAGTAACAACACGATATACAGTAGACAATTAATAATAAAACATTATAATTTAAACATGTGAAGAATGAAATAAAATACCAGAGCACAAAGAGGCTACAGACTTTTGGCTGTTGAGTAGAGCTACTGCTCATGGGGAAAAAAGCTGTTTTTGTGCCTGGCTGTGGCGGCTTTGACGGTCTGGAGTCTCCTTCCAGAGGGAAGTGCTTCAAAGAGTTCGTGGCCAGGGTGAGAGAGGTCAGAGATGATCCTACCCGCTTTCTTCCTGGCCAACAACCTTCTCGGCTGATCGAATGATGCGCTGCAGCCTCCGAATGTTATGCTTGGTGGCTGAGCCAAAACCAGACCATGATGGAGAAGGTGGGGTTAGACTCTATGATGGCGGTATAAAACTGGATCATCGTTGCCTGTGGCAGATTGCGTTTTCTCAGCGGACGCAGGAAATACAGTACATCCTTTGTTGGGCCTTTTTGTCTGTGGAGTCGATGGTGGCTTCCCATTTAAGGTCCCTGGAGATGATGGTTCCAAGGAACTTAAATTACTCCACAGATGTGACTGTGGTGTTGTTGATGGTGAGTGACGGGGAGGGGGGAGCTCTCCTAAAGTCTACAATCAATTCCACTGTCTTAAGAGCATTGAGCTCCAGGTTGTTGCAATGGCAACAGGACGCCAGCTGTGTCACTTCCTGTCTGTAAGCAGATTCCTCCCCATACTGGATCAGTCGTTGTGTCGTCTGCAAACTTGAGAAGCTTGACAGAGGAGTCTGCGAAGGTGCAGTAGTTGGTGTTGAGAGTAAAGGAGAGGGGCGAGTACGCAGCTATGCAGGTGGTCTAAGATGATCTTTCCCAGCCTCACATGCTGCTTCCTGTCTGTCAGGAAGTTGATGATCCACTGACAGAGGGGATCAGGCACAGTCAACTGGGAGAGTGAACAGTACAGGGAGCATTCATTAGACTGAATAATACTTTAAGGCTAAGTTAAAAACTTCAGAATGAAAAAGCAGGAAAATATCAGACACAGGACACTTCTGATACGGTATTGAGATTATATTTTAAAAGTGGTTCATCCTGGAAACAATTTTTTGTCATGTTTAAGCATTCCACTTAAGATAACATTGGATTCCAGTTCCAAGAGTTACCCATTCTTGAAGCTGCCTTCTTTCAAAAATCTCATTGTTTAGGTTTATTATTGTCATGTGTTCTGAGAAACAGTGAACAAAGGAAGAGGACTGACTGAACTTTGTTGCCTTCCACCATGATGAATGCTGAGGTGGACGTTTATGTTGCATTCTATTGTGTATTGTGTGTTCTTTATTCGGTTGTCTCGCTGCATGGCAAATTCATTTCACTGTACCTTAGTTGGCACGTGTGACAGATACAATTGTATTGTATTGAATGGATCGACTGGGCTTGTTTCACTGGAATTTAGGATGAGAGGGGATCTTATAGAAACATATTAAATTCTTAGAGGATTGGACAGGGTAGATGCAGGAAAAATGTTCCCGATGTTGGGGGAGTCCAGAACCAAAGGTCACAGTTTAAGAATAAGGACTGAGATGAGGAAAATCGTTTTCACTCAGTTGTGAGTCTGTGGAATTCTCTGCCACAGAAGGTAGTGGAGGCCAATTCACTGGATGTTTTCACGAGATAGTTAGGTTTAGCTCTAAGGGCTAAGGGAATCAAGGGATATGGGGAAAAAGATGGAACGGGGTACTGATTTTGGATGATCAGCCATGATCACTCCTGCACCTATTTTCTATGTTTCTATGAATGGCAGTGCTGGCTTAGAGGGCCAAATGGCCTACTCCTGCACCTATTTTCTATGTGAATACTTTGAGAAGGTAAATAGCAGGATAGATAAAGTGAATGTTGTTTACCTAGAATTTCAGAAAGCCTTTGGTAAGCTACCACATGTGAGGCTGTTAAAGAAGATGAGAGGCCATGGTGTCAAAGGGAAGATACTAGCGCAGATAGCAGGTTGGCTGAATGGCAGAAGGCAAAGAGTGGCAATAAAGGGGGCTTTTTCTGGTTGGCTGCCAGACAGAGTTCCGCAGGGATCGGTGCTGGGGCTGCTAATCTTCAAGTTGTTCATCAATGATTTGGATTAAATCAAATGAAAGGGAATTGATGGTTTTGTGGCCAAGTTTGCAAATGATACGAAGATAGGTGGAGGGAGATGTACAATGTGGAGGAAGCAGGGAGTCTACAGACAGGTTGGGAGAGTGAGCAAAGTGGCAGATGGAATACAGCATAGCAAAGTGTGCAGTCATGCAATTTGGTAGTAGGAATAAAGGCATAAACTATTTACCCTAATGACATACTCTGGAACACCTACATCTACATCAGACTCCTATTTATTGATTACAGCTCTTTCGTTTCACAATTCATTAGAGTAAAATTAGGCCATTTGGCCCACCATTCAATTGAGGCTGATCAATCTTTCCCTCTCAACCCTTCTCTCCTGCCTTCTCCCAGTAACCTTTGATACCCTTACTAATCAAAAACCTGTCAATCTCCGCTTTAAAAATATCTAATGACTTGGCCACAGACATTTGTGGCAATGAATTCCACACATTCACCACCACCTGACTAAAGGAATTACTCATCTTCTTTAACGTGTACGTCCTTTTGCTCTGAGGCTGTGCCACCTAGTCTTGAACTCTCCGACTAGTGGAAACATCCTCTGCACATCTGCTCTATTCCATGCTACAGCAATGCAGATTGGCATCTCATTTTTAAATATTCCACCTATGTTACTTCTAACATATAGAAACATAGAAAATAGGTGCATGAGTAGGCCATTTGACCCTTTAAGTCAGCACCGCCATTCAATACGATCATGGCTGATCATCCAAACATCCGTACCCCGTTCCTGCTTTCTTCCCATATCCCTTAATGTGTTATGTGTCAATCCTAACTATCACTGTATGTCATGTTGTCACTTGCGGGCAGAGCACCAAAGCAAATACCTTGTATGTGAATACTTGGCCAATAAATGTATTCATTTATTCATCCCTTGGTTCCGTTAGCCCTAAGAGCTATATCTAACTTTCTATTTGTGGGAAATACCGATTCAGCGGCTGAAGGTTGATAAATTATAATAATCATGGAGATGAATTACTTGCCCATGTTTGACTAGTTACCATTTGACTTCATCAATTCCAGAGTCAATTATCAGGGAAAATACCTCCCACTTATAATCCTTGATACCATCACTTCTGGTGGATTCTACTGACAAAGCAGGATGTCTTAGAAATGTGGACGAGTCTGGCCTTTTGACTGTGAGGCACAATTCTGCGAGAGCCACTATGTCAGGCTATTGTCGATTAATCTGTGGAACGAGTCACCAAATTTAGACATAGGTCTCCAAATGTTCAAAATGAGAACCTGAATGCAAGCAGGTTGGGAGCAACTTTGTACATCTCAATTCAGTACTTGAGTTGATTTCCAATTGATGGTCTGGTTTTATTCATATTATATCTTAACAAAGCAATAGGGATTTACTTTTTGTTCCATCTCTAATGCAACAATTTAGACAGTCGGTTAATTAATATCCAGTGAGAAATCAATCCATCTTCTAGAGATGCACCTCTCAAAAAGACAAGACTGCAATTATTTACAGCATGGAACATTCAGACGTCCAACTTTGGTGCTCAATGTATTAAAACTCTTAGACATCTACATCTTAGGCAATAGCCAACTTGAAGGAGGCTGAAATAGATGGTGGTCCATTCCATTGACTGGCAACTGGTTGGAGGGTATGCGGGAGTAATAAAACAATTTTGTTTGGGGAGGAAGGGTAATGATGAAGATAATGGCGAATGTTTGGAGTTGGAGGCGGGCATCAATGTTTGCTCTCCTCCAACAAATACCCATCCATCCACAAATGCTGCCTGGCCCATTGAGTTAATCCAACACTTTGTGTTTTGCTTACATCATGGTCATCGCGAAATAAGAAACACTATAAAAGTGCTGCTCTCGCTCCACGTTTTCTGTCAGTTAAGAGCGGTTGGCTAGATAAAAATTGGCCAACGCGTACACAATTTCGTGTTTTGGAAATATCTGAATCAAACGCGTCAAGGTTTACAATCTTTCTTGTGTTTTTTTTTGTAAAGTGACCCTTCCTTTGCTATTGTCAGAAACAATGATTTTCTCTACTTTGACCCGAAAGACTGAACATTACTTGCCGTTCTCAACCACCTCTTCGGCGCCTTTTTCTTTCGTTGGAAACCGTTAGACACGTGCAGAGCGCGCGCCCGCCCGCCGCAAGCCCTGTCCCTCCGCGCGCCCGCGCCCCAGGCCACCGTACCCCTCCGCGCGCCCAACTTCCCCCGCCACAGCCTCAATGCTCCGACTCATCCGCCAGAACCTTTGTCCCTCGGTGCGTCGATGCGCCACCACAACACCTGCTCCTCTACGCGCCGATACAACCCAACCTCCCTCCCCGACGACAACCTCTGCCCATCCACGCTCCGAAACCCCGACGGCCCCAGCCCCTGACTCTCCGCCCGCAAACAACTATTGTCCCTGTAACGCCTAAACGGCCACTCCACCTCTGCGCGTCGACGCTGCACAAAATCCCAGCAACCGCCTACCCACTCCGCGTGCTCAGAGCCCGCCCGCCCGCCTCGCGCGCAGTCGCAGAAAGCCTCTCAGCGCGTCCCCGAGCCCAGCTATTCTGATCTGAGACGGTGAACCGGAGGTGTTTGATAAATTATATATATATATATTTTTTTCTTCCACCTCACTAAAAAGAATAAATAAAAGCATTATTTGCGCATACTCGGCGAGCTGTTGACGAAGCGCAACCGGAAACCATTTGACTGCCTGCGTGAGGAGGTTGCGTGGAGCAAGGAAGCGATAGTCACCGGGAGCGGCTGTCACTCGCAGCCACACGGCAGTTCCATCATCGCAGCGAAGACTATTTTTGTGCTTTCAACATTTGTAAGTTTGCATTCTGGAGGTTTTATTGTAGATACAGCAAAAAACTGGAACCTTGAGAGAGAAAAAAAAACAAACAGTCGGATGCACTCATGTGCAGGGTGGAACTGCAGACGCTGGTTTACACCGATGATGGACACAAAATGTTGGAGTAACTCAGCTGGTCACGCAGCATCTCTGGGGAGAAGGAATGGGTCAGTCTGAAGAAGGGTCTCGACCCGAAACGTGCAAGGGAATACGCAGACGAGGTTTCTGTTTGTGAAGGATCCCGACGCGAAAAGTCGTCAGTCCATTTCCCTCCGCAGATAGTCTGACCTGCTGACATCCGGCGAGAGACACAAAATGCTGGAGCTCCGAATTCTTAAAGCAGATTTTTTTTTTTTTTGCATGCGTTTTATTATGTTCTTATTAATCATTCGCCTTTCTATTTGGTGTGCGAAAATAGGAGCAAAGAGGTCCTTCTGCAGTAGTACAGGGCCCCAGTGAGACCACACCTGGAGGATCGTGTACAATTTTGGTCTCCAAATTTGAGGAAGGACATTCTAGCCAAAGATACTAGAGGAGCATCTTTGATTCAAGCTACGGAGGGAATGCAGCGTAGGGTCACTATGTTAATTCCCGGGATGGCGGGACTGTCATATGTTGCAAGAATGGAGCGACTGGGCTTGTATACACTGGAATTTAGAAGGATGAGAAGGGGTCATTGAAACATATAAGGTTATTAAGGGACTGGACATGATAGAGGAAGGAAACATGTTCCGGATGTTGGGGGAGTCTAGAACCAGGGGCACAGTTTAATAATAAGGGGTAGGTAGGCCATTTAGAACAGAGATGAGGAAAATCTATTTCACCCAGAGAGTTGTGAATCTGTGGAATTCTCTGCCTCGGAAGGCAGTGGAGGCCAATTCTCTAGATGCTTTCAAGAGAGTTAGATAGAGCTCTTAAAGATAGTGGAGTCGAGGGATATGGGGAGCCATGATTGTGGATGATCAGCCATGATCACAGTGAATGGCAGTGCTGGCTGGAAGGGCCGAATGGCCTAATCCTGCACCTAATCATTATATTGCATACATTCAATTTCGACCTGTACCACGGGAAAGGAACAACCAGGCGGACACTAGGATGTTCTTAGAACTACCTTCATAAAAAGTGCAACATCCCCAACGACTCGGAAGGTACGTGACTTCAACGTGATGAAGGGCATGGGAACCTGGAGTCCGCGCTTAGAGAGGAAACGAGTCCTGATTAAACGGAAGAAAGAGTAGGCTGCCTGCAAGCCTAACCTTGCTGTCTGTGGAGTTGACATGTTCTCCCTGTGATTGTGTGGGTATCCTCTGGGTGTTCTGGGTGTCCTCCCACGTCCAAACGACGTGCAGGTTTTAGGTTAATTGGCCACTGTAGGGAGAGAAAGTGGGATACCAGAGATGTAGTGTGAAAGGTGAGCGATGATTGGCATAGATTGGGTGGGACGAAGGGCCTGTTTTCATGCTGTAGCTTTCAATTACCTTTAAAGTTTCAGGTGCTAGAAATCCAAAACAAAAACAACCACAGAATCACTTAGCAAGGAAAGCAATGTCAGCGGGGACAAAAATAGACAACATTTTAGGTCAAAGAACCCTCAGATATTGCTTGATATGTGTACTTCCAGCATTTATTATTTTTGTATTATCTTTAATTTGCTAACATAATATGATATCAAGAAAAGGCAGAGAGTGCTGGAGTAGCTCAACGGGTTGGACAGTATAACATGGACAAGTGACGTTTCGGATCGGGATCCTTCTTTAGACTGAATAGTCCTCAGTCGAAAAGTCCTGAGTCTATTTTGGTAAACCAGCACCTGCAGTTTCTCGTGTCTGTATTGTAATATCTAGTAATGTTTTATAACTGCCAATAAGTTAAAGAAAATATACCAATATTGTTAGATCAAGTCAAACGTGGTATGTCCTGAAATGATTTTTTTAACTTGAGGCAATAGGCAGCATATTGTAATTGGTCGTTTGTTGAGAATGTTTAATGTAACTAAATGCTCAGATATGCATCACAGAAATGGGTTTTAGGCAAAATGTATTTACGCAATATCATTATTTTGACAAAACCAATTGTAATGATGAACACCCTTTTCCCCTTTTAAGATAATCCAAATTTGATCAACAGTATTACTCTTTACTAAAGCAGTTTCCCTCCCATCATATTAAATTCTGGGAATATGTTTGGATAATTTCTGATATTAGCAGCATATTTATGAACATTCGCAAATATATTGATTTGTGTACTTTATTTCCAAAGGATGGTAGCTATTTGAAGCTGTACAGTAATTGGATCAGTAATCGTTACAAAAATAACTTGCCAATAAGAAACAAATGAAGAAAAAAAATCTAAAATCTGCACATCTTTGAAATCTCTCCCGAATATTGTTTATCCTGTAGAAGAGATAATTTGGAGGTTGGAAATGTCGTTCATTCATGAGTGCTTCGTTTCAATTTTTAAGGGCCAGCATGCAAAAGATTTTTATCCAATGTTTATGGCCAAACCAAATCTTTCAGAAACTACCATAAGGTAAAAAGTAGGAATGTATATCTTTGAACTTTGGTATTTGGTGCATAAAGAAATGCATGAATTATATTGTCTGAGGAGGGGCCAAACCAAAGCATTGCCTATCCATTGCCTCCACAGATGCTGCCTGTCCCGCTAAGTTACCTCAGCATATTGTTTTGTTCAAGATTCAAGACAGAGAAACATTCTCTGTTTCTTTTTTCACAGGTGATGTTTAACCTGCTGAACCTTCCATTTTCTCATTGAAATTCAGATTTTAAGCATTTGCAATTTTCTTTTGGCTTTTGTTTAAAATATTTGGTCCCTCATCAGCCATGGCTGGCATACCTATTGCATTTGAGTGGAATTGCTAATTTATGTAAAAATGTTTTCTACTTTTACTGTCTTTAATTTAAAAATGTCAAATGTGATTTTCATTTTTATTATTACTTTAATTATTCTGAATTGTGTGGTCACTGTGGAGGTGGACAAGGTGCATTAGGACGTGAACGCAAGGTGTGTGCTGAATACTGCACAATCTGTTCTCTTTTGCCAACTTAATTTATATGGTTTTCTCTTGGTACTAATGTGTGAACTATCAAAAGTAGAGTGCATTGATTTGTGCAATTTCTTCTTGTTTAGGGCAAAAATGTCTACTACTAATTATGCTGTGCTCAATACTGGACAGAAGATGCCTCTCATTGGGCTGGGGACATGGAAGAGTGCGCCTGGTGAGGTAATCCATCTGGCAAAATATGATCAACTTTATCTTTGAGAACCATCAATTGAATTTGGAGTGTAATGTTGTGTAGCCATCCTATTATAGTTTATTTTCCTCTCTGCTTTTTTCTAATTTTATTGAATGTACAGGTATATATCATGTTAGCCTTCAGGGTGAATATTGGCAGACGCCTCAGTTGTGTAACAGCTTTGACTGAACTGTACCCTCGGCTGAGATGGACAGAAGCATACTTCCAGCAAATCTGTTTCTGATGAATTGAAATGTTCTTTTCAAAAACGTGGCCATAGGTTTAGAGTGTTTCAAAGGATTTTCCTAGTTTATTATACTCTCCTTCAGTGAACTTCCTTTTGGATGTCCTTGTCCACAGATTGTTGTAGCTTGAGGATTCGGAATCATCATGGATCTTCAATCCCAACCATTTTGAAAGACAGAAATATTAATGTAATCTCAAGTTATAAAATAGAGTTTTAAGTTCATATGCATTGATCTACAGGCCATTCCCAGGAAATGTTTATAGTCGGATGTAAGTCAATTTTGTCTACGTTTTAAAAAAATACACAAAAGTCACTTAGTACAATGTAATTAATTACATCCAAAGCACATAAGAATGAAAATAAATAACAATAACTATAGGTGGAGAGAGAGGAGGCAAGTGCTATTATTCATAGGAACAAACTAATGTATGTATTTGGGATTTATGAATTTAATATTATATAGGGGCTTGATCATATATAGCGGGGTCCATGAGCCATGTGTTCATAATGTGGGTGGGAATAAGCAGTAAATTCAACAAAATTTGCACATTTACCAATTAACAGAAACATAATGAGAATGTGCTTTCATTGTCTTTGGTATTCATACAAAAATTAACAGGAAGCTGCTCATTCTTTTATCTTCGCAATCCATCCTTGTCTTTTTATCCTCTGTGGACATCATCTAATTGTCACAGGATGGATTTCATTATTGACTTGCCATGAAGTGAATGTTTATAGTCTGAAGAACAAAGCAGGTCTTCCTGATATATTTAAGTCTCCTAAAAAATAAAACAGTTGTTTATTTGATACATCAAAATGACCATTCTTATTTGTCATGTGATAAACTAGGAATATTAAGTGTGAAAGGTTATCCCACTGTACAGGACTTTTATGGTTTGTTTCCTACAAAGCCAATACCAAAACTTGTAATGTTGTCATTTTTTCTTCCTTTCCTAAATTTATTGGAAGGTAGTCATCAGTAGGTATTATGAACACTCTTCTATATCACTGCTTTTATAATACCACAGAATGTTAGAAAAGCCAGAGAATGTTGGAAATGTCAGAAAGCTGGCTGGCAAAGTACCAAAAAGCTAACTGGCAAAATAACATACTGTTGAAAACAGGAAACTGGCAAGCTTCTGTTTTCCTTGTTTTTGCCGTTTGCTGGTGTTTGCACTTTTTATATCTGCAGCTGATCCTTAAAAAAAACTTGCTAATTAAATGGTATCATTGAGTGCAAAATGTCCCGTTTCCTCTCTCCTGCCTTGTTAACATTTTACCTTTCAAGAATGCTTGCAGATCAAAGAGTAAGCCCAAAATGCTTCGCTAATCTACAAAACGCCAATAATTTGATTGTCAATTTTCCACATGTCATCCCTGACATTTTTCAAATCTTGCTAAAATGCTAAAAAAAAGAATTTTGATCTAATATCCAATTTAAACTTGCTAAAGCTAAAAAAAATTTGTCTAATCCAGCCAAAACTTGCAATGTTGTCAACCTTAAATTTTGCATTGATTCTGTTTTTAAAGAAAAAATGTATGCTTGAGTGCTGAAATTAACATTGGCTACGTGGCATGGATATTAATCTGTGGTAAACAGTTCTGTTCTCCAGTTTCTTTACTTTGTCTCTCATTACAACCCACATAAATCTTATTTGGCATTCATTCTGTATTACAACTGTGCACTATTCAAGAGGGATGGCACCCTTAAGGATTTGGGAGTTTCGTTGTGCAACCAAAATGACAAGATAAAGCTTTGCTGTGAGGGAGAAATTATTTTCTTTTGAATAGCAGCATAAATAACATTGATAAATCAACAAACTGTGCCTCTTAAGGCCCTGTCCCACTTTCCCGAGCTACTCACAAATTCTCCCGAGTTTTCCCCTTGATTCAAACTCGGAGATGCCAGCCGTAGGTTCTCCGGGCTATATTTTTTACTCGTGGACATTTTTCAACATGCTGAAAAAACGTCCCGACTTACCTGATGCCCCAAGTACCTACGGCTGGCATTACGATCCGCTACGAAATATCTACGGACTCGCTACGGACATTCTCCGAGTTTGAATCAAGGGGGAAACTCGGGAGAATACGTGAGTAACTCAGGAAAGTGGACAGGGCCTTTAATGTCCTGTACGCTCTGCCTCTGATAGACAGCAAGATGACCTTGCATTAGAAAACTAAAACTTTTTTTTGAAAAAATGCTTAATGGTAAATATTCTTTTAGGACCCATCAGTATACATACTTTATAAATAAATCAGCTGTGAAGAGAGATTCAATGTCAGCTAATGCTAATCATCCTGGAAAGTTTTCTCAACCTTTGTTCATCAATCACCTTTCACCGCCTCAAAAAAAAACTCAAATCAAATTAGTAAGACACGACTTGCTGTGTACGAAGTCATGCTGACTGTCCTTAACCCATTGTCTTCCAAATGGGAGTAAACCCTATCCCGAAGAATCCTCCATAACTTTCCAACTGCTGACGTGAGGCTCACCGTCCTATAATTTTCTGGATTTGACTTTGAACATTCAGTCCCTAAATGATTTCTTGTTCTCTGAATTTACTAGAATAGTAGATTTCTTTTGCCCAGAATTGTACATTAGTACTTCTTTGCAAAGCTGTGCATCAGTAGGGTCATGTTTAACAGCTACAAATTGTAGCTACGAACATTACCAATGGATAGGAATTCTGAAACCTTTACTTTGTCCTGCTATATACTTTTGAGATAACAGATTGAAGTATTGCCAGGCTGTTATTATGTATTGAATTTACTCACTAAGGTGTAAAAATTGCTGTGAATTACATATAGCTTCTTATATCATCTTTGCTCGGTATGCTCTATCACTCTGCCAAGA
Organism: Leucoraja erinaceus; assembly: GCF_028641065.1. Classification (NCBI taxonomy): domain Eukaryota; kingdom Metazoa; phylum Chordata; class Chondrichthyes; order Rajiformes; family Rajidae; genus Leucoraja; species Leucoraja erinaceus. Next base: position 22,516,626 of record NC_073386.1, read on the forward strand.
AATATTGCATTATGGGGTGGTTGAGATTAACAATGTTTGAAATAGCAATTCATCCTTAATATTTCTGCAGAAAATAAGCTTTAACTGTCAGTAGTGATTACATTTGCTCTTTTTGCCAAGGTAAAAACAGCTGTTGAGAATGCTTTAAAGATTGGTTATCGTCATGTGGACTGTGCTGCAGTGTACAATAATGAGGCTGAAATAGGAGACCTTTTTAAAGAAATAATTGGTGTTGACAAGGTATGATCTAAAAATTGTTGCATGGATAAGAATCAGATATGTGTTTGTTTGGAAGTATCTCATAAAATGAAATGAAATATGGTGGGCCATCTTCAAATGACTGGACTATATATGTCGGTTTTCTGCATGTTTTTGATCCTTTTCAGTTTAATCAAAAATTATTAAACTTGTTTAAAGGTAATCTCAGAATATTTTACTGGTAAAATATTTTTACCAAATAGGAGATCAGTGGGCAAAATTAGGGCACATGTAGCCCTCACTCAGAGGACATCAGGAAAGGCATGGGAGTATAGATAAGTCTTTAGTCTTGACTTAAAAGAGTCAATGGAGGGGGCAGTTCTGATGGGAATGGGGATGCTGTTCCACAGTCTAGGGGCTGCAACCGCAAAGGCGCAGTCGCCCCTGAGCTTATGCCTAGACCGTGGGATATTCAGCAACCCCAAGTCGGCCGATCTGAGGGGCCTGGAGGTGGAGTGGTGGGTGAGAAGACTTTTTATGTAGGTGGGGGCAAGCCCATTGAGGGCTTTGTAGACATGGAGGAGAATCTTGAAGTTTATATGGAACCGCACAGGGAGCCAGTAGAGAGAGGCCAGGATCGGGGTGATGTGGTCCCTTTTTCTGGTGCCCGTCGGGAGTCTTGCTGCGGCGTTTTGGACCAGTTGCAGGCGGGACAGGGAAGATTGGCTGATGCCAGTGTAAAGGGAGTTGCAGTAATCTAGGCGGGCGGAGATGAATGTGTGGATGATCTTTTCCAGGTCATCAAACTGGAGGAATTTTTTTATTTTAGCTATCGTCCGAAGCTGAAAGAAGCTAGCTTTTACCACAGCATTGACTTGTTTGTTAAATTTCAGTGCCGAGTCAAATATCACGCCAAAGTTTTTGTGACGTGAGGTTTGAGTAGTAGGGTAAGGCTTCCAAGGCTGTCTGCTATCATTTTGATTGAGTCCGAGGGGCCGAGAAGGATGACCTCAGACTTACTCTCGTTTAGTTGGAGGAAGTTCTGGCCCATCCAACACTTTATATCCTCGAGGCAGTGGGTAAAGTTAAACAGATTTGATTGGTTTTTGGGCTTCAGGGGGAGATAGAGTTGGGTATCGTCTCAGGAGCACTAGAAGGAAATGCCGTGCCTTTCAATGACTTGGCCCAAGGGGAGCATATACAGGGAGAAGAGAATGGGGCCAAGGATGGACCTTGTGGAACCCCACAGCAGAGATTAGCTGGGGAGGAGAATGAGTTGCTATGTTGTCTGCAGGACTGCAGGAAAGGGGTACTGATTGGGGATGATCAGCCATGATCACATTGAATGGCGGTGTTGGCTCAAAGGGCCGAATGGCCTACTCCTGCACCTATTGTCTATAAATAAATGCAGCTTTTGATAAGTGTAAATTTGACTGCTGCATTGAAAAGTTTACCGACTGCAGGACAATGAATGATGAATTCAGGAATTCATAGCCACAGATGGATGTGGAGGCCAAGTCAATGGATATTTTTGCGGCAGAGATTAACAGATTCTTGATTAGTAAGGATATCGGGGATTATGGGGTGAGGGCAGGAGAATGGGGTTGAGAGGGAAAGATACATTTGAATGGCGGGGTTGACCTGATTGGCCCAATGGCCTAATTCTGCTCCTAGAACTTATGAACGTATGATTGATCATACTGCTGGAGAATGCCATGTAAACCTAATTTTTCTGTCTGCTGGCCAACATCCTGAAGTTTTTTAACTTTTATAATAATCATGCAGCATAATATTGATTAACCGTTCTACTTGGTTCATGTGATCAGTTTGTTGTGCTGTTGGATTACCCTCAATAATGAAATTCATTGTGTCATTTGTGTTAACATTCCAAAATAACTTGTCCCATGTTAACTATTGTTTTCATGTTTACTGGTAAAAATCATACCGCACCAATAAATCAAAAATATTTTTTAAAAATTGGATGGCAGTGATTCAGATTTGGAAATTAAAATTTGAATGATTGGACTTTTTGACACCTAGCATTCAGCAATTGGGTAACAGAGTTGATTGAACGTCCAAGCTAACTAACAGATTTAACTTCTGTATCATATTGTTTCTCTTGCAGATGGTAAAACGTGAAGAACTTTTTGTAACCTCCAAGTTGTGGAATACCAAGCATCATCCTGAAGATGTGGAACCTGCCTGTCGTAAATCTCTGGAAGACCTGAAGCTTACTTATCTGGATTTGTACCTCATTCACTGGCCTTATGCCTTTAAGTAAAATATAATTTATATCTATTTTTCTTGTGTGGTTTGGATGGTTATTTATGACCTTGCAATAACGTGCTTTTAGTTTTGTAAATGGACTGCATATGTATTTAAAAAATACCCATTGTAGCAGGTTCCTTGCCTGTTAAAAGTCTTGCAGGGAATTATATCACAAAATTGGATTTGCATTCATTGATATCCGCAGCAATGTGAGTTTGTAAACAGTTTATATAAATATAATAGTTAGTTATATATATAACTTGTATAGGTTATATAACATAATAGTTATAAGATGCACATTTTCTATTCATATGTATCTATGTTGTATTATTGATGTTTTCAATTATCAATTTTGTGTGGTTTGCAGAAAAGGTGACAGCTGCTTTCCAAAGAATCCTGATGGCACAATGCAATATGATAATATTGATTATAAGGAAACTTGGAAAGCCATGGAGAGATTAGTAGAAAAGGGCTTGGTGAAAGCTATTGGACTCTCGAATTTCAACAGTCAACAGATTAATGATGTTATCGCTGCAGCTACTATTAAGCCTGCAGCGTTGCAGGTTAGAAATGTTATTGTAATTGGAATCCTATCCAGTGAATCAGTTGTATATAATGCTTATCACTTTTCCTAAAATAGATACTAATTTCTTTGGACTTGTAAGATTGATAAATAATTTATATGTGCCATTTGTATTCCAAAATATATTGAGCAAAGCAACTGTTTGAACTAAATGTACAGGTACATTCACAATTTGTGATAAAGGTTTATATACTGATATTGCATAATGTTCACAAAAGATGTCCACAACTAAATAATTGCCATAGCTAACATACCTGAATGATTTATGGGTATTTGGGGAAAGAATTCCAATAAACTTAGCAAATTCTTTCTAAATGTATCCAATAAATTATCTTGTATTTAAATCAAAAGTTTTTTTAGATCCATTATCTCAAATCTTGATTATATTACCCATGACCTTTCTTTCTTTGTTATTCCCAGGTAGAATGCCATCCGTACTTAGCACAAAATGAGCTGATCGGACATTGCCAGAAATATGGAATAATAGTTACAGCCTATAGTCCGCTTGGTTCCTCTGATCGCATGTGGAAAGCCGCAGATGAACCAGTTTTACTAGAAGATGCTAATATTAAAACTATTGCTAATGAACATGGGAAATCACCTGCTCAAGTGTTGCTCAGGTACAAGATTTCAAAACCACATTTTTAAATTAGCATAAGATTTTAAACCAACTTAAATCGATACTTCAAACTTCAATAACACATAGGAAATAAAAAGCATGTTAATTTGTTTTAAAAGTTTATTTTTAAAACAACACAACCATATATTTTCTGGGAAAATCTATATTTTCAGAAGATTTGCACAGTAATCAGATATCAAATAGACTGGGACAGATGTATCGATTCACTAGACGTGCATCTGCTGCTTGTATGGCCTATCCATTAGAGAAATTTGCCCTCCAATTGTAATTTAAAAACCTTTTTAATGCTCATTTTTCTTCTATTTTGTTTCCCCCCCATCTTGCAAAAGTGCATACAGGTCGAAAACCAATTTTCCGACACCCTTGGTTCCAGAGCTTTACCATATTAACTGTTTCACCGGACCAACAGAGGTTACGTAATAAAGACACAATACGTCTCTGACCCACCTGTGTCTCACAAGCACCATGGACTGCTAAATTAAATAAATATTAAATGCCAATTATAATTAAAAATGCATGTTTACAACAAATCTTGCATTTCTTGGGCACCAGTTAAGGAGTTGTCCACGGAAGTCTTGATGCGGGTTGGTTCGGATCGATGGTGCTGCTATCCCGGCAGGACTACCAGACCAACCCCAACAATTAGAACCATCGGTCCTGCATACACACTGAACTTTTTCTTTCTCTCGTTTATCATATTGTTTACAGTGTTCTATGTTTACGTATTCAGTTGTGCTGCAGCAAGTAAGAATTTCATTGTTCTATCTGGGACATATGACAATAAAACACTCTTAACTCTCTTGACTTTTGAAATTAGTCTGTCCTGTCGTGTCAGAATTTTATAAGTTCCAATGTTCTCATTCTTCTAAACTCTTGTGAATATAAGCCCCAAAATCTTTCTTCAAATATCAGTCCTACCATCCTAGAATCAATCTGGTAAACTTTGCTGCACTCCTTACATTCAAAGCACATCCACCCCAGGGTTGTGTAGGACACGGAGGGAGAACTGTTGCGCAAAGTGGTGGATGACGGTGCAAACAAGTGCTGAAGACCACGGCCTTTGCCATTTCTTCTTTTGCCACCATTAACAGACATGTGTACACCTCATCTGTACCATGTAATCTATCCACTTGAGTACACCCAGCCTTCTAGTATGGTTGAAGAAGGGTATCGACCCGAAACGTCACCAATTCCTTCTCTCCAGATATGCTGCCTGACCCGCTGGGTTACTCCAGCATTTTGTGTCTACCTTCGATTTAAACTAGCAGTTCTTTCCTACACTTCTAGTCTGTTTCTCAGTTTGTAGTTTATCAAGAATTTAAATTGCATCTACCTTTTGAGATTCGTGATTGGCATTGTCCTTTCATGTTGGACTCTTATTAGTTGGGGGTGAATAGGCATTGATAAATTCTTGGCACTAGAACATTGATCTACTTTGTATTTGATATTTTACTATATCTTAAGAGATTACCTTTTTGAATTTGAGGTTTATTTAAAAAAGTCAGTCAAGTCAAAGTAACTTTATTGTCAATTCAATTATGCAACAGTAGTTACACATAGGATCAAAATTACGTTTCCCCATACTCCAATGTGCAAGTAATATTAAAAACATGACAGACAACATATCAATAAAAATAGACAATAGACATACATTATTTAAAATATTAAAATATTCACAGTATGCCAAAATGTAGCAAAACCTTTGAGGTATTTTAAACAGGGTGCAACAATGAAAGGTGCAATATAGAAAAAGTGCAAATTCCGTACTGGAGACATTGAGCCAAAGTTATTTTCACAGTTTGTTGTCTTTGTTTGGGTACTGTTCATGGAATTTACTTAAGTGTGTTGAGTAGTCTGATGGCCTGAGGGAAAAAGCTGTTTTTGAATCTGGTGGTTTTGCTCCGCATGCTGCGGTAGCGCTTACCGGAAGGTAGGAGGGTGAACAGTTTGTGTGCTGGGTGAGTGGTGTCTTTGATAATATTGCTTGCTCTCTTGCGACAGCGAGAAGGGTATAGGTCCTGGATTGCTGGTTGGGGTGATCTGGTGATCTTCTCAATTGTCCTCGCCACTCTCTGTAGGGCCTTCTGGTCAGCAGCAGAGCAACTGCCATACCAGACTGAGAGACTGCTGGTAAGAATGCTCTCAATGGCACCCCTATAAAAGGTCGTGAGGGCAGAGGGGGGGAGGTCAGCTCTCCTCATTCGTCGAAGGAAGTGGAGGCGTTGCTGTGCCTTCTTAACTAGGGAGATGGTGTTGGTGGACCATGTCTGATCATCTGTGATGTGCACTCCCAGGAACTTGGTGCTTTTCACAGACTCCACTGCACTGCCATTGATGGTAGGTGGGGTGTGTGTTGTCTGTTTCTTCCTGAAGTCCACAGTTATTTCTTTTGTTTTGTTGACATTGAGTTGAAGGTTGTTGATATCACGCCAGTTGATGAGTTGTTGAACCTCCTCTCTGTAGGCTGAATCGTCATCGTGGCTGATGAGGCCCACCAAAAAGACTTTTGAAGTAATATTTAACAAAAAGTTGTATACAATAGACCCTTTGCAATCTCTTTAAAACTTGGACATCTGCCACCTTGCTTTGTAGTTTGTTAATGTTTTAATTCCTGAATAAAAGTTGTCGTTTTCACTCCATTTATTTCTATGTATCCTGCAGGTGGCAGGTACAGCGTGGAGTTGTAGCCATTCCCAAGAGTGTCAATGCAGCACGAATTGCACAGAACCTGCAGGTAACTTGATATTTTGCAGGTGTTTATACTGAGTGTCTCCTATTGTTCCATGTGTAGCAAATGAATATTAAGATTGAAAATTAATTGGTTGTAGAAAGCTTTGTTTTTAATGCAATAATCCCCATTTTTCACATTGATTATCGATGCGAGTTCCCACATTCTGCTCGTTAATTTATCCATGCGGGGAGGAATTAACTTTTTTCTCTCTTGTAGCAACTAACTGTTCCTTGAATGATCCTATAGTTTTTTCAGTGTTGGTGAGTGAAGTGTATCCAGTTTTTTTCTATAAACCACTAACTGCACTGGTATCTTAGTTTTCTCTATTTTCACTGTTTTAGCACTTTTTTCATGGGTACAGAATGATCCCTACTTTAATTTAATTTGAAAATAATTCAATACACATTAGTTATTCCCTGCTGATCGATTCTGTCCTCTGCCTGCATATTAAATAATATTACTTCATTTCAATTGAATTTAGGGTGCACTATGGTGCATCTGGTAGAACTGCTGTTTCTCATTCAAGACCCATGTTCGATCCTGACCTCGGGTGCTGTCTGTGTGGAGTTTCCACCTCCCTATGGGTTTCCTTTAGGTACTTGAGTTTCCTCCCACATCCCAGACATGCAGATTTGTAGGTTATCTAAACAAAATATTGGTTTGCAACAAGTCTCTACTGTTTCAATCTTTTTTTTTTCTTTTTGGAGTCATAAAGTCTTCGGTCTCCCAGAGGATTTATTTTTATTAATTCATTCAGCAATGTATGTGGTTTCTTTTGAATTTGCTTAATTTTTGGAAAGTTTTTTATGCTAGTTATTCTGCATATATATTTTTAAAGATATTCCCCCTCTATAGTAGTATTATTGAATGGCCTTATGCAAAGTTTATTTTTTGTAGATTCGTAAAATAATATTAATAACATAGACAATGATCTTTCAGCTCATTATGTCCATGCATGCATCTTGAATCAATCCATTTAGATCGAGAACACCTTAAAATTACTTTCCTCAGAGTAGTTATACAGTTTCCTTCTGAAAGCTCTTACCACCTATTTCCAGCAGCCATAATCCGTTATTATCCCTTGCTATTTCTCCATTTTAAAGAAAATTTCTTGTTTTCCTTTTTTTTTTAATTTTAAATCACTCTATCTGTGCCTCCTGGTCCTGAACCATCCATATAATTATTTCCTTATTTCAAACTTCCTATTTCTATCTCTAAGAAGAATTTACTTTCTCCAAACTAATTATGTAGATGTAGCTGCTCATTCCTGGAATTTACAAGATGGTATTACAAAAATTTCCAAATAACCAAAACTGGATGCAGTGTCTACTGGTAGCCCAACTGATATTTTGTAGTTTCTAAATAGCTTCTCTTTGTTCATAATGCGTACCTCCACAGGAAGCCCAAGATTCTTTTAAGTTTTTAACAATGCTCTCAACATATGCTTCCATTATCAATATTTATGAATATAAATATTGGAATCTCTTCTGTCTTCCACCTATCAGATACTTGGTCTATATTGTGTCGGTGATGCTTCTGCCAAAATGCATCATTCAGTTTTCTTTGAATTTCATCTGCCACCTGTCTGCTCATTCTACTATCCCAAATCGAGTTTTATTGTGTCAATCGCTATGTACCACAGAAGATTTGTCATATGAAATTAATGCAGGTAGATAAAGCAGTGAAAAAGTCATTTGATATGCATGTTTTCATTGCCCAAGCCATTGAGTATAAGTTAAGATGACATATTGTGACTTGCAAAACACTAGTTACACTGCACTTCAGATTCAAATTAGTTATCATATACACCAGCTAATAATGAAATTCCTTATTCATGTGGAGCTTGTGGAATAAACGGCACTGTGTTCTTTTATCAGCTTGTCCAAAAGGTTAGTTATCCATTCTTTGAGATTTGCAACTTTTCGTACATCAGTCTGTATTTGCATGGTCTTGCATTCTCCTTTTAAGAATAGGAATACTTTATTGCCACATGTGATGAGGCACAGTGAGATTCTTTGCTTGCATACACAATGTGTACAAATAGCAGCCACCTACAGTGTTGACAAAGTTACAAAGCACGCCAGCTCCCCCTTTTGTTCCCCCTCCCCACCAGCACCACCACAGCGGTTCGCCCACAACAGGTCCCCATTGTCCTTTGTTCCCCCCCCCCCCCCCCCCCCCCCCATTGTCCATTGTTCTTCCTCTCTCCCCTCATGGCGGTCTCCCCACGCCATGTTTTGCAATGAAGTGACATTTGTAGTTATTCATTCAAATCAATGTAACTGAATTTCAGATGATGTTTAATGTGCAGATATTATTACCCCCTCATGCTTATTGCCTTAATGGAAAATATATATACCAAAATTTCCTAGTAGACATTGTTGTCCAAGGCAGAAACTACACGATCTTTAAAGCTGTCAGTTCTACCTATGCTTTATATTCTGGATAATGGAGATAATTAACCAAAATTCTGCTTGGGTTATGTATAACATACTAGTTCCCTTTCCCTCCCCACCCACCCCATACTCTTTGTCCAATTTATTTATAAAAAGTGGAATTGCTGTTTTATCACATTGTTATTTCTTTAGGAATAACTTTAAATAACATTCAAGACATTGTTTTGCCATTTTTATTCCCCTTCCACCCTCAGGTGTTTGATTTTGCACTAACTGAAGACGAGATGAAAACAGTTGGAAATCTCAATAGAAACTGGCGGTATATTGTTCCTAAGATAGTGGTAAGTGTTCATAGCTTTCTCCAATGTACTTCCAACCCTTTCAACAATTTCATAGTTTAGTTTATTATTGTCACATGTATTAAAGTACAGTGAAAAGCTTTTTGTTGCGTCTATCTAGTCAACGAGACTACATGATTACAATTAAGCTGTCCAGTGTACATAAGCAGGATAAAGGTATTTAGTGCAAGATAAACTCTTGATTAATTAGGTAAATGGTAGGTCAGGACCACACTCTAACAGGTAAAGGGACGATATAGTGCTTGATAACAGCTGGGAAGAAACTGTCCCTGAATCTGGAGGTGTGTGCTTTCAAACTTCTGTATCTCTTCCCTGGTGGGATAAGGGAGGAGTGACTGCGGTGAGACTAGTCCTTTGTTATGCTGGTTGCCTTGCCAAGGCAGCATGAAGTGTAGATCAACTTGTGTTTCATATTTGTGTGGAGAATTTGCCAAAATTTTACTTTTTTTGTTAACAGGTTGACAACAAATCTGTATTCAGAGACGCGCTGCATCCTCATTATCCTTTCAACGATCCATACTAGTGACATTGGGATGAGCCATTGCTGCCTTAGTGGTTTTATTGGTGTATAAATCGATTTTGCTGATGATATTGAATACTTCTCATCATTTAGAAACAGTATTGGGTTGCTTTTTAAATAATCTCTGTTAAATGACTCAATTAAAAATGCTAATATTTGATGGCAAATAAAATTAACTCTTGCAGAAGATTAACCTTAGTTCAGATCATCCTTTTCTCATTCTCCTTGATTTGTCTTGTTTAGTTCGGTATTCACCCAGCCCAACACAGTGTATGTGTTTTTCTATCTGTAGCTTTGAGGAGTGAAAATGTACATATAATCTGCAATAAAATATATAACTTCAAAATATGTATTTTCTAGATTTGAAGAATTATTTTTTGTCAATAATAGAATAATTACTCTGGGTCATGTAAGACATTTGTGTACATGAACCAACTTTAAACATACAAAATTTGCTTGAAAATGGTCATCTAATCAAGAAAACATTTTCATAAGCTATTGGCTCAATTCTGATTTAGGAGAAAGTTAATTCAGCTGATTGGTCTCTTGATTCCTGATATGAATAAATTGAAAGTAATATTTGCATGTAAAACAGTAAACATGCTTCAGTCGGAAATTTATATGAACTCTCCTTCATCTGAGAATTTAATACTTTACTAATCATCCCACCAGGGATGGGGAACTCTGAAAATTGTGCTCAATGAAAAAATATCACTATATCTAAAATTGATAAGATGAATTAAAAAAGACTAATGAAATACAAGCATAAATGTACTAATTAATTCAAATGTGCAGGTTTCTGAATTAATCAGAAAATAATGTCATGCTTATTACTGCAATCCAATTACAGTATAAATAGAAAATGAAACCCTCTTATATTCAGATCATAAATGAATTAGTATCTTGTGGCAATGTTACACTTTTTACAAAATATTTTGATGTCTTCAGCTTTAAATACAAGATAAGTTTATAAATAAATGTATATTTTATTTACTACGCAATCATAATGGCATTCAACCATCAGAAATGCAGAGTTCAGGTGCTGCATGTTTAATGCCTACTTCAGTTCAGACTATTATGAATCTGGTTTTATGGGAGAAGACAGCAATTTTTAGGCACAGCAAAACCACTTTCTAGCCAACAAAGTGCTTTGAGCTGGAATCTCAATTCAGGATATTCAGTACATAATTTGTGCACCAATTTCCACAAACACTATGCAAATTATCGAAAGTGGACAAAATGCTGGAGAAACTCAGCAGGTGAGGCAGCGTCTATGGAGCGAAGGAAATAGGCAATGTTTCAGGTCAAGACCCTTCTTCAGACTGATGTGAGGTGTGGGTGGGGGGGCGGGAAGAGGAAATGAAGAGGCGGAGATAGTGGGCTAAGGGGAGGAGAAAGCAGAGACTACCAGAAATTAGAGGTCAATGTTCATACCGCTGGGATGTAAACTGCCCAAGTGAAATATGAGGTGCTGCTCCTCCATTTTACAGTGGGCCCCACTCTGGCCATGGAGAAGGCCCAGGACAGAAAGTTCGGATTCGGAATGGGAGGGGGAGTTGAAGTGCTGAGCCACCGGGAGGTCCGGTAGGTTATTGCGAACCGAGCGGAGGTGTTGGGCGAAGCGATCGCCAAGCCTACGGTGAGGTTGGAGGAGGTGCAGGTGAACCTCTGCCGCACCTGGAAAGAATGCTTACGTCCTTGAATGGAGGGGGGAGGGTAAAGCGACAAGTGTAGCATTTCAGTGCAAATTATCAGTTATTTTGTGTTGAATGGTGGATAAATACTGACAAGGCTAAGAGAAATCACTTTATTTCAAAGGGTATCTTCAATGCCAATCTGACAAAGTTAATTGGACTTGGTGGTCTGATTTTTCAACTGGACAATGGTACCTTTCAATGGTCAATGGTTCTTTTATTGTCACTTGTACCAAAGGTACAATGAAATACATTTTTTATATATATATATATATGTCAGTGCAATTATTGCCATACATAACAACAATCCCCAATTAAGTACCCCATGCCTAGAAACAGCCCAAATCACATTTTTGCTTATAGAGGATTGATTAAAGTCATCCCAAGAAGCAAATTAAATATGTAAAATAACCGACTTACACCATGTTTTGTCCCGTACTTAAGATCTGTCACATTGTAGGCGTTGACGGCGTTAGAAGTCGCTTTTTATTTTAATATAATGATTAAATTGTCTCGCGATTTAAAAAAAAAAAAAAATCGGGAATGGAAGTCGGAACGATTTTTCTGCAGCAGTTAGCAGCCCGAGGAAATCCGCCTCGAACAGGCGGTAAAAAACTGGATTTAAATCCCGCCCCCCCTCAAAGGCGCCAAAGTCACGCAGAACTGCAGTGCCGCTGAAGGTAAGTTTTGTAACATCGCTACTATATTCTGAACTCTTTTTCCTTCTCTTCACTCTACCTATTGTACCTGAGTTTAGATTAATTGTAATAATTTGATTTGTGTGAATAGCTTGCAAAATAAATCTTTTCACTATATGTCGCTACATGTGACATGTAGGTTTATAGGCCTAACACAGGAAAATTGGATTAGTATTAGTTAATCACGATTAGTATGGATGATGAGCTGCAAGGGCCTATTCCTGTGATGTATGTTTCTACGGCTATGAACATACTCACATAAAACAGGGTTGCCACATTCCACTCAATGAACCAGAATCTTAGTTCCTGCACTCCCTTTAAACCCATCAAGGTCCCATTCTTTATTAAAATTTATTGGATTCTGTTTTCTTCCTTCCATTAAAATTACATGATATACTTAAGAGCCGTCTCTATCCACATCTTCCACCACCATGTACAAATTAGTGCAACAACAAAATATTGTAAAAGTACTCAAATCTGAAAATATCCAGATTAGGCAACTAGAAGAAAAAATGTTTTCAACTTTTCAAGACTGTGACTGCTCCTATCAGTGGGAGATGCTGCTCCTGAATATTTCCAGCATTTAAAATTTTTCAATTTATGTCTTCAACTGGCAATCTAAAGGATATATATTTTGTTTTTGATTTGTATTTCCTGTGTCTGCAATTTTACTTTGCTCATCGGCTTTACTTTCTTTAATTTGTTTCTACTTATTCAATAGACAATAGACAAAAGATGCGGGAGCAGGCCATTTGGCCCTTCGAGCCAGCACCGCCATTAAATGTGATCATGGCTAATCACCCACAATCAGTAATCCGTTCCTGCCTTCTCCCCATGTCCATTGACTCTGCTATCGTTAAGAGCTCTATCTAACTCTTGAAAACATCCAGAGAACCGGCCTCCACCACCCTCTGAGGCAGAGAATTCCACAGGCTCACAACTCTCAGTGTCTAAAAATATTTCCTCATCTCCGTTCTAAATGGCTTACCCCTTATTCTTAAACTGTGGCCCCTGGTTCTGGACTCCCCTAACATCGGGAACATGTTTCCTGCCTCTTGCATGTGCAAACCGTTAATAATGTTTCAATAAGATCCCCTCATCCTTCTAAATTCCAGAGTATACAAGCCCAGCCGATCCATTCTATCAACATATGACAGTCCCGCCATCCCGGGAATCAACCTTGTGAGCCTACGCTGCACTCCCTCAATAGGGGGGTTGCACGTAAGGTCACTGGGTCATAGGGCTTGATGCACGGAGCCGCTCAATCCATCTGGAAGACATCCGTAACTTCCGGTATATGTTATTAATGCAAGAAACGCGTACTTTCCGACCTGTTAAAAACCGCCAAAATGTTGAATTTTTGCGCTGTGAAAAATTGTGGAAGTCGGGGTAAGTGTGAGACATGTACCCAACTTCAGAATTCCAAAAGTGAAGCGAAATGAAGGTAAAGAGAAGCGAGAACTGAAGGGACAACAGCAGCTAAATTGCTTGGCGAACATTGGCTGTGCAGATATCAGAATTGAAAATATTGGGAATTATCGCGTTTGCTCACTGCATTTCATCAACGGTAAGGCATTGTGTTTTTTCTTGATTCCTTAGGTATCTAAAAAGTCTCAGAAGTGATGAATCTGGCTGTACTTTTTTCTTCAGAAGCGTTTTCATTTTGTATGTAAAAACCCACTTGAGAACCATTGGCGATTTAAAAAAATTTACAGCCAGATTTATCATTTCGGAAACTTTTTAGATGCCAAAGGAATCAAGAAAAAACACAAATAATGCCTTAGTTGATGAAATGCAGTGAGCAAACGGCCAATGTTCGCCAAGCACTCTGGCTGTTTTTGTCCCTTCAGCTCTCGCTTCTATCTACCGTCATTGGAATTCTGAAGTAGGCTAAATGTCTCACACGCTTATCCCGATTAACATAATTATTTACAGCGCAAAAATTGAAATTTTCGGCTGGTTTTAACGGGCCCACTACGCTGGAAATAATGGTAAGTGCCTACCTGCAGTTCATCGCGTGTAATCCATTTGGAGTAGCCTAGCAACAGTACGGGTCATGGGTCGTGACCCGACTGCCATGAAACCTCCCATGTTTCCAGCGTAGCGGGCCCGTTAAAACCAGCCGAAAATGTCAATTTTTGCGCTGTAAATAATTATGTTAATCGGGATAAGCGTGTGAGACATTTAGCATACTTCAGAATTCCAAAAGTGCGGAGAAATTACGGCAGATAGAAGAAGTGAGAGCTGAAGGGGACAACAACAGCCAGAGTGCTTGGCGCCAGCACCTGACAGCCTGGTGTGCCAACAATAACCTCGTCCTCAACTCCAAGAAGACGAAGGAGATTATTGTTGACTTCAGGCAGACCAGAGGAGGCAGTCATACCCCCATCCATATAAACGGGACTGAGGTGGAGCGCGTCTCCAGCTATAAATTCCTCGGAGTACATATCTCGGAGGATTTGTCCTGGTCCCTCAACACCTCCAAGCTGATCAATAAGGCACAGCAGCGCCTTTACTTCCTGAGGAGGCTCAAGAAAGCCCGCCTGTCCCCCCGGATCCTGACCAACTTTAACTGCTGTACCATAGATAGTATCCTGACCACCTGCTTCACGGTATGGTACAGCAGCTGCACTGCTGCGGACAGGAAGGCACTTCAACGGGTGGTGAAAACCGTGCAGCACATCATCGGTGCCCCGCTCCCTGCCATGGATGCCTTCCGAAAACGGTGTCTGAGACGGGCTGGGAAGATCATCAAAGACCGCTCACACCCCAACCATGGAAACATAGAAATTAGGTGCAGGAGTAGGCCATTCGGCCCTTCGAGCCTGCACCGCCATTCAATATGATCATGGCTGGTCATCCAACTCAGTATCCCGTACCTGCCTTCTCTCCATACCCCCTGATCCCCTTAGCCACATCTAACTCCCTCTTAAATATATGGACTGTTTGCCCTCCTCCTATCAGGTAGGCGGTACATGAGCCTCAGGTCACGTACTAGTAGGATGAGGAACAGCTTCTACAATAATACAATCACATTGCTGAACTCGGAGTCCCGCCGATAGATTTCTCCGGTCCCTCCGTCCCCATTGTTTAATTATTCTGTATTTTTTGATTATTCTGTATTTGTACGTATTTGTGCGATGACATTAAAGTTGAGTTGAATTGAATTGAACATTGGCCGTTTGCTCACTGCATTTCATCAACAGTAAGGCATTATTTGTGTTTTTTCTTGATTCCTTTGGCATCTAAAAAGGTTCAGAAGTGATAAATCTGGCTGTAATTTTTTTTAAATCGCCCATGGTTCTCATGGGTTTTTAAACTGTGGCCCCTGGTTAAAAAAATTTACAGCCAGATTGATCACTTCTGAGATTTTTTAGATACCAAAGGAATCAAGAAAAAACACAAATAATGCCTTCCTTGATGAAATGCAGTGAGCAAACGTGATAATTCCCAATATTTTCAATGTTTACCAAGCACTTTAGCTGCTGTAGTCCCTTCAGTTCTCGGTTCTCTATACCTTCATTTCGCTTCACATTTGGAATTCTAAAGTTGGGTACATGTCCCTCACACTTACCCCGACTTCCACAATTGTTTTCAGTGCAAAAATTCAACATTTTGGCGGTTTTTAACAGGTAGGAAAGTACGCGTTTCTAGCATTAATAACATATACCTGAAGTGACGGATGTCTTCCAGTTGGATTTAGCGGCTCCGTGCGTCGAGCCCTATGACCCAGTGACCTTTCGTGCAACCTCCCTATAGCTAGAATGTCCATCCTCAAATTTGGAGACCAAAACTGCATATAATACTCCAGGTGTGGTCTCACTAGGGCCCTGTACAACTGTAGAAGGACCTCTTTGCTGCTATACTCAACTTATCTTGTTATGAAAGCCAACATGTCTTTCGCTTTCTTCACTGCCTGCTGTACCTGCATGCTTACTTTCAGTGAATGATAAACAGGACACCCCCCCCCCCCCCCCCCCCCCCCCCCCCCAGATCAGTTGTACTTCCCCTTTTCCCAACTTGACACCATTTAGATAATAATCTGGCTTCCTGTTTTTGCCACCAAAGTGGATAACCTCACATTTATCCTGCATCTGCCACGCATGAAACATTATGTATGAAACATTTCTAGTCGTGTTTTATTTTACGAGCCAGTAATTGATTTCTCCCTCACCCACTTCTAAGCACATAGATAGATCTACACGTAACTATCTAATTGTCATTTTCATGGAGTCTTGCCATCATTACAACAACCCTATTAAACGAAAGCAACGTGTTACGCAGAGACCGATCACCCTTGCTTTCGACTACCCGTTATACCAACAATTTACTTGCCCGAATAAACGCCAATCGGTTTAGGTTAAATTTCCCGCCAGTTGCGCCGAGGTTAAAGGTTGACGGAAGTGATGCGTAGTGGGGGTAAATAAAAAGCGGGAACAAGAACCCTGTTTTTCGCTGCCATATTTTAAACCGAGCTGGTTAGGAAACTAGTGCAGGTATTAGGAGTCGTTTGTCGGCTCCGCGTTTTAATTTCTCCCGCTCGGCCTCTGCGGACAATTTATTTCTAATTTGTAGCTGGAAAGTAAATACGATCCTGAAAGGAGCGCTTGAAATGGCGGATCAGGAACCGAGCGCTTCCACGTCGAGCATGGCAGGCAGCGGCGAGGGGTGAGTGATGCGGGGACGGGGAGCAGCAAGTAGCCGCTGCTCCGTGCATGTGCGCGCGCTCCCCACACTTCTTCCCGCGCGCCCGCCGCCGCCGCCGCCGCCTTCCAATCCCTTGTCTCTTGTTACAATTTAGAACGAGCCCGGAGTAACAACTGCAACTACCGCGAATGTAACGCTTCTGCTCTCTAGATAAAGACATAAAAACGCTGGAGTAACACAGCGGGGCAGGCAGCAAGCATCTCTGGGAGAGAAGGAATGGGTGACGTTTCGGGTCGAGACCCTTCTTCAGCTGCCTGTCCCGCTGAGTTACTCCAGTATTTTGTGCCTGTCATCGGTGTAAAACAACGTCTGCAGTTCCTTCCAACACATTGCTCTTTTGCCGCATTGAACGTCCCCACTTTACTGTGCCTGTCCCTCTTGCTACTTTAGGCTATGGTGTTTACAAATCACTTCCTGTCTGCTTTCTTGAATCAAGATGTGTATTGGCTTTGCAGAAGTTTGTTTCGGGCAATCTATGTTGAATCTTCCAAACACTAATCTTGATCGAAAGAATTGTTAGAATTCGGGTTTAAAAGTTTGCTTTTGTACAGCTTGCCGGGAAAATGGCAGCTGAGCACGCTGTAAGTCTGGTTGGTTGCCTCTGAGTGAGTGACAGTATTGTCGTTTCTGACCTGTCACATCGTGGAATTCAATTAAGCTTTGAACAGCACCCTCGTATATTCACAAGGATTTGTGGCTTTGCAGTTTTGTCATTGCTGCTACAATGGGATTGAGTAGAGATTATACTTTTGATCACAATGTCCAAATACCATTGTACTTAAACCAAAATATAGTTGCCTGGAAATGTTTTCACATTATTGCAGCTTTGATACTTGAGGTTGTATTTGGTTATGTTTGCTGGACATATATGTAATATGTGTGTGTATATTCCCTAGGTTAGTGGTTTAAGGACCACATGAATTTTGGAACCTGACATGCAAACGCATCTTATGCTTCCTGCTTCGCTGTTGATGAAGAATTATAATTTAGGGTGTTTACAACATTTTAATTGGGGTCAACTGCTGTTTAATGCAAGGGCAAACAAATGTAATTCATGGGATGTGGCTTGGATATATGAATGCCAGCTTTTGCTTTCACTTGGTTTTAAGCCAGACAAATAGTAGTAGTAGTGTTGGGCATTGAGGCACTAATTTCTACTCTGTTCTGGATTGTCCTCAGAAAGTGATGGCCAAATGGAAAACTAAATGACCTGAATCATAGACATTATGGCCTAAAGGGAGGCCAAACATGTATTGCCAAATGGAAAGGTCTGTTCATTGTCTTCGACTGGCTCTGACCTTGTCAGTAGCATTTTGCTTCACTTGTCATAGTCTTGGTCCAAAGATGAACTAAATAACTGAATCCCATTGGTACTTGATAACTGCAAGGTGACTTTTTTTGAAGTACAGTATCAAGAAGCATAGATAAAGGTCTGCTTTCAGAATATTGCCTCCCATTCCATGAATCTTTGTGTGGGTCAGTGGGCAAACTGTCCTAGTCCCAAAAAAATCAGTACAGGGAGGCCAACATTTATTGAACAAGATTTCTTTGCAAAGGGAACTAGGCCTTTATAATGTTCTATGCATTTATATTATCCTCAGAGAATCCCCCTTTCCAAAGGAAAAATCCCAGCCATGGTTTCATGACTATAATTTTCTAAACCTGGTGATATCCCAATCTTTGCATTTTTTTGACGTCATTTTTTCGATTGTGTGGCTAGAACTGTATGCAGCAGTTGTTACCATATGAAAAAAATCTCCACGAGGGGGGAAGTTATGCAGCTTCCATCAGGTATAGCCAGAGGTAATGGTGAACTATGACATTTGAGCAGTTAGTCAAAACATGGAGCAGCTGCTGTCATTTCCCATCAGTGGTCTGCATTCCTGCTTGCTGGCCATAATGAGTCTGAAGAAAGGTCTCGACCCGAAATGTCACCTAATCCTTTTCTCCAGAGGTGATGTCTGACCCACTGAGTTACTCTAGCTTTTTGTGTCTATCTTAGGTTTAAACCAGCATCTGTAGTTCCCTATGCATTTCTGAGTCCTGTGTCAGGTACAGTGGTCCTTGGCACAGCAGTATGCAGCCTGGTGAGATGTCCACTAAAGTGTAGGGGTACGGACATGAGTATTTGGGCCAGAGAAGAAAGAGCTCTTTTGAACCAGTGCTCTAAAGGCAGCACAGTGGTGCAGCTGGTAGTGTTGCTGTCTCTCAGCACTGGAAACGCAGGTATGGTCCTGACCGTGGGAGCGATCAGTGTGGAGTTTGCATGTTCTCCCTGTGACTGTGCGTTTCTTTTGGGTACTCTGGTTTCCTTCCCTATCATAAAGACGTGGGTTGGTAGTTAATTGGACTTTGTAAATTGCCAAGAGTGTGTAGGGAGTGGATGAGAATGCAGTGAACTGGAGTGAATGGGTGATGAATTATCTGTTTTCTGTAGTCTATAAAGTTTCAAATGTGACCTATGTGAAAAAGAATGATAAAATTAAGAAACTGTTGGCCTTAGTTTTAGCATTTTCCCTCTAACAATATCATGAACAATGTCATAACAAAGCACCTTGATAAGACTGACCAGAATATGTACCAGGATTTGAAAGGAAAATCGTGATTGATTAATCAAAGTTCCTTTGTGTTGTCTAGTAGAAAAGATAAGGAGAAATCAGTTGATTGGTGTATTTAGATTTTCATATGCATTTTATAACAACTGATACAGGACAGTCAACAAGCCATGCAGTTGAGGCCAATTTACTGATGTGGATTGGTAATTGGTTATTGGACAAAGCATAGTAAGAATAAATATATCTCCAGGTAGGCAGTCTGGTATTAGTCGAGTTACTACAGGTGCTTAGGGCCCCAGGTGTTTACAATGTATATCGCTGATTTGGCAGGGGATGAAATGTGATATTCAAGTTTGCTGCTGGTACAAAACTCAGAGTAGGGACTTTCAAGGCAAGTCAAGCTGGGCGAGCAGAAAACAATGCAACATTGTTCACTTGGGTGCATAAAACAGAAGTAGAGTATTTTCTATATGAAGTGGGTAATGTTGCTATTCAGAGACACGAGTGACCTAACACATTGCAGAAAGCATGCTGCAGCAAACAGTTATGAAGGCAAATAGTATGTTGGCCTTGTTATGAGGATTTGCAGAAGGGGCTGTGTATGATGGATTCTGATGGGAAGGGAAGGTGGAGTGTGGAACAAATAAAGGAGGTGGATGGGCAATGGAAGAGGGGACTCATTGGGAGGAGTATGTGAGTGATGGGTAGATGTAGTGGGTGGGAAAGAAGCTGGATAGGGGGACCAGGGTTCCTGAAATTAGAAATGAATGCTCATGCTGTTGGTTTGTAGACTACCAAAGTTGAATATAAGGTGCTGTCCCTCTGGTTTGTTTGGGATTGCCCTAGCAGTGTGGTGGCAAAGGACCGACTGGTTGGGCTGGGAAGGGGGTTTAAAGGGCTTGCAATCAGGAGCTCAAGGTGGCCATATTGGAGACAGAACGTGTGCTCTGTCAAGCAGTTGTCTGCTCTTCATTTGTCTTGTTGATGTATAGAGAGTACCTCATGCAATAACACCAGGCCTCAGAAGTTATGGAGGCCAAGTCAATGGATATTTTTTAAGGCAGTGATAGATTCTTGATTAGTACGGGTGTCAGGGTTATGGGGAGAAGGCTGGATAATGGGATTGAGGGGGAGAGTTAGATCAGCCATGATTGAATGTCGGAGTAGACTTCATATGCTGAATGGCCTAATTCTGTTCCTATCACATGACTTACAGGAGGTGTGTGAGAATTTGCCTCATCTGGAAGAGTTATTTAGGTCCGTGGATGGTGATTGAGAACAGATGTAGAAACTGTAGAAAAGTGCCCAGGGAGGGTTAAAGCCCTGTCCCACTGTACGAGTTCATTCAAAGAGTTCTCCCAAGTTTACCCTGATTCGAACTCGGAGATTTACGGTAATGGCTGCTCGTCGGTACTCGGGGCTCTTGTGGACATTTTAACATGTTGAAAAATCTTAGTCTTCCCGAGCTTACTGAGCTTTCCCGAGTACCTGTCTTTAGCGTTACGAGCCGCTAAGAGACATCCCCGAGCTCCAACGTACCCGCCACGCTCATTCTCCGTGCTTACCACAAGCTTGATTTTTTTTTAATCGAGAGAGCTCTTGAATGAACTCGTATAGTGGGACAGGGCCATTAAGCAATCCAGAGAGTCAGTGGTCCCTGCAGCAAAGGTTGGAGAGGGGGGAAGATGGGAATGTTTTGGTTAGTAGAAACGTTGAATGATGTGAAGACTGGTGGAAGAGGCAGGTTGAGGGCAGACGTGGAGGCACCATTGACCACAGTGGAGGGAAGGTGGGACTGAGAAGAAAGCTGTTTACTAAAAAGGACATCTGTCCTGGATTAGAAGACCTACTCTGCAACAGATACAGCAGAGATGGAAAATCTGAGAGAAATTGATGGTGTGCTTTCAAGAGGCAGGATTGGAAACGGTGTTGTCTAGGTAGCTGTGGGAATTGGTGGGTTTGTAGTAATCGCAAGTGCACAGTTTGCCTCCTGACATTGAGATGCAGATCAAGAAAGGGTAGACAATTCAATGCTGACCTTTTTTCCATCTAAAGTCATAGAGCTATGAAGATAGGAATCTGAACTTTTAGCTTGACTGTCTATGCGGACATGGTTGCCAAATGAGCAGGTTCCACTTGCTTGTGCCTATCTATTCCATATCCCTCCAAACCTTTTGTATCCATGCATCTGTCCAATTTGTTTTGAGTGTCGTACCTGCCTCTACCATTTTCTCTGGCGACTTGTTCCATATACCCACCACCCTTTGGGAAAAGTCGTCTCGTAGATCCCTTTTAAATCTTTCCCCTCTTTCCTTAACCTTGTGCCCAGTAGTTTTAGATTTTCCTATCCTGGGGGAAGATGCTGGCAATTCCCCTTGTGTCCCTCATGATTTTAGAAACCTCCAAGGTTATCCCTTGGTTGAAAGAAGTGACCCAGTCTCTCCTGCTCAAACCCTTCAGAATTGCAAACATCTTCAAATCTCCTCTGCACTGTTTCCCGTTTAATGACATCCCTCCTTTGGCAGGTCAACCAGAATTGTATACAGTACTGTAAATGTGACCTCACTAACCTATACAGTTGTAAAATGTCCCATCTCCTTTACTCAATATCTTCAGAGCATGTGTGCCTTCCCCTGTCCACCTATGTTACCTTCATAAAACTGCAACAACACTCTCCAAGGCTCTAGTGCAAGCTTGCCCTGGTTTGTCCTGCCAAAATGTAATACCTTGCATTTATCTGAGTTAAGCTCCCTCTGCCAATCCTTGGTCCAGTTGATAAATATCTTGTTATAATAGTATAACTTTCACTGATCACGATGCCACCAACTTTAATGACCTTTGCAAACTTACTAACCATGTCGCATGCATACCTACAGTAAATTGTAAATATTTATAATGAACAATGGTGGACCCAGCATCCAGTCCTGTGGTATACCACTTGTTACAGGCCTCGCTCTGAACAGCAACACTATACTAGGCCCATAGTCTTCTACATTAAACACATTTTCTATCCAGTTGGCATGTTCATCCCAAATCCCGTATGATCTAACCTTCCAGACTAGCTGGTCAAAGGACTTATTAAACCCCATGGAAACAATGATTGTTACACTGCCGTCATCAGTCTTAGTCATTTCTTCAAAATTGAATACAATTTAAGAGACTATTTCCTGAGCACAAAACCATGCTAACAATCACTAATCAGTCCTTGCATTTCCAAATATGTAGATCCTGTCTCTCAATCTCCTCCAATGACTTGTTCACATCTACAGTTCCCAGGCTCTTCCTTGCAGCCTATCTTATGTTGTGCTCTTATTGTGTGCATCAGGAACAATAAAATGTTCCTGCTGCTGCATTGACACATTAATGCAACACAAATGTATGAAGAACAATACAATAAATCAGTTATGAGGTCATCAGAACACAATGGTGCAAGCCAAAGAGTATGTAGTTTACCCCACAAAGTCCATAACAATTTGGTGCTGAGGTAGGTTTCTGCAGATGGTTGATGGAAAGTTTGTGAACCTAGTTCTCGGGCTCATGTATCACCTTCCCTATGGTAGCAATGAGACATTAGCCACCCTCTAGTCCTCCAACCCTCACCCAGAGTTATCAATGATGACGATGCATCTGCTGGGACACTGATTTCTTCCCTAGTTGCCCACACTGTCCTGGGATGCACTTGATCAGGTCCTGGAGATGTATCCATGTTGCTGAGTTTTAAGACCTCAAGCATCTCTTCTGTAATGTGAACTTTCCAGCATATCACTTAACTTTCCCAAATTCCCTAGCAACCACTTTTTTCTTCCTTGAATACAGATGAGAAACATTCATTTAAACCTCTTCCAACTCTGTACTTTTATATGTAGACTACCTTGTTGGTCTTTAAGAGCCCCCTATTGTCTCCCTTGTTATGCGTTTGCTCATGATTTACTTGTAGAATCTCTTTGGATTATTTTTTGCTTTATCTGCCCAAACTGTCCCATGTCCTCTTTTTTCCCTCCTGATTTCCCTTGTGTAGAGTCTGATTCGGTCAAAATTACATCAAACCAATGCACAATATCATATCTGAAATGGGTGTATATTAACACAAATATATGGCAAGACTCTGAACAAAGGCATTGAATTGGAATTGGTTTGTCCAATGTTGTGCTACCGCTGATAACAAATTCTGTTTAAATCAAAGTCTGAAGAAGGGTTTCGGCCCGAAACGTTGCTTCGCTCCATAGATGCTGCTGCACCTGCTGAGTTTCTCCAGCTTTTTTGTGTAACCTTCGATTCTCCAGCATCTGCAGTTTCCTCTTAAACTCTGTTTAAATCAAGTTGCTCTAAATATAAATCCATTTTGTTTTGATGTTGGGCAGAGTCATCGAATGGTCAATCAAATAAGATCAAATAGAACGTTGTCCTACAACTTTAGGCTGTGCACCTCATACAGAAGAAAAAGATCTAATGGCAAATGTCTAATTTCTGCAGCAAATACAGCACTTGGTGCCTCACCATGTCAGAGACCCAGATTCCACCCTGACCTCAGCTGACTGAATTTACAAGTTCTCTTTGTGATGGCGTGTTTCTTGCCAAATACCTGCAGATTACTGGGTTAATTGACCTCTGCAAATTGTCCCTAGTGTATAGGGAGTGAATGCAAAAAGTGGGATAACATAGAACTACTGTGAATGAATGGTCAGTATAGATTCAGTTGGCTGAAGGGCCTGTTACCATGCTGTATCTTTCAATCTATCAAGTAGCAAAACTCTGGCAAAAACTGTTTGCTAAAGTAATACCTCTGATTTTATAGAACTGATGTTGGTGTGGAACCTATGAAGTTACTTGGAGTTGGCAAAAGACACATGGTAATGGAAGACTTTGCAGCAGCTGTCAATGCCTTTCAAGATGCATGCAGGCTATTGTAAGTATATTGTGGCATTTTGCAGATATTGTGAAGTTTAAATGAAATGTTTGATTGGTGTTCCTGAAGACTTAATGTGGTGGTTTGCCTCCAGACTAGCAATTTTCTGGATTATTGTATATTGTTTTTCTTTTGAACAGTGTTTGAAAGATGTTTTTGAGTATTTGCAGAGCAGGTTTGTTTAAAATAGGTTTGATTTCAAAAGATAATTAATGTTATGACCTACAAGCACAAGCAGATTTTTTTCTCATTAAAATTATAATTTGGACTTCTGTTCAATTTGTGATGAAAGTGATATTGTTTTTTCTTTTATATAAATGCAAAAATAGGAGTGCAGCACATGGAGAAATAGCTGATCAATGTGGAGAAGCCTACTTTTGTTATGGGAAAGCTCTTCTGGAGTTAGCAAGGTTGGTTGACAAATGTGATCATTGCTAAGTATCAAGTAGATTTATCCAAAAAAGGGTTCATTTCAATTCTCATAAAACTTATAGCCAATTAAAATATACTGTCTTCACTCCATGTTTTGCCTGTTTAAAATTTTCACCTGTTTTTTCCGATATTAATTTGTACAATCTAGTCCTGTCTTTTGTCCATCTATCCTTTCCAGGTTAGACATGGTCTACTTTTCCATTTCAAAGAGCTGACTACCTGAAGACAATTATCAGAAAGTTTGGATCTGAACCACATTGCCCTCCATAATGTTTGGGACAAAGACCTGTCATTTATTTATTTGCCTCTGTACTCCACAATTTGAGATTTGTAATAGAAAAAATCACATGCGGTTAAAGTGTACATTGTCAGATTTTAATGAAGGCCATTTTTATACATTTTGGTTTCACCATGTAGAAATTACACCAGTTTCTCATAAAACATATTTCTCTCCCCCCCCCCCCCCTCCCCAATTTTAATTTTAAGGTTTGGGACACATGTAAATGAAAGTAGTCATGTTTAGTATTTTGTTGCATATCCTTTGCATGCAATGACTGCTTGAAGTCTGCGATTCATGAACATCACCAGTTGTTGGGTGTCTTCTCTGGTGATGCTCTGCCAGACCTGTATTGCAGTCATCTTTAGCTTATGCTTGTTTTGGGGGCTAGTACCTAACAGTTTTCTCTTCAGCATATAAAAGGCATGCTCAATTGGGTTCAGATCGGGTGATTGACTTGGCCACTGATGGACAATTTTTTAGCTTTGAAAAACTCCCTTGTTGCTTTAGCAGCATATTTGGGATCATTGTCTTGCTGTAGAATGAACCACCGGCCAATGATTTTTGAGGCATTTGTTTGAACTTGAACAGATAGGATGTGTATATACACTTCAGAATTCATCATGCTACTACCATCAGCAGTTGTATCACCCATGAAGATAAGTAAGCCAGTACCTTCAGCAGCCATGCATGCCCAGGCTATAACACCCCCACCACTGTGATTCACAGATGAGGTGGTATGCTTTGGATCTTGGA
The DNA here is from genome assembly GCF_028641065.1 of Leucoraja erinaceus. NCBI lineage: Eukaryota > Metazoa > Chordata > Chondrichthyes > Rajiformes > Rajidae > Leucoraja > Leucoraja erinaceus. The sequence continues at coordinate 22,542,346 of NC_073386.1, forward strand.
CATGTTCCTTCTCTCCTCCATACTTTGCTCTTGCCATTCCTCTGATATAAGTTAATCTTTGTCTCATCTGCCCACAAGACCTTTCTCCAGAACTATGGTTGCTCTTTTAAATACTTCTTGGCAAACTGTGACCTGGCCATCCTATTTTTGCGGCTAACCAGCGGTTTGCATCTTGCAGTGTAGCCTCTGTATTTCTCTGTATGGAGTCTTCTGCGGACAGTAGTCATTGACAAATCCACACCTGAACAGTGTTTCTGATCCGTTGGACAGATGTTTGGGGATTTTTCTTTATTATAGAGAGAATTCTGTCATCAGCTGTGGCGATCTTCCTTGGCCTGCTAGTCCCTTTGCGATTAGTAAGCTCACCAGTGCTCTTTTTCTTCTTAATGATGTTCCAAACAGTTGATTTTGGTAAGCCTAAGGTTTGGCTGATATCTCTAACAGTTTTATTCTTGTTTCTCAGTCTCATAATGGCTTCTTTGACTTTCATTGGCACAACTTTGGTTGATAAGCAGCAATAAAAGTTTGCAAAGGTGATGGGAAGACTGGATGAAAGACTTGGTGCTGAGAGCTCTCTTATACCTGCATCAAGGAGGCAATTAAACACACCTGAGCAATTACAAATACCTGTGAAGCCATGTGTCCCAAACATTATGGTGCCCTGAAATGGGGGAACTACGTATAAACACAGCTGTCATTTCTACATGGTGAAACCAAAATGTATAAAAATGGCCTTTAATAAAATCTGACAATGTACACTTTAACCACATGTGATAATTTTCTATTGCAAATCTCAAATTGTGGAGTACAGAGGCAAATAAATAAATGAAGGGTCTTTGTCCCAAACATTATGGGGGGCACTGTAAATTATTTGCTTGTTGAAAACAGGAGCAACTCTTTGGATTCCTCTAATTTGGAAGCATGATTGTTACAGTAGGCAATTGTAGTGTTGTAACTTGGTCCATAAAGCTTGCTATGAAAGGATTTGATGATCTCTTGCAGAATGGAGAGGGGTGTGCTTGGCAATGCCCTTCAAGGGGTTCCTGATGCAGATGATGAGGATGACGAAGACAATGATGAAGAAGAAACGGCAACAGCTGAAGACCCCAAAATAGAAAGTACGGCAAACATGGATGGTGAGTAACTGCCACTTTTGTAACAAATTGGGTTGCTTAGAGGTAGCTTCAGATTGGTACTTGACCTAGTTTTCTCTGCTCATTCTATTGAGACCTCCAGATAGTTGACACGGCACAATTTTGGAGTTGCAATGTTTTTGTTTCCTTTGGAACAGCTTAATTATGATAATGAGAGGCATAATTTTTTCAATAAAATATTGAATGACTGGTGTAGTTTAGACAAAAAACAATTTCCTGTGGCTATTCACCTTATCAAACATAGATTAACCCACATACTATCAATTTTCTGTACTTGTTTATGTATGATCCAATAATATTTCTATGGCTTTTGACATAAAATTCAGTTTTTAAAAAGAGTGTGTTGGAGAGAACTGCAGATGCTAGTTTAAACTGAGGATGGACACAAACTGGAGTAACTCGGGGACAGGCAGCATCTCTGGAGAGAAAGAACGGGCGATGTTTCGGGTCGAGACCCTTCTTCAGACGAGACGCACTCCAAATTTGTGGTCAGTTTGGCTTAAACTGAAACAATGGGACAATTGGCCATTAAAATGGTAATGGAATTATGGGAATATTTTCAGATTTTTACTAGTGATAATGTAGAATTCCATATCTTTGTTCTTTTTCCTATCCTTGCCAAATTGCATTTGGAATTTAGTCACTTGGTATGATAAGTTTAATGTTGCATTGATTTGAATTTAAATTAAAGTTTTGACTTAATTTCTGTTAGATGAACCCGTGCAAAAATGGAGATGGAATTGCCAAGATTGATTACCTATGTCTCCCTTAATTTGACACATCTTTTTAAACCTTTCATTCTACATAGTTTTTCCCTATTATGCAACTTTTCAATTGTAGCAATATTTTTTTTTAAATCAAAATGACTGCATCATTGATACCAGCATTGGGAACTCCAATTTTGTATTTTTCCCTTAATGTGTATAGAAAAAGAGAGGGAGGAATTGAGGGAACAGGTGTATGCAGCATTGGCTGAAGAAGAGGATAAGCCAACAGAAACCAAGATACCAACTGAAAATGTGTCTAGTGATCAGGATGTAGTCCATGAAGAACCAACGAGTCCAGAGAAAACTAAAGTCAACTCTCCTGCAGTAGATTCCTGTGCAGCTGTAAGTGAAAAGGGGATGGAAACTGAAATATTAGGTGATTGTGATGAAGATGATAAAAATGAACCAATGGATGTAGAAGATTCCCATCAGAAGAGTGGTGATGGTGCCAAGGAGGATGTGAAGAAAATCCTGGAGGATAAAACCATTACTGGTGAAGAGGTTACTGTACCAGAGGAGGGTGAGAATGTAACTACTGATGCATCACTGGAAAGTGTTGGCAAAATTGAACAAGAAGGAAAAATATCTCTTCCCTTGCAAAAAGACATTGAGGATGATCAGGACAAAGCTGAGAAACCAGCACAAGCAAATCTGATAGATGCTGACAGTGAAGAAAAAGTCTCGGTTGAGAAGATTGATGGTGAACAAGGTGGAAACCCAGGCTGTGAGGAACCAATAGAAGAGGGTGAAGGTATAATCTAGAGGACAAGGTCTGATTAACAATTTGCAGTTAAATTGGCATAGAACTTCATAAATGCCTGTCTTGGTAGCCACTTAATGGGTGCAGGTATCCAAATGCTCAAGGCATTTGGTACATTGTCCACTTGCACTTCACTATGAAAAGCATGCCGGAAAGTGTTTTTAAACTTTTACTATTCACTTGGTATAAAACTGGTTTCATGGGAGTTGCAAACTTTGGCACCAATCACTGGTAATATTACCGCAGGTATTATTATTTTTTCCATTAAAAAAAACATTTTGTGTAATGCATTGAATCATGATGGAAAAGGGCAATAACAAATAGCTTCAACTGAACATTAATGCACGTTTTAAATTGATTAAAGGCTAAAGATCATCTGTGAAGTAATGAAAGATTTACATTTCTGGGGACATTTGCTGAATGGGTTACATAGAAACATAGAAAATAAGTGCAGGAGTAGGCCATTCGGCCCTTCGAGCCTGCACCGCCATTCAATATGATAATGGCTGATCATCCAACTCGGTATCCTGTACCTGCTTTCTCTCCATCTAACTCCCTCTTAAATATAGCCAATGAACTGGCCTCAACTACATTCTGTGGCAGAGAATTCCAGAGATTCACCACTCTCTGTGTAAAAAATGTTTTTCTCATCTCAGTCCTAAAAGATTTCCCCTTTATCCTCAAACTGTGACCCCTTTTTCTGGACTTCCCCAACATCGGGAACAATCTTCCTGCATCTAGCCTGTCCAACCCCTTAAGAATTTTGTAAATTTCTATAAAATCCCCCCTCAATCTTCAAAATTCTAGCGAGTACAAGCCGAGTCTATCCAGTCTTTCTTCATATGAAAGTCCTGCCATCCCAGGAATCAGTCTGGTGAACCTTCTCTGTACTCCCTCTATGGCAAGAATGTCCTTCCTCAGATTAGGAGACCAAAATTATGCAATACTCCAGGTGTGGTCTCACCAAGACCCTGTACAGCTGCAGTAGAACCTCCCTGCACCTATACTCAAATCCTTTTGCTATGAATGCTAACATACCATTCACTTTCTTCACTGCCTGCTGCACATAGTTACATAGTTAAGTATCACAATTTTACAAAACGAGTGGATTCAGGATTGGTCAGTAATATTTCCAGTGACTGGTGTGGTACAGGGCACTAACAACATGGTATTTGGCACTTCAAACTTGGACAAAAATTATGGGTGGTAAACAAAGTCTGGTTATTACATTTAATGTGCACAGTGAGGGGACTTGTGTCTAACCAGCAATACAAAGTATCAATTTCTATTAGCAACAACATTTTAAATCTACATCCTAACTGTTAAATTCCAGGTACCTGTGCAGCAGATACTAGTGAAGCTGAAGATGATAATGTAGACAGTGCGGAAAAGGTAAGTTTGATGCCCTTCCTTCTAACACCAACTAAGATTTTGATCTAGTATTTTTCTGGTAAGCCAACTGTTTATTGCAGGATGGCGAAAGTGAAGAGGTTGATAACTTACAGTTGGCCTGGGAAATGCTTGAATTGGCAAAAGTCATCTTCAAAAGGTAAATTTTCAGTATTTGGTACAATATTGAAATGTTAAATTTCTTATTTTAAATGGGAATTGAATACTTGAGTTGGTCAAGTCAGTGCTATCTTGTAATCTCATGACTAGATCTAGGTTTGTTCAAATTTTTAGACAAGAAGCCAAAGAAATACAACTCTGCGCAGCACAGGCTTATCTCAAACTGGGTGAAGTGGGAATAGAATCTGGTAAGTTGTTGAAAATGGCAAATACAACTTTTCTGATTGTGTATGGTTTTGGATAAAATAAGTAACGGATCTTTTTCGATTTCAGAGAACTATATACAGGCCATTGAGGATTTTAATGAATGTCTGAACATTCAGCAAAAGCACCTTGGTCCACATAACCGACTACTAGCAGAGACCCATTACCAACTGGGGCTGGCATACAGTTTTGATGGTCAACATGATTCTTCTCTCAAACACTTCAAAGAGTCTTTCAGTGTTATAGAGAAAAGATTGTGTGAGTAAAATACCATTTTTTAAAAAAACTAATCCTGTTGTCAAAGGCAGGTGGGTGAGATTTGAATGCCATCCTGTATGGATTACTGTGTTGCTACCTTGGTGAGGTGAATGCAATGGACTGGCTGCCACTTGTTTGGAATCAGCTTGACTGTTTGAACACTGTTGACATTTTGATATATCAGAATAATAGGAATGAAGGAATTGTGTGGAAAGATAAGAAACTAAAATTAGATTATGATTCAATTGTTCTATAATTTGAATTTGAGATGTTGTTTGAAATTTATATTAAGTGGGAAATGGGCTTGACTTGCTCTTTTAAAGATTTTTTGGTATGAATCCAAACTTGACTGAGATTGTTCAAATTTGAAGCTTAGTTACCGTGAAAGAAAATATGAAGAGAAAATATTAAGGACAATAGACAAGGGGTATTTGAAGTTTGATCCAGGAAGATTCTGGAGCCTTCAGCTTTGAACAATATAGGCATGGATAGTGTTTGACAGGAAGTCTGGGTGTAATTTGCATGAAAATCATGCTCGGTTGCCTGTTGTAGTCTGGTTTGGAATAGTGTTCCAAGTTCACTGAATAGAAAATAGATAAAGGGTAGGAATGGAAAATCTGAACGATTTAAAAGTGAGACAAATTGTAGATATCTTGATACCTTTGCATACAAGTTAAAGTTCTACATTATGATTGGGGAAAGGCAAATAGTAAAATAAAAGGATTAGGCAAGTTTTTTTATGTGTCAGTTTCGGTTTGGTTTGGACATGTAGCAAATAAAACGGACCCTTTAATCCACACTGACCATTGATCACCTGTTCACATTAATTGTTATCACACTTTCTCATATGCTCAAGATTCAAGAGTTTATTGTCAGGCTCTCTACATTTATGGCAATTTTAGAAGCTAATTAACCTACAAACAGCACATCTTTGGGATGAGGAAACTTGGAGGTAAATCACATGTCGCAAGGAATTTGTAAACTCCTCGCAGACTCTGCTAGAACGAGTATATACAGTTTTGGTTCTGGATACAAGATGGGTACATTGGATGTTTAGGGATGAAATTGCCCTGTTGAGAGAACAGTCCACGCCCTCAACTGTCCATGGGCTCAAGGACAGTCCGAGGAGGCCTCCAGCTCGATCGATGTTTGGCTGCTGAGCGATCGGAGAATGCGATCCGGAAAATAATCGCATCTCCGGCAAGGTAAGAAACTGAAAAGTTTCCCCCAACCCCCTCCCCCCACATAAAACAAGCCAGAGAACATTTACACAGACTTTTAAAACACACTAAAAACATTTTTAAAAAGACGGAAAAGCATACAAACTATTGGCGGGGCTGCCAATTGTTCGGTGCCCCTTGATGAGAGTATTGTGGATGGCGGGTGTTGAGTGCTCAGATTTCTGATAGGGGAGATGCACTGAGGCAGATAGCAACAGGCTGAATAGCAGAGACACTGCCTGACCTGAGTTATTCCAGCACTTTGTATCACATTTGGGACAGAAAAGTTGAGTTGGTGTAAAGTTTTGGCCTAATAAGTTTAGGAGCTTAATATTGGTGTATTTATAGCTATCAATCATTCAAAATTGAGAAGTTCTATTGATAAGATTTTTTACTCTGTCTGCAGCTATGTTAATGGAAAGGATTGAAAAAGCAGAAGAGAAGGGCAAATCTCCAGCAAAAGATAATGATGCAGTTTCTGAAGATAAGCAAGAAATTGAAGAACTTAAAGAACTATTGCCAGAAATAAAGGCAAAAATTGAGGATGCAGAAGAATCCAAGGATGGAAAAGCAACCAAAGCTTTTCAGGAAACTTTGGTCAGTGTATGTTAATTAACTAGTAGGGCCTTCAAGATTGATGATTTGAAGCTTTTCAAAGGCTCGTTCTTCAGATTAAATGTTCCAGTGAGGGTGGGTGTTGCAAGTGTCACAAGCCAATTAATTTTTGATTCAAAGATGAGCATATTTGGTAACACGATTATCCAGAGTGTAGAGAGTAGCTTGTATTCCAATTGGTCTGTGATCTTTGCACTTCAATCTTCTCTCATTCTGTTTTCTTCCTAAAGCAAATCTTGCTTTTCTTGAACAACTTGTACTTAACTATGCGTGTAAGCATCTGAACTATTTGTTTCACTCACTGGAATTTTAAATACATTTTCCATCATTGTATATGGTACTCTGGTGTTACAACCTGGATTCTCTCAAATTAAAAATGTGTTCATTTTCTACCTTTGTATTTGAACAATCTGCAGGATCTTATTTTGTTCAAGGAACATTGCTGCCATCTTTATGGTTGGCAACCAAACTCTACATGGTTCTTGGATGTGTTCTCTGCATAAGAATCCTGCAGACTCCATAAAGGGGCAAGACAAGTGGATTGATGCAGCAAGCTTTAATTCAGGGCATTGAGTACAAAAGTCAGGAAGTCATGTTGTAGCTGTACAAAACCTTGATTAGGCTGCATTTAGAATATGTATACAGTTTTGGTTACCACATTATAGGAAGCATTGGAGAGGTTAATCTGGATGTTTCCTGGATTAGAGGGTATTGACTTAAATGAGGATGGACAAACTTTAGTGTTTATGGATGCCGGAGGCTTGGGGGCAACTAAATGTATAAAATTGAGATTTGGCTACTGTAGGTGATCCATTTTTTCCCCTAAGCTGGAAATGCCAAATGCTGGAGGTCATAGCTTTAAGGCGAGAAGGAAAGTTTGAAAGACAAGTATTTTCAGTGTTAGTTGCCCGGAATGTGCTGCTAGGGGATGCAATCCATCATCAACATAACATTCAACAGGCATCTAGACATGTTAATAGGGTATAGAGATCTGGATAATGTACAGTTTAGGCATAGTTGGCACTGATATGGACTGCAGGGCCTGTTTTGCTCAACATTTAAACAACTTTATTTAGACCTTTGCCAGGTAATCCTTGCAATATCATGTACATTTGTTTAACCATTTTGCCTATGTCCCAATAGTACTTTGACTTCATACTCTGCTTTTTGTTTCTAGTGTATTTATTTAATACCATTTGCTCATAAATTGTAGATATTGCATTTTCTCTTGAACCATACCTTGGTTCACTATTTTAGTTCAGAACACTTGGTTTCATAAGATAAGAGATGGGAGTAGAATTAGACCATTCGGACCATCAAGTCTACTCTGTCATTCCATCACGGCTGGTCTATCTCTCCCTCCTAACCCCATTCTGCTGCCTTCTCCCCTTAACCTCTAACACCTGCTTTTTGAAGACAGAACATGACTAACAGTGCTATAGCATCTAAATGTTATAACTGATCGTCACTAGAAATGTGCAATGCTTTAGGTTCGGTTCTGTTATTAATTGCCTGAATTTTTGTAGGTACTGACTGGAAAAACTGATGAAACTCCTGCCTCAAGCTCAAGTTCTGTATCTAACATCTCTCATTTAGTAAGGAAAAAGGTAAGTTTATTCTTTGAACTAGTCTGTTTGGATTTGGGGCGACTTTGCTGTGCCTTGGTTTGTGTTATATGAACTGTGGAAACTAACACTAAGTTATCTGAGAATTAGAGCTGGGTCAGCCAGTTTGATCAGTTAAATATTCACCAATTAGTTTTCAAAGGTTCTTCAGGAGGGTTTGTCAATGAGTATGGGGGAGGAGTGCAGTTTCTTGCCATTAAAAAAAAAAAAAGCAGTTCTTTAACCTTTATAATGCATTTGTTCATTTTATGCGAGTGCAAATTGTGCTAATAAGTTTAAGATTCTGATTCCATTTGAACTGTTATCAAGTCGGGATCATTGCTCAACGTTTGGCAGGGAAGATTCATTCCTGCTGAGGTAAGCCAAGAGTTCTTTCAGTTCCATAAAGGTGGCTTTGAAGAATTGATTTTTCTGTGAGCTCAACTGGTTAGTAGGATGAAATGGAATTGTTACTAGTACTTAAATGATTGGATGGTTCTGATTTATATAGATATACATGGACAATAGGAGCAGGAATAGGCCATTTGGCTCCTCGAGCAAGCACCGCCATTCAATGTGATCATGGCTGATTATCCACAATTGCCCTGTCCCTGCCTTCGGCCCATATCCCTTGATTCTGCTAGCCCTAAGAGCTCTATCTAACTTTCTTTTGAATGCATCCAGTGAATCGGCCTCCACTGCCTTCTGTGGCAGTGATTTCCATAAATTCACAACTTTTTATACCTTAAGGTTTCAAGGCCAGATTATTGTCGCATGTACCAATTAAGGTGCAGTGAAATTTGATTTACCATGCAGCCATACTAAGTGAAAAGCAACAAGACACACTAACACATAAAGTTAACATAAACATCACATTCACATTCCTCACTATGATGGAAGGCAATAAAGTTCAATCTTCTTCCTCTTTGTTCTCCCGCGGTCGGGGCGATCAAAGCCTCCGCAGCCGACGATTGAAGCCCCGTCGGGGTGATCGAAACTCTCGCTTCGGGGCAGTTGAAACTCTCCGTGGCATAGAGCTGCCGAATCGGCCTCTTCTTACCAGAGACCGCAGGCTTCACGATGTTAAAGTCCACAGACCCCGCGGTTGGAGCTTCGATCCCCGGCAAAGGGATCACAAGGTCCGCGATGTTAAAGTTCACAAACCCCCGTGCCCGGAGCGCCGGGTCTGTCTCCAGCAGAGGCCGCCAACTCCACAATGTTAGGCCGCAGTGGGGACAGAGATATGAAAAAAAAAATCACATCTCCGTCAAGGTAAGAGATTGAAAAAATGTTTCCTCCAACCCCCACATCAAACAAACCAAGAAACAATAAAGCATACTTTTAACACGTACTAAAAATAACAAAAAAAGGACAGACAGATTGTTGGCGCCACCTGGTGTTCTTCCCAATTTAACATTTTCCATACTATCACAAATAGTGTATGAAATTGCTCAAAATAAATATTTGACAGAAGCTAACTGAATGGTAGCATGGTTAACTTTTGAAATTGTAGACCTTTTCTTTGATGTGTATAAAATTTGGAAAGCCATGGTACTGACAAATGCAAAAAAAAAGTTTTTCTTTTATTCATCTTGGAAAAACAGAAAACTAGGTGTAGGCGCCTATTCGGTCCTTCGATGACCATTCAATATGATTATAGCTGATCATCTGAAATCACTACCCCGTTCCTGCTGCTTCCCCATTTCCCTTGATTCCTTTAGCGCTAAGAGCTAAATCTAACTCTTGAAATCTTCAATCACATTTTGTATTATTGATGTGCATAGCATGTTTAAGTAAAAAGTATTTAAAATTTTAAAGTCCTCATTACAGAGGAAACCAGAAGACAATGAGAGGGACAATAAGGACCCTAAAAAAGCCAAGCAAGAGGAGTCTTCTGTGAATGGTGGATGTGGTGATGCAGCCCACAATAGGAATGGAGTTCCTGAGAAAATGGAAGTGAGTTATTTTGTATCCATTTGGTTTCCAAACTATCTTCACTTTCTCATAAAATCCACTGAATGTAATTGAAAAGATGTTTGCTGTCCATAAATTGATTGCCTTGCAAATTCTTTCATTTTGTGATTAAGATCTAATCTGAAAATCAACCATTTTCAAAACAAATATTGGCCAAGACAAAACAACTTTACTCGTGTGAAACAATGATGCACTGGGTCTTAAATTTAAGTCTTTATCTCAAAGATGGTACAGTCACAATGTGTTTTACTGGGGGGGGGTTACGTGCTTAAAACGGCAATTAAACATATGACAATGCTGTCATCAGCAAATTCTGAAAATCCAGGCACATAAATCAGGCTTTGGTATTAAAAGAACAAATCCATTATTTCAAAAACACAAAAAAAACATAAAATGTGAGGTGCTTGTATCTGACAGTACTACAGTGGCAGAATTTGTAGCAGGAATGTGAATCAAAAGCACAACTGCTACTCCTACAAGCTACATAAAATATTGAACCATCGTATATTTAACAAGAAATTGGTCTTTTAATTGAAGTTCCTGGAATTCTGCTGGAGAATTGATAGTGCCCTTCACTAAAATGGATCTGAAAGGTGCATGTATTCTAAATGGAAAAGATCCTTGCACCCCATAGCATTTTTCTTTCCACGCGAGTCACTTGTGTACACCAAGGAAAAGGGGAATTTGGCCTTTGATTCTCGATTAATCAATGTCATGGCAAGTACAAACTTTTTATTTTAAAGTGGAAAATGGGATATGTAATAGGCAATTACAGTTAGATTAGCAATAGTTTGTAAACTGTTAAAACATGTGAAGCTTGTGCGATCTCAATCTAGTGCAAAATAGTTAACTGCTTTTTCTCTCCCCTTTTTCAGTCTGAAGAAATTACTTCCCCAAAGAAATCTGATCCAGAAGCTCAGAGTACTAGTTAATATTTAGATGGCTGTCATACTCTACCACATGACTGTTTTTGTATATAATGTATTTTTTGATTGGCTTTTGGAACTTTTTGTAACATTGTGGAAATATTCAATAAAGATGTCATTTGCAAATTTTAGGTCTCGTGGTTTTTGGGTACAAACTTTTGTTTTGCTATGCCATGGCCCATAAAATGAGTGCAGAACATCTACTGGCACAGTATCTTTTCTGATTTTAGTAAATCAGTGATGCTACAGGTAGTTGCAACTGCATTTGTCCGGTGATATATTGGGTTGTGGAAATCCAGTAAAAAGGTCTTGGCAAACCAATACTTAACTCTAAAATTGGTAGAGGATAATGGCATTATCATGCACCTGAATTTCAGTTTGCGATCAAATGTTTCAAAATACCAACAAGCTATTTAATGTATCTCTTGGGGTTGAATTCTAACATTAAGGCTGCAAACAAATTACAAAGGAAAACCTGTATGGCTTGGTTTTTATTTAATGTTTTTTACAAAATTGAAATTACTACCTTTAAATTAGAGCTGACATTTTGTGTATTATTTTCATTGTACAGACAAAATGTCACAGCCAAAATGTTTAGCAGTTACAAATTCCAAAAGTTGTTGTGGTTGTAGTTTCATTTCCAGTGTATGGTAGCCTATTGTGCATGCCAGGTGTTTTAATTTTAAGTTGATAAAACTCCCAAGTTGCTTATTCTTAAGCACTGTTTATTCTGCTCCTTTGATTGAACAGGGAGGTGTCCAGTTGTGATTTTTAAAGCTAGATCTTCTGCATAACTGCATCCCCTTGCTTACTGGCTATCATAGAGCCCCTGATTCACCAGTCTCTACTCCAATCATTGTAAAATAATTTGAACTGTCCGAACCTGCTCAACCCAAATGCCTATAAGATTCCAGTACAACTGCCTCATTTTCCAAAGGATAAAAGTAATATGTTCAAATCTTTAATCTTCTAACTTCAGGTTTATTTAGCCTTGTAATTTAAATCCACCTTTGGTTATATTTTGCAGACAGGTTTTACCTGCAGTTTTACCTTTCGCTTCAGTTTATGAATAGTTGGAGGATTTGTCTTGAAACCCCTTGCATTGTAGTTAGTTGAAAGCAGCATAAATTGTGCAATACTGTCGGATTGGTTTCTTGCTGACTTGTGCAGAAAGGATTTTGTCACTTGTTCTTGGATATGAACCAGGGACTTTGTCTTCAACTTGACACGAGCTGTAAAATTCAAATCTGTTAGGAAGAATATAATAGCTTGCCATGTTGATAAAACTACAATTTCCTAAAGTAAACTAACCCTGGGCAGCCAGCGGTTGGGTATGGAACGTTCAATTATCTGATTTTTATTTCTCATGTCAGGAGGGAAAATACTTATGGCTAATCCCAACAGTTGTGGAACTGTATATTTTAAAACTTCCTGGTACTAAGGTTTTTGAGACTATTAGTTGGCTATTGGATCCCTCCAGTGTACTTGTCATTCATTTACTCTCTTTTCCTCTTGTCAACTTGCTAATAGTAGTTACATAAAGAATATTTGAATGGTTCTTGAATTTGGGACTGTTGCATGGACATAATGGGTGACTTACTCAAGGATGAAAATGGCAAATAAACCTGCTTGCACTTGGCAGCTGTTAGGCAAGCAGATTGCTTAATTTCCCCTCACCATTTTTGGGATGGAATAGAATTTTTAGGGTAGTTGATATGATGGGTGAGAAATGATAGCACACTTGAAATTTGAGATGTTAAAATTAAAGCACAACATAATTTTTGACTTGCAGAATGAATTTTGTTGAATGAAAAACAAGGAATTACAGGTTTCAGTTTCCAAAAACTGCTGAAGTAACTCGAGTCGGGCAGCATCGTTGATTGACATGGATAAGTGACATTTTGGGTTGGGAACCTTCGTACATCGGATATTGTTGTCAAACAATACTGTCCATTTCACTACAGTGGGAAATTAGCAGCAGCTACTCTGTTCTCATGTATGTGACCTAATTAAAAGCAGCTTTTGGAAATGTGGGAATTGGAAAGTTCCAAGGTTATTGTTAACTGTTCTGTTTATTCCATAAGTGTGCCATTAGAATCTGGTGTATTAAATCACAACAGATTGGATTCCCCACTTGCAGTAGGGAAATAATAATTGAACTGCCACAGGGACAATGTCTCCATTTACTTGATTATAACTGGAATTATCTACTAGATGTTTGTGAATGCCAGAATATAAAAAAAATAAACTACTGCTTTCACAGTTAACTAAACATTGAACGTTTCCCTTCTAATCCCAAATTGTTCAAAAAAAATTAGTTTCATCTTTTATGGTTCCAAATTTTGATTTTCTATCCCAGAGCATAAAATGTATTTGGGATGGACTTAGATGCTGGTCTTGACAGCAATGATTATCATGAAATACACCAGCAATAACCATCACCAAATTCTCCTGAAGGAGGTGAACTACTTTAAATCACTTCAGATCTAGTGAAGCTATGCTTACAATGGTTTTGAGTATGAAATGTCATGATTTGACCGAAAGACCAGCTATATTTTCAGGGCTACATGGTGTGCAACTTGAAGAAACTGGGGATTATAGCATTCCCACACACTTACTCCTCAACATCTATGATAGAGATTGCAAGAAAAGGCTGAGAAATGACAATGAAGTTTGCAGATGTTGCATTCTTCAGCCTTAAATGAAGGAGGAAATGTGTACAAAATGACTAGTCAAACAAGCAGGCTGCATTCCCGCGGGCAAGTGGGGACAGTTCCACAGATGACTCCTGCTGTGTAGATGGTGGAAATACTTTTAGATGTTGGAAGGTTATACACTGGAATTATGGTATATTAAGCAGGGACTCTGCAACAGTATCCCCCACCCACCTTGAGATGGTAGGGACTCTGGTATACCTTTTGGAATAACAAGGTCATTTATTAGATTCTCTCAATGGTCATTGACTTGCAGGGCCTTGTTTCATACTCTAACTTGGAGGTTGTGGATGAGGTATGACTTGGATTTGCCCCGTGTGACACCTAGTTCTGTTAACAATTGCTCACCAGGGGACCTCTGCAAAGGTCGGTGTAATTGTTGATTGTAGGGTAGTGGTACTAAATGTTTTCAAGTTTGAAGGATGCAAAATGAGCAGAATAATAGATAATAGGTTTCTTGTGGGTGACAATGTTGCAAAGACTGAGTAGATTTGTGATCCGAGTAATGACAGCCCAGCTAGGCTTAAGACAGTTGACAAAAACAACAACTAGACACTACTGTTTTATACCCACCGTGAAGTGATACATGACACTCTTAAACTGATATTGGTCAGGAAAATAATCTGGTAGATAGTTGACCAGCCATTGAGCTGGATACTGCAGGTGAGAGTACTCCACATAATCAAAACTCATGGTTGAGATTTTAGAATGGGAGTTCAAATTGAGTTGGAAATATTGGAATGGTGTTTAGTTCTAGGTCCCCCTATGAATGGGGTAGTTCACCACCAAGGAATTGTATAATAATGAGTGGCTCTTAATCATCTCAGTTCAGATTTAACTAGAGTCAGCTGTTTCATTTCCATCACATATGGAAATGACAATACATCACCCATTTTGGTTGGAAGCTTTTACCTAGACATCCTCTGGAATGAATGTGTGGGTACAATTGTTAAAAAGTGAATTTTTTTCAAATGTGCAAATGGCAATTGTGAAAGAGCAATAAATTAGGTGATGGTCTTGTGGCATGAGTTAGAGGTGCAAAAATTGCCAAGAGAATTGTTCAGGCTTGGTCAGTCTGGCACACCTCTAACATCAGCTATAAGAACAGTGTCTTGCCAGCATAGCAAGTGTGGCGATTTCTTGCGTAACTAGATTTGAGATAAACTTGATTCAATACATCTTATTTCTGAACTCCTGAGAAATGTTCAAATACGTTGGCTTTGCCCATTATGGATCCGAATCAGCAACATTCAGTTGGGAATGATACAAGTTTTGTGTGCTTGATGCCTTGATTCTGTCTGTCAAATGCAACCCAGATTTGAGAATGTTTGGACATCATGCCTGTTCAGTAATGGCAGAACATAAATGAAGGGAACAGCTCCAACTTTCATATAAATAAGGTTTCTAATTTTAATGTACATACCTCTCTGAATTTCTGCGATAATTGTCTTTTAAAGTCTTCCACAGACAGGCCAGCAGGAATCAGCTGCCTCAGGAACATATTACTAGGTTCTGGCTCATACTGTTCCAAGAGTTCAGATGACAAATATGACCTATTAATATGCTTTAAGAAAGAAAATTAGAACAAACATTGTCCTTGTGTATAACTCATGTCATGAATGATAGGAGATGCACTGATTATTTCCAAATTAGAAATTATGATTAGGTGCTAAGGTACACAAAAAAGCTGGAGAAACTCAACGGGTGCAGCAGCATCTATGGAGCGAAGGAAAGTTTGGGGAGTCTGCATCCTGGGGGCATGAACATCGAATTCTCCCAATTTTGTTAGTCCTTGCTGTCTCCTCTCCTTCCTCAGTCCCCCCGCTGTCTCCTCCCATCCCCCAGCCTTCGGGCTCCTCCTTTTTCCTTTCTTGTCCCCGCCCACCCCCGTCCCCGATCAGTCTGAAGAAGGGGTTCGGCCCGAAACGTTGCCTATTTCCTTCGCTCCATAGATGCTGCTGCACCCGCTGAGTTTCTCCAGCTTTTTTGTGTACCTTCGATTCTCCAGCATCTGCAGTTCCTTCTTAAACACATGATTAGGTGCTAGATGGATTTATGATCCATCATTTAAATGGCAATAAGCTGACAGATGAATGTCCTGTTTATGTTATCTTTATAAAGCAAAAGATTAATACTTAATATCTACATTAGCATTACGAGCCTCGTTTTAATATAGTAATACAATAGAATTTTTCTGCACGTTACTGACTGGAGGTCAAGTAATAACCATTGTACATTATCTGCATAAGAACAGTAACCTTTTAAATGCTCTATTGCTGGGGAGGAGTAGTGAAGGGAGATGTTGCTCTGCATAATGCTTACTTGTTCAGAATATCTTGCCAGCTCTTCATCCCTCCTTCCATCTGCAATACTGACTAGCACTGATGCACCTTTCATCTGAAAAATCTACACAAGAAAACATATTTAAGAGGGTTGCATTTCAAACAAAGTATCCCTTATTTTTTCCATTGTCACTTACAGTATTCTTCTGAACAAGATCATCCAGAACACTCGGGCATTCTCCCCTTGCTAAAGCAGCCAAGGCATCCTGCGTGAAAGAAAGAGTTAGGTTTTTTTAGATTTTGAATGGAAGAAATTCCCCTTATGTTGTTAATGGTATTACTTTGGCCATCTATTATAAGCCCTTGGTGTTCTGATCCATTCCAGGCAAAGGAATTCAATATTGGACCACACACCAATTATTGCTGTTAAATTGTAAACCTAAGATGAATTTCTTCAGTGTTAGATTGAAGCTGGACTGATTCCCCCAAACTTGTATAATTGGCACTCATTTCAAGTTGATTGCAAGAGGAAAATATAGGTCTATTGTACTAATCCTATAATATCCCTCGCTTTGAGAATGAAGTTGGTTCCAGGGGGTCAAACATGAATACGGCTAGGAAATGTAACACCGAATACAAGCTTGTGTATGTCACCAAATATATACATATTCATACCTGAGTGGGAGCTCCTTGATACAGTGGTAGTTGATAAATTGCTGTGTGACAGTAACCTTTAGAAAACACCTGGAAGGCAGTCCAGACCTGGTCCTTAATTTCATACTTAAGTGCCTCAGCCTCCACTGGAGATGGGGAGACAGCAACTTCATAAAGATGAACAATCAAGGCGAGGTACTTGTTGTAAACTCGTCTTGGAAATGACTGCAAATATAAGACATTTTATTGGAAAACGTTTGGCAGCATTGAGAAGCATCCTAGAACCAATTGTTTCTGAAATCCGCCCTTGAAATCAATTCCTGCCTTCCTTCAACCTGCACAATCAAATGTCTGGCAGTGAACGTCCAGGTCAGAAGTGGGGATGTTTTGATTGTGCAATGTCCAATACCATTTGTAGCTCCTCAGCCAGGTGAATATCTTGCCATCTTTGACATTCATTAACATTGCTCTCAGCCAGATCTCACCCTCTCTATCCTGCAAGTCACCATTGACCAAGAACCAGCTATACAGCAAAGCCGGAACGAGGTATCCCTATGTTAAATCCACCACCCTAAGCATATATTCCCTCGACCAGCAATGCAAACTATCCACAGTGAGTTGATACACTGCAGTTATGCTCCGAGGCTGCTCCAATACCACCTCCCAAATACACGTGTTTCTTAGTGGGAGGGATCAACGGCAACAAGCACTTAGGAACAACACCACTTGTAAGTTCCCAAGAACACTCAAATACCTTGAAAAGGGGGCTCACCACCTTCTCAAAAATGTTTAAGAAAGAACTGCAGATGCTGGAAAAATCGAAGGTAGGCAAAAATGCTGGAGAAACTCAGCGGGTGAGGCGGCATCTATGGAGCGAAGGAATAGGTGACGTTTCGGGTCGAGATCCTACTTCAGACTGATGTGGGGGGGGGGGAGGGGGGAAGAAGAAAGGAAGAGGCAGAGACAGTAGGCTGTGGGAGAGCTGGGGAGGGGAGGGGAAGGAGGAAGAAAGCAAGGACTACCTGAAATTGGAGAAGTCAATGTTCATACTGCTGGGGTGTAATCTGCCCAAGCGAAATATGAGGTGCTGTTCTAATTTGCGATGGGACTCACTCTGGCCATGGCGGAGGCCCAGGACATAGAGTTCGGATTTGGAGTGAGAGAGGGAGGTAGAGTCACTGATGGAGGCCCGCGGGGAGCGGCGTCCGGTCGGCGGGCGAAGCGTCGGAAGATCCAGTCAACGATGGCCGGTGAGGCGGCGATAGTTGGAGGTAACGGTGAGGGTCGGCGGTCTCAGTGAGGTTCGGCGTCATCAGTGGGTAGGTGAAGGTTGGCGGCCACGTGGAGGTCAGCGATGCCAGCGTCTTTGGTGGTCCGGGCCTGAGACCGGTCCGGGAGGCGGTGATTGTTGGTGCTGCTCCTCATGGCAAAGATGGCGTCGCGGGTCTGGGCCTCGTGGTGTTCGGGCAGGTGGCGCGGGCCAGTGTGGGGGCCCGGGGCCTGCAGGCAGTCAAGTCGAGGCGTGCCGGTGGCAGGAGCAGTCTGGAGGCGGGCGAGTTTAAGGTCTGTGGTGGAGTTGAAGTGGGCAAGGAATCGTTTGTTGAAGGCGTGGATCTGCCGTTGGATGAAGTAGAGTTGGGGTCCGTTGCAGGTCTGGGTGAGTGAGGCCCGAAGATTCGGGAGTCAAAGCGAGGTCCTGTTGGTGCCGGCGCATCACAGCCAGAGTAGATCGCAGGGCACGGAAGAAGAACTGCCGTGTAGGGCAGCAGATAGCCTGTCGGTATCTATAGTCCGGGTTGGGTCCAAACTGGGAGGTAGGGAACTGGAGCTGGAAACTATGAGGTACAAGATGGAGGCACAGGCAAGTCCCGAGATAGCAAACGTGGCTGTGGTTACGAGTTTCTCCAGCATTTTGTCTACCTTCTCAAGAATGATTAGATACAGGAAATAAACGCTGCAACATGAATAAATGAAAAAAACGTACTGACCCTGGACCAAAACTACACTCTAACAAGACACCTTTCTTTGCTCTTTAACCTCATCAAATGTTTCCACCACACAACATGTATTTTACAATATAAAGACATTAAAAAATATATATTGATGGTGATTTCTAGATAACATTCAATCCTTAACCCACAGTGTTTGTATCAGCACTTCGTCCTCACACCAGAGATTACCACTGACTCCTATGTAGTTTTACACCGTTAAACATGATCAGCCCATGATATCTACTTTTTAGTTTCTGTACTGTAATACCAGCTCAAAGGAGAGTAAAGTGTCCCAGTTAGATCTTCATAATCCAGGTTCTTGTTAAATATATAACTATATTGATGATCCTCAAGTTAACTTTATGGCTGGGCTGCTAATGTATTAATAAGAGTTGCTGAGGCAACCCAATGAGACTCCGGTAATAGTTCTAGGTTGAAAAATAGTCTACAATGCAAGCACTAAAACCTTAATTTATATTACCTTAAAATTATCCAACCACATTGGGCATTTTTGCAGACTGTTGAAATCTATGTTTTCTATGAAAACTGGGTGATCATATTTAGCCCAAGGGCTACCATAATAGTAAGCGCCTGGTGGATTGAATGAAGCAAGAGCTAACGTAAAGTTACTCCAAGGTACATTTCTGGCTCTGTCCACAGATACCTGCAAAGTAAATAAGGAAAAAATCACTATGCAAGAAAATAAATAAAGATAGATTTCAAAGTTAAAGTTCAAAATCACCAGTACAATGGACCAATTTAATTTTTCTGTCAGTGTGAACTCTGCATATTTTCTCATGGCATGCATTCTCCGAATGGGGCTTGAAGGTTCATCAGCCACAGTAAATTAACCTTTATGTGTAGATGAGGGTAGAATCTGTTGGTGGGAGGAGTAAAGGGGGAATTATATGTGAATGCAGAGACAATAGAACAGGATTATCATAGGATTAATGTAAATAGATGCTTGATACCTAGCACAAACTCTGGGCCAATAGGTTTATTTCCATACTGAAGGACTAAATAATCAAGTTGAAGATTAAAGCATTTTGTTTCCCTTTGAACAAAATAAATGGAGCCATGAAAAGGAGGCAACATGAGATGCAGTGTTTAGGTGATGAGATATTAGAGTATGCTACAATGACCATACTATTCAGGCCTAATCAAATTAAATAGATTAGCACAGGACCATGTGTGACAGTGCAATAAACACAACTATCGTGCCAGAATAGGAGACCAAAAGAGAGCGTAAATATCTCAAGCACAGTGTTACTGCTTGGGACACTTGTGAGTAAGTAGATCCCAAGAACCCCAATGGTACAAGCACATGACCTGGCAAATCTACCCCAGTCCTTATGGAAAGTCAGATATACTTAAACATTGGACCATCAAATGCTTGGCATCAGATAGAGCAGCCTCGTGGCAGTCCAATTTTTATATATTTTTCTCCAAAACTCCTATAATGGTTTTACTGCTTTCAATTGATAGATCAATAACTGTTAATCTTACCATACCTTGATGCCAAATGTGGTGAGGTATCTGCTTATATAGGTCAAGTTGAAAGTCACTGGTTTATCATCCACCAGTTTTGAAAGTTTCATGTATATCCAGTTTTCAAGTTCTGTATCTGTGCTAAAGTCTTGTGCTTTGGTGCCAGCTATCATTGGAACAATTTCTCGAACTGAAACAAAAGATCTTTGAAAAAGACCCAACAAGTGTGTCACAAAGAAAAATCTTTTGAGGGTTAATCAATCTAATTCAATACTTTGAGAATAGACCATTCACGAAACAATCTTTTCAGGGGCAAAGGAAGTGGGAGTTTGAAACAGTGATAAATAAATAAGTGATTAGTATGGGTGTCAGGGGTTATGGGGAGAAGGCAGGAGAATGAGGTTAGGAGGGAGAGATAGATCAGCCATGATTGAATGGCCTAATTCTGCCCTCATCACTTATGACATGATAACTTAAAATGTACATCAATGATCAACATAGAAATCTAGATTTAAAAATATGATTAAAAAAATCTGAAATCCGAGCTGATTAATACTTGGATATGGATCTTCTATCAGAACTGAAAACTGAAAGATATATTTTCCCAACCAAACTTTATAACTTCTCACGACAACGTAATGATCGCTGCAGTCACAAGCCGTAGGATTTTTGAAATCAATATTACTTAATTGCAAAGGGCAAATAATATAATATACTGTTACTGAAGCCAGAAGTGAGCTTGGCTGAGTTAGAAATGTTAGAAAGGCAACAGAAAAATAATTATATCTGTTATCAAGAATATAAATTATCCTTGGTCACATTGTTATTTGTACCAGCTGTGTAACTTTTCAAACACATTGAAGTGCATGGAACATATTTTTAAATTAGACCACAACAATGAATGTTCCAAATTGTATAGTTTAAGTGCATATGAGAAAATGTCTATTCCATCATTTTTTTTTCAAATTAGACAATCACAGTGCCCTCCATAATGTTTGGAACAAAGTACTCCACAATTTGAGATTTGTAATAGAAAAATCACATGTGATTAAAGTACACATTGTCAGATTTTAATAAAGGCATTTCTATACATTTGGGTTTCACCATGTAGAAATTACAGCTGTGTTTATACATAGTCGTCCCCCCCCCCCCCCCCCCCCCCCCCCCCCCCCCCCATTTCAGCTCACCATAATGTTTGGGACACATGGCTTTTCAGATGTTTGTAATTGCTCAGGTATGTTTAAATGCTTCCTTAATGCAGGTATAAGAGAACTCTCAGCAACTAGTCTTCCTATCACCTTTGGAAACTTTTATTGCTGTTTATCAACGTGAGGACGAAAGTTGAGCCAATGAAAGTCAAAGAAGCCATTATGAGACTGAGAAACAATAAAACTGTTAGAGATATCAGCCAAACCTTAGGCTGACCAAAATCAACTGTTTGGAACACCATTAAGAAGAAAGAAAGCACTGGTGAGTTTACTAATGCAAAGGGACCTGCAGGCCAAGGAAGACCTCCACAGCTGATGACAGAATTCTCTCTATAATTAAAAAAAATCCCCAAACTGACTGACAGATCTGAAACATTCTTCAGGAGTCAGGTGTGGATTTGCCAATGACCACTGTGCCTGGGATCATTTGACAATGATCCCGGGCATTCAGGTCTGGAGATCCCAGAGGTCTACAAGAAGTCCAGATACGACCTTGGTATGGCCACCAAAAAGGTGCTCCAAGCTGGAGGATGAGACGGATATTCGGCAACTGTGGGAGGGCTTGAATGCAATCACCTCCTACAAGGCGAAATCAGGAGGCAGCTCAAATGTGAGCAAAGCATCACTCCCTGAGGTTGTAAACACTGCCCAGTCCATCATCGGCTCTGACCTCCCTTCCATCGAGGGGATCTATCGCAGTCGCTGCCTCAAAAAGGCTGCCAGCAACATCAAGGACGCACAACATCTTGGCCACACACTCATCTCTCCATTGCCATCAGGTAGAAGATACAGGAGCCTGAAATTTGCAACATCCAGGTTCAGGAACAGCTTCTTCTCCAAAGCCATTAGACTATTAAACACAACTTCAAACAAATTCTGAACTATAACAGCCTATTGCACTTTATCTGTTTATTTATGTGTGTGTATATATATATATATATATTGTATGGTATGGTATATGGTATATGGGCACACTGATCTGATCTGTATTTATGCCTACAATATTCTGCTGTGCTGCAGCAAGCAAGAATTTTATTGTCCTATCTGGGACACATGACAATAAACTCTCTTGACTTGACAGAAGACTTGATGATCAGTAATACAGAGGCTACACTGCAAGATGCAAACCACTGGTTAGTTGCTAAAATAGGATGGCCAGGTTACAGTTTGCCAAGAAGTACTTAAGAGCAACCACAGTTCTGGAAAAAGGTCTTGTGGACATGAGACGCAGATTAACATATATCAGAGTGATTGCAAGAGCGAAGGAATTCCCCTAGATCCAAAGCATCTGTGAAACACGGTGGTGTGGATGTTATGGCCTGGGCATGTATGGCTGCTGAAGGTACTGGCTCATTTTTCTTCATTGATGATACAAAGACAATGCTGATGGTAGTAGCATTAAAAAAATGGAAATTTGAAGTAAACCAATTGAGTTTTTATATACTGAAGGGAAGGGGACTAGCCCCCATGTATAAACTAAAGATGGCTGCAATACAGGCCTGGCAGAGCATCACCAGAGAAGACACCCCCAGCAACTGCGCAGACTTCAAGCAGTCATTGCATTACCACAACAAGTGGTCACAGTGGAAACCAAAACATATAAAATTTGCCTTTATTAAAATCTGACAATGTGCACTTTAACCACGTGTGATTTTTATTCTCAAATTGTGGAGTACAGAGGTAAATAAATAAATGATGAGTCTTTGTCCCAAACATTATGGAGGGCACTGTATGTATTTCATATGGCAAACAAACAATAACATGGGCGTCACTATACTTAGAGAAATAATAAGATAAATCTCTGAAGATTAACCTGAAAATCTGCTTTATTGATGCTAATGTCATCTATCAGAAAATGTGCTGACATGTTTAGTAAGAAGGTTTTCTTTTTAATACATCAGTTAATAACTTTCAGTCAACTCACCTGTTAACCATGGCATGGTAAATATCATTTTCACCTGTGGTTGGACTGGCCTTGTCCGAATAGTATACTTTATCTTCATAGTTTGGCCTCGGCTGAAAAAGGCCAAGTTTAGTCCATTCAATTTTGGGCACCTTGTCCGTCTCAATATGTTGGAGGTTCTTGTCAGCTTGTATCTTCACTAATCTCACCAGTAATGTAGCACATGGAATAAATCTACAAAGGAAGGAAATATGGTTGGATGTGACCTTCTAGAGGGGACAAGTTGGAATAATATGATGCTGATGGTGATACAGTAGCTTTCATGCATGTGCTACATTCTGGAACTAAAATCTATCCAATTACTTATGCTCCCATGTGCTGTTTCCACAGAAGAATAAATACTTTCAAACCCAATTCATTTCTGGAGGTTACAGTTGATCCCTCTTCCAACTCCTTTTCAAATTCCTTAAATGACATTTCTAAATCCCCATATTTATTCTCTGAAGAAGGGTCTCAACCCAAAACGTCACCCATTCCTTCTCTCCAGAGATGCTGTCTGTCCCGCTGAGTTATTCCAGCTTTTTGTGTCTATCTTTGGTTTAAACCAGCATCTGCAGTTTGTTCCAACACTTTATTCCCTGATCATACCTTTCTGCCACTGGAAGAGTTTTATTTACTCTTTAAAAATCACTATGAAAATGCCAGTTTAAAATCTCTTAACGCCTCCTCTCTGAGGAAAATAACTTCTCAAGCCTACTGCATAATCCATATTGACATCTTATATTACATAATCAAAGACAATTCACATCCTGGTCAGCCTTTCTCCCTTTCTCCCATTGGGCAGAAAGTACAAATGCTTGAAAACACATCTTACCACTTCAAGAACATCGTCTTCTTGCTGTCATCCCACTCCTGAACGAATTTCTCACATGCTAAGTATGTACAGTAAACCCTTGGTTTAGGCCGAGTGGACAGAGCAACGGGAGATGGAGGAGGCGGTGAAGGTCAAGTGGACAAAGCAAAGGAAGAAGTGGCAGCTGGTGAGCGGGGAGTAGCCCTACGGTGACCGAGCGCATCCTGTCCGTGGTGGCGGCCTGAACAAAACGCTGTCTCCAGGGGCCTGTAAATATGTTTTTTTTTTAATGAGCCTATCATTCTTTTTAAAATACACTGTCCGAAAGTAACTAATTTCTTTGTATATATTCACCACCCCTCTCTGTTTTTGTATTAAACTGTCCCAATATACAAATCTGGTAATTAATTATTTTAATCCTTTTAATTAGTTTGTTAACTGCTTCAAAAAAAATCCATGTAAGCTTGAATTTCTGTCATTCTATTCCACAGAGAGTTATAAAGTTTAAGGTAACATTCACATTCTGCTGTTCCCAAGATATGCCATTCAACATTTCCTCATATCCAATGTTCTAACATATTCTCACCTTTCTTGAACCCACATGGTTCATCAGAAGTATTGACATTGATGGCTATCTGCAACTCTTTTACATTCATAGATAGACATGAAATGCTGGAGTAACACAGCAGGAGAGGCTTTGGTTTAAACCAGAATTTGCAGTTCCTTCCTACGCATTTATTTTATATGCATGGTTTCTTTCAGCATACATCTTGCTGACGATCCCAGTACTTAGTTTAGTTTAGAGATACGGTGCAGAAACAGGTCCTTTGGCCCACCGAATCCACGTTGACCAGCGATCCCAACGCATTAACACCATTCTCCACACACTAGGGACAAGTTTACATACACCAAGCCAAATAACCTACTGACCTGTACGTCTTTGGAGTGCAGGAGGAAACCGAAGATCTCGGAGAAAACCCATGCGCGGTCACGGGCAGATCGTACAAACTCCGTACAGACAGCACCCGTAGTCGGGATCGAACCCGGGTCTCTGGCGCAGCGCCACCATGCCGCCCATAAAGTTTATAGTTTCCCATTTCTATTTTTCAGTCATCTCTCCAGCTGTGCCATTAATTTGGGGGGTTCTATCATTGGCCTTAATCAAAGTATGCAGCCCTTACCGTGGTCATCCTCCTACACCTACCAACAGAAAGCTTTCAGCTTTGCACACTTGAAGTGCTCATGTAAATTGATAGGATTCAAAATAATCGAGACACGACACTTGTTCATTTTTAGCAGTTTTCATTCCCATAGGATTCCTGTAATGTGCTTCCATGTTCCAAATCTGCAAACCCATGATTATATTTCTTTCTTACTTATATGTTTCAACATTTTGAAGCTTTGAAATGAAACTTACCTTCCTCCGACTGTCACAGCATTGACTGATAATGGCTTATCTGGGTCAGGCCCATCATAGTACAACCGTAGTTGGTGAGCGCCTTCGTTCAGTGAGATCTAACAAACAAAGCACTATGTAACGTTTGGTAAATATAAGCTGGATTTCCAAACAAAGATATTAGTAAAAAGATGAAATAAAATATATGATCTGTGAGGTGACAAAAATGAAATATATAAATTAACCTTGGGAACTAATGCACGTATGTAGAGCAATGTTTGTTATTCTAAATTTCCTCCGTGTCAGTTTTCCATCTAACTCTGAAGAAAGAATGTCATTGTTCCATTGTGAGTGCTTATGACAATTAAACACTCTTGACCTTTTAATCTATCGAGGTCCTGTCTGACTGTTTCCTTTGTGAGATGACAGGAAAGGCAGAATTGCCTATTTAATTTAAATTGTATGAAAAGCACTTGAACACATATCTACAATCTTTCACCACCTCAGGTAATTGAGGAAATTCAGAGTGTCTCTCAGGATCCTCCAGTGCTTCTACTCAGTGGCTGTGGAAAGCATCTTGTCCGGAAACATCACGATTTGGTTTGGGAACTGCTCTGCCCAGGACAAGAAGGCTCTGCAGAGAGTAGTGCGTTTGGCCGAACGCACTATGGGAACTACACTCGCCCCCCCTGCAGGAACTATACATCAGGAGGTGCAACTCCAGAGCCAACAAGATCATGGAAGACACCTTCCACCCCAGCAACGGATTGTTCCAGCTGCTACAGTCAGGCAAATGCCTCCGTTGCCATGCTATGAGAAGGAGTTTCTTCCCAGAGGCCATTAGGACTGTAAACTCCTATCTCTCCAGGGACTAACTTTGCTGTACCTTTTTAATGTTGTGTGGTGTCTTTTTAAAATAGCTGGGTTTTTTTCCTCCCACAAATACGTAATATGTGAATATGTGTTTCTGTTCCATTCTGTTTTGTAGTTTGTTTTTTTTTGCACAATCCGCGAGAATTGCCACTTTTCATTTCACTGCACATCTCGTATGTGTATGTGATGAATAAACTTGACTTGTCTAGGAAGGAACTGCAGATACTGGATTAAACCTGAAGTTAGACAAAAAGCTGAAGTAGCTCAGCAGGACAGGCAGCATCTCTAGAGAAGAAATGGGTGACCTTTCGGGTCAAGAAAGGTCTCGACCCAAAACGTCACACATTCCATCTCTCCTGAGATGCTGCCTGTCTTGCCAAGTTACTCCAGCTTTTTGTGTCTATATACAATCCTGTATTCATATGTTCAATTGGTGTTCACACAAATCTAAGTAAATATACAATTCTGACTACTGCCATCTCTCACAGGAAGGTCAAGCACTTCTTGTATACAGAGTAATGTTATCTTCCCCTTCTGCAATATCAACTCAATCTCAGAATGGTGAAGAGACGAGATCTGTTCCCATCAAAGCTGACTATTGTTCTATTAATTTACTCCAATTCAATTAAAGACAATTATGTTTATGAAATCCATTAAATGTGAAGGATAATTTAATAATAAACAATCAAATACTACTGCAAACAATTTGTGCTTTGGTGTAACCTTTGGCTAAAAGAATGAATAAAATAATATTCAATGCATAATCTAATGTTTTTTTTCCCATGTTAGCAAGATTAGCTATGTTTTCACTGCTTGAAAATATAAATTATAGTGTTCGCCATCTACAAAAATAATAGATTGAATATGGCTTCTGAGAATTCATACTCCCAGCAGAAAACTGTATACTTGAATTTCATATCATGTAATCAGAGCTATGATTCTGTAGACCTTGCTCAGGAACAGACACTGAGTGTGACCAGGAACACCAATGATGAGTACGAGAGGATAAAAATGGTACATTGTCAGTTAATTTGGGCGGACAGCAAAGGTCATGGGGAGAAGATAGGAGCATGGGATTGAGAGGGGGAAAAAAAAATCAGCCATTATTTAATTACAGAGCAGATTTGATGGGCCGAATGGCTTAACTCTGCTCCTATATCTTATAGATTTATTTAGAATATCCCATTCATATTTCATGTTCAAAGCTATGTGATTTGAATGCCTCAGTTTTATTCAGCCAATACACGCATAGTATACGATAACAGAATAAAATTAGTACAATAATACTTGTGCAAGCTAGGAATACAAAAGAAAACAAAGAAACTTCATTCGGTGAAAAAAGTAAAACTAAAATGGAACATGCAAACATTAATGCAGTAGCACTGCAAATATTGATTACTGGTCATCAATGTCATAGTGGAATTTGTTTTGCAGTATACTATTAGTGCTCAAGTATTGGAGTATGCACCAGCTGTTTCTTATTGAATACCCAATGCACAACTTCACAAGCTAGAAGAAATGGGAAAAGGGGAAAGGGAAGAAAGGGGGGGGGGGGGGGGGGGGGGGACGATTAAATAAAGAAATTGGGGAATAATTTTAGACGGTGCAAGATTATTTTGGAAAAGATTGAACATGGAACTTTTTTTTAGTATTAAAAGTAACATACATAGATGGAGTCAATCTTGCCTTCCCATCAAGGCATATTGGACAACGGTTCGATTTCTATTAATAATGATTGCATGGTCATACAATAATATTTTATTTTGGAAACTCATACCTAATTCAGCATGTTGAGTATTATTTACCTGAACTACTCCAGAATCCACAGTTGGTGCTGTTCCAATGCCTGACTCAACAAAGACGTTCAGAGCGGCCCAGCCAATCAAAACCAACTTCAGACTGAATCTATCGATGGCATAGACCTGGGGAACATCAAATTCTATGAACTACACTTTAAATGTTAATGCATGAAGTACATGCAATGTTTCTGAAAGATGCTATTTAGAAACATCAGAAAACATTTAGAACACAAAAATGACCCTCTGACTCTATGCCAGCTCCAACCAGAGTACTCCCATCAGTCCCATTCACCTGCTCTTCCTCAAAGTCCTGCAAATTCTCTTCTCTCAAGTGCCGATCCAATTCCTATTTTGAAGGCACTGATCGAGTCTCCATCAACAAGCCTTAGGAGCAGTGAATTCCAGATTATTACTTTATGGGTACAAAAATAATCCTCATTGTATATCTTTATTGTCATTTCCTGAGTATTCACATACCCAGAGGAAACAAAAAAACGTTGCTCAACCAGTGTCCATTCAGTGTGCATTAAAAATAAATAGAAATAAAAATACATATATCATGAACAAATTTAACACTCTACTAAACATTCAACAGGCGTTCCGATCGGCAGCGGCACGACAGTGGCTCTGCTGCAGTGTGTCCAGGTTGGTGGTTGGTGCTCGACACTTTGGCAGGGGGCAAAGTCCATTTAGCAGTCTTATAGCCTGTGGGAAGAAGCTGAGGAGCATCCTGCTGGTTTTGCAGCTAATGCTCCTGTACCTCTTCCCAGATGGCAGGACGGAGAAAATGTCATGCGATGGGTGGTAGGGGTCTTTGATGATGGAGATGGCTCTGCTGATACATCTCTTCCTGTATATGTCCAGCAGGAAAGGGAGTGGAGCACCAATAATCCTGCTGGCGGTCTTCACAATCCTGTCTAGTTGGTGCCGTTCGTACGCCTTGCAGCTCCCGAACCAGGAAGTGATGCCGTAGGTCAATGTGCTCTCGATTGTCCCCCTATAAAAAGTCCGTAGGTGTGTAGTGGGGAGACCTGCTTTACGTAGTCTTCGGAGAGGGTGTAGTCGCTGCTGGGCTCTCTTGACCAGTGCTGTGGTGTTGGCCGTGGACGTCAGGTCATCAGACAGATGTAGTCCTAGGAACTTCACGCTGCTGACCCTTTCCACATCAGCTCCATTGATGTGCAGAGGTGTATGGTGTTGTTTCCCCGCCCTCCTGAAGTCAACCACCATCTCCTTAGTTTTTCCCACGTTAAGAATGAGGTTGTGGGATTTGCACCAACCTGTGAGCAGCTCCACCTCCATCCTGTACGCCGATTCATCATTGTCACTGATGAGACCCACCACTGTTGTGTCATCAGCGAACTTGTTGATGAAGTTGTTGTTGAGTCTAGCAGTACAGTCATGTGTCAGCAGACTAAACAGCAGGGGGCTTAGGACACAGCCTTGGGGTGAGCCAGTGCTCACGGCTATGGTTTTAGATGTCCTTCTGCCCACCCTGACTGTCTGCTGCCGTTGCGACAGAAAGTTCAGGACCCAGTTGCATGTGCCAGCATCAACTCCCAATAGCTCCAACTTCTCCACCAGCTGCTGCGGAATGATTGTATTAAAAGCAGAGCTGAAGTCTACGAAGAGGATCCTGGCATAAGTATTTTTCCGATCAAGGTGTGACAGTACGAGATTCAGTGTTGTTGAGACTGCGTCCTCTGTGGATCGGTTGGCTCTGTAGGCGAACTGCAGTGGGTCTAGGTCGGCAGGTAGACTATTTTTGATGTGCTGCATAACCAGTCGCTCAAAACACTTCATTACAATGGGTGTTAGAGCCACTGGTCGAAAGTCATTATGGCAGGCTGGGTTTGGTTTCTATATTCCCTTGTTTAGGAAGGAACTGCAGATGCTGGAAAAATCGAAGGTAGATAAAAATGCTGGAGAAACTCAGCATTTATGGAGCGATGGAATCGGTGACGTTTTGGGTCAAGACCCTACTCAGACCCAGTCTTAATTTAAAATGATTATGTTGGCACTGGCAATCTGAAAACAAACAATTTTGTGCCTGTTCTTAGTGTATATTTGCAGTTTTATTAAGTGCAGATGTTCCAGTCAGCATATGGGCAGATGTGATGCTTGTGGTGCCATTGTTCAAACAATCGCCACCATTCCCATCTACTTTAACATTGATGTCTTTATATTTCCTTTGTAAACTGCTCTCAGTATTGACATGTGTGAATCACCACCATGATTGAATGGCGGAGTAGACTTGATGGGCCGAATGACCTGACTCTGCTCCTATAACATGAATTGCCATAATATAAACCCATGGCTGAAGCAATAATATATTTAATCACTAAAACATGCCCAATCAACTAACTCACTAATCACTAAAACATTCAATCAACAATTTGGAACATGTTGGTGACCAAATCCGTTTTATTTTTTCTTTAATTTGCCAAGAATAATTTTATATTTGAAATGAAACTCACAATTATTACGATAAATTACAAGATTACACGAACAGCACCTTCCGGAACTGGGAGTAACTATTAACTTTTCACACTAACACACCAGATTTAGGAGAATCCAGTTGAAAATAAGATGGTAAATGAAAAAAGCACATTTTAAAAATCATATTATATGGACCCTGCTATAGTCAAACAGGATTAGCGAGCCATGATTTTAAGTATACCAGCTACAAAAAAACACTGCTGTTGCTCACCTAGACCATCCCGACAACACCTCCCAAACTTAAGATCTCCATTACCAAAATGCAAAAGGACAGCTGGCACACAGAAAGGTTATCACCTGTAGGTGCCCCTCCAAGTCACACAATTCTGACTTGGAAATCTATATTTTTTAGTTTAGTTTAGTGATATGGCATAGAAACAGGCCCTTTGGCCCCAAGTCCACACCAACCATTGATCATCCCCTACACTAGTTCTATCCAACACACGAGGGACAAAATATAGAGAGCCAATTAACTTACACATCTGCATGTCTGGAATGTGGGAGGCAACCGGAACACCCGAAGAAAACCCATGTGGTCACAGAGAGAACGTGCAAACTCCACACAGACAGCACCCATAGTCAGGATCAAACCTAGTTCTCTGTCGCCCTGAGGCAGCAGCTCTACCCGCTTACATTATTGAACATAATTTTTATGGTTGAATCTAGCAATAATGTTTAGCATGCCATTCATTTTTTTTTCTGCAGTTCTATTGTTTTGTAAGCAATATAATTATGATTTTACTTGGTGTTCCATATTAACTTGACATGTTTTGGCAAATTGAATCTGGGTTCCATTTCCTGAACTTGTTCTGCTTTGATTAATGCCTGACATTATATAATTGATTTTTGCATATTCCATTGCACACACATTATTTTTCAGCCAAGATGTAATAAATGTCTATGCATTTGCAGTTACCTTCAGTAACAACGTGGCTGATGGTGGCATTCGGGGGTTCCTGAATTCTACACGGTGATTGTAAAATGGCTCAAATATGTTGCTGTTCAAATCAATCCCTGAAGATATACCTGGACCAATTCTTTAACAAAATGGAAGGACAAAAATGAGTCAAGATATGTCTCACGTTAAGTTGTATGTTAACTGATAAATTCACGTTTCACCATAATTTACTGTCAATGTTCAAAAATACATTAGCTTCACACCACCAACCAATGAGTAACAATATTTATATATACTATTTGTAAAACAGCAATTTACAAATTATCTCTGAATTTTGTCTTCCATCATATCAATACAAAAAGATATGCGAGAAGTAGTGCCCAGTGCCCTTCTCAAGGACAAAAGGAAACAAGAATATAATGCCCCTGTCCCACTTAGGAAACCTGAACGGAAACCTCTGGAGACTTTGGGCCCCACCCAAGGTTTCCTTGCGGTTCCCGGAGGTTTTGTCAGTCTCCCTACCTGCTTCCACTACCTGCAACCTCCGGCAACCACCTGCAACCTCCGGGAACCGTACGGAAACCTCGGGTGGGGCGCAAAGTCTCCAGAGGTTTCCTAAGTGGGACAGGGGCATTAGAATCATTATTAAGGTTTGCTAAAAATCAAACATCCTTTTTCAACATCCTTTCTCTAATTTACAATGCAGCGGTATGAATGTTGATTTCTCTTATTTACAACCTGACGGTATTATGAACATTGATTTTTCTAATTTCAAGTAACCCCCACATTCCCTCTCTCTTCGCCCCTTCCCCACCCTAGTTATCCTGCAAGTTCTACTGATCGCGTCCATGTATGCCTTTGTTATCACCTCTTCCACAGCCAACAATGAACCATTGTAGGCACCACATTTCCTTGGTCATCAGTGCCGGCTCTGATTTGTTCTGAACTTTCTCACGCCTCTATTTTCCCTCCCCACTGACTCTCAGTCAGAAGAAGGATTTCAACCCCAAATGTCACCTATTCCTTTTCTGCAGAGATGATGCCTGACCCGCTGAGGTACTTCAGCAACTTGTGTCTATCTTTTTCTTAAAGAATGTTTTTACTCCAGTTTCTTTTCCTCTCCTCCTAACATTAGGTGACAATCAGTTTGAAATTCATCCAGTACCTTGTCAAACTGATCACTTTTTTTGAATAAGGCGGTCAGTGAATAATTCACAAGCTTATTTTAAGAGGAAATTCCAGTTGAACTATTCCTCTTCCTTTACCACAGTTGCACAACCTAATTAATGGCCCAAAAATCAGAACTGAATAAATCCATATAGCCCATATATAGATGTAAATAGATACATATTGCATAATTTTAAATTTGGATAACTGGGCGTTCTTTTCTGGTTCATGCAGCAAATGAAAGGATTGCAATAAAACCAAGCTGTAGATTGTTTTTCTTGAATTAAAAAATAAATCATAGACAGGTCCAGCACAGGAACTGGCATTTCAGCTCACAATGTCTGTGCCGAACATGATGCCAAGATAAACTAATCTTGTCTGCCGGCACATAATCCATATCCCTCCATTCCCTGCACAGCCACGTGATCCATAATTATAGTGGGGTGACTTGAAATTAGAGAACGACTCCTCAGCAAAGGTATAGTTACATCTGGGCATTGCCAGTGTTGTTCAAGTTTATGTTTAGATGTATTATTTATTTCTGTATTGAGTGAGAAGCTTAGTTGTGTATGCTATCCAATCAGATCAGAAGGGTCTCAACCCAAAATGTCACCTATCTGAGGAAGGATGTGCTGGCTCTGGTGAGGGTCCAGAGGAGGTTTACAACAATGATCCCAGGAATAAGTAGGTTAAACTCTGATGAGCATTTGTTGGCACTGGGCCTGTACTTGCTGGAGTTTAGAAGAATCCTCTCCAGTGGATGTGGAGAGGATGTTTCCACCAGTGGGAAAGTCTAGGACTAGAGATCATAGCCTCAGTTTAAAGGACATTCTTTTAGGAAGAGATGAGGAGAAATGTCTTTATTCGAAGGGTGGTGAATCTGGAATTCTTTGCCACAGAAGGCTGTAGAGGCCAAGTCAGTGGATATTTTTAAGGCAGAGATAGATAGATTTTTGATTAGTACAGGTGTCAGAGGTTATGGGGAAAATGGGGTTAGGACGGAGAGATAGATCTGCCATGGTTGAATGGTGTAGATAATGGGCAAAATGGCCTAATTCTACTCCTAAACCTTATAACCTATCCATGTTCTCCAGAGATGCTGCCTGAACTGCTGAGTTACTCCAGCATTTTGTGTCGATTTGTGTATTAACTAGCATCAGCAGTTCTTTGTTTCTAGATTAGATAATACTGTGCATAAATACAATGGTCAAACTCAAGTACAGTAGATAGAGCAAAGGGGAAGATACAGAGTGCAGAATTTTGTTCTCAGGTAAATAGGATCGAGATCTATTCATTGCTGCAAAATGCCCCAAGGAAACTGATTTATATTGCCACTAGAGGTCCCAGTGAAATATGAAAATACCAGAGCTGTTGATAGTCCCACAAAACGCAACATCCAAAGGAAGTGAAACGTTCAAAGGAACCACATGTCTGATCATAAATAAACACAATTAAAAGAAAATATTTACAAAAATAAAAATCTGTGTCATATTCTAATCTAAAGAGAGAGCTAGATAGGGCTCTAAAGATAGCGGAGTCAGGGGATATGGGGGGAAGACAGGAATGGGGTACTGATTGGGGATGATCAGCCATGATCACATTGAATGGCGGTGCTGGCTCGAAGGGCCGAATGGCCTACTGCTGCACCTATTGTCTTTTGTCTAAACTTATACACTTCTGCTCTTGCACAAAACAATCTGTACTCACTGGTTATAGTTCCGGTCAAACATACGGCCTGTAACTCTGCTGATGGTGACTGCATCTGGGAGGAATCGAGCCCCGTCGATGTACAAGTCAAATCCATCACCTGCACTGAACGGCGAAGATGGTGGCGATTCTCTTGCATGATGTACGTAGACAAGCTAAGGGATGTTGTGCATAAATAAAGGTTATAAAAGACAAAAAGAAAATTTAATTTGCTTTTCCTTTGGTAATGTTCATCATTAATGACCTGAAGTTGCTTTTCTTTTCCCTAGTGAATATCTTCCTTATTGAGTGTTTTGACAATGTTCTGTGTGGGCATGTGTCCTGGTCCTGAAACTCCCTGACTCTACCACAAAGAAAGACAAGGGCAGCAGACACACAGGAATGTCACTGGCTACAAGTCGCACGTCACTGTGACTTGGAAACGTATCATTGTCCCTTCATGTTTACTCGGGTCAAATCCTGGAACAACCCCTCCCCAAAAGCATTTTCTCAAAGAGAGTTAGTTATGGGTAATAAGTGCTGTCTTTGTCAGTGATACCCAGATCCCAGAAAAGATGAACATAGTTTTTGGCTTTCAGTGCACTGTGTGAAGAATCAAACCTCTATACCCAGATGTTTTTGCTGCTTGCATCCCTGATTTTGTATTGTATTGTATATCTTTATTGTCATTTCCTGAGTATTCACATACCCAGAGGAAACAAAAAAATGTTGCTCAACCAGTGTCCATTCAGTGTGCATTAAAAATAAATAGAAATAAAAATACATATATCATGAACAAATTTAACACTCTACTAAACATTCAACAGGCGTTCCGATCGGCAGCGGCACGACAGTGGTTCTGCTGCAGTGTGTCCAGGTTGGTGGTAGGTGCGCGATACTTTGGCAGGGGGCAAAGTCCATTTAGCAGTCTTATAGCCTGTGGGAAGAAGCTGAGGAGCATCCTGCTGGTTTTGCAGCTAATGCTCCTGTACCTCTTCCCAGATGCCTTCCCTATCCCCCAAGCACCAGCCCTGCTTTTCCTGGATCTTGATCTTTGTCTTTCATTCCTGGCCCCCAATCATTGATACGGTTCCTGATGTTCACCAGTGCCACATTCCCTGGAAACCTGGCGCACATCTCTGCTTTATTATGTCCACTCAATCTCTAGGCTAGCATTCCTTGCCTTCCTGCTCCACCATACACTACCCTACATTGTGTCCATTTCCTTTTCCATATCTCTACCTACATGAAGAACAAATAACCTGCTGGATGGAGCTCAGCAGGAGGGGAAAGAATTGTCGACATTTTGGCTAAGACCCCACTTACTTGACTCCGCAATCCCTGACTTGTTCTTTTCTGTCCAACCCAGAATCACAGCCTCAAAGGAGTTCATGAACAACATAGAACAATGCAGCACAGGAATAAGCACTTTCTCACACTGCGCCAACATGATTCAAAATTAAACTAATCCTGTCCATAATCATCTATTCCCTGCTGGGTTGTATGTCTGTCGAAAGGCCCCTTAACTCTTAGCTGTCACTATCAAATCTGCTTCAACCATTTCCACTGGCAGTGCATGGATGCACCAGCACTCTGTAATGAACATGCCCCGCACTTCATTGTTAAACTCCCCACCCCCCCCTTCCCACCTCATCATAAATTATGCTCTCTTGTCTTTGACTTTTCCACTCTGGGAAAAAGCCTGTCGCCCCTATCTATGCCTTTCATAATTTTATATACTATATATATACTATACATTATGTACTTCCATCAGGTTGCTCCTTAGACTCTGATTCATCAGTGAAAATGATCCAAATTTATCCAATCTCTCCTTCCGGTGATGTTTATGCTTTTGGTGAAGTCATGTTTATACTGCTATAACATGACATCTTAACTTTTCTACGTACTGCTCTGACCGATGAAGGCAAGCATGCCGTTTGCCTTCTTCACTACCCCATCCACTGACATCCCAAAATGCAACAACTCACACTTGTAAAAAATAACAAAGGGGAGGAAATATCACCAAAGGATAAATAATGCTGTAGCGATGGTGCAGAGTGGCAAAAAATAGGCTTGCGGCACTTGCCTCAGGCAATTGTGGGATTCCATGTGGGAAATACTCTGGGCAACCTCCTTGTCACCCAGACCCAAGGAACAGGAAGAGTTCTGAGCAAATACCCATCCTAATAAGTTTACTTGCAATTCAAAATGAAACTCCCATGACAGGTAGAGACCACAATGAACAAAAATCACCCATAAATGCAGCAAAAATGTTCACTCGGGAACCTTTCAACATAAGGTGAAGAAATTTGTTTCCCTGGACAATGAGCTGCAGCTAGTGAGGAGCATAAACACTTCCAGAGTGTATGGCACAGGTTAATTTCTTCTTTTAAATCATTTAAAGGCCTAATGTGATTCACACCCAGCCCAATATGTGCCCCCCCCCCCAGCAATGCCTAGTGCAGCAAGTTAGGTATTCCGAAAAACGCAAGGAATCATGGGATTTCTCAAAGGTCACGAGTGATAAAAACTCTCGAAAGCCGTGTTGCGGCATGGACATAGACCTGCGCTTCATCTGCATCCAGGATCGATCCCGGGTCTCCGGCGCTGACGAACCGCCACTGGATCATCCCCGTCCCCTCCAGAGTGCCCGTCCGGGGGTGACCAGAGACGTCGGGAGTCAGACGGGAGTGGCGTCCCCGGGCACATAGCAGGCACATAGAAGCAGCGCTAAATCCAGCTCAACTCTGCTTGTTAACCTACCAGCCCAACTTGGACTTACGGGAATGAGGGCCCAGGCTTACAGCCAACGCGGAGAAGCAGCGCTAAGTCCAGCTCAACTCTGCCTGTCTCACCGGGTTAACCTACAGCCCTGCCTGGACACCAGCCCGGAGTCATGGAGTTAGCGCTGCAATACCTGCAATTAAAATGTCTGAGCTGTAAAGGACATTTGAAAGCAAGTTCATAATTACTTACGGCCGGCCATTCTTTAATCGTATCCATGACAGCGGGTGAATCTGGAACATTAAGAACGCTGGGCCTGCTGCCAGTAAATAGATGGAGTCTCGCTGTGGCTTTTCCGTAAGGCTCCCATATATCATGCAGATGTTCTCCAGGCTTCAAGAAAGGCATGTTTACATCAGAGAGAATAAGGTTTTACATTATCTGCCTCATATCTATTGCAACCCCTTTTATGACCATGATGCACATGAAAACTTTACACTTTTCTCTTCAGAACAAGCCAACGATGAATATACTTGAAAAATAAGACGATCACATGACAATTTGACAACTTGTGACATTATTTCAAAACCAAAGCTGATTTCTGTTTTTGCCAATATCTGATAATAAACTTGACATTTGAATGTTAGTTAATCCTGAGTGGATATAATATTTCAAGCTATTAAAGTTTATTTGCAAGATAATCTATCTGTTTTCAATCGTTATGATCTATTTTAAAGAGATAACAATTAAATGTTAAATTACAAATAATAATCAATATATTTGTACTTTGCTTTTGCTGGTGGTTCAGATGGAAATTTTAAAAAAGTTCAGGTGGTGTCTGTGCCGACCATGCTGCCAAATGAAACTAATGGTACATATCCCTCCATTCCCTGGCTGTTGTTGTGCCTATCTAAATGCTTCTTAAACTTTGCAATCATTTCTTCTTTCACTGGCTCTCTGGGCTGTGCGTTTCAGGCACCCAATGCTCTCTGTATAAAAAGAGCTTGCCTTGTAAATTTCCTTTAAAGTTTCCCTCCCTGACCAAAGAGCTAGTATTTGACATTTCCATCCTAGGAAAATATGACTATCTATCCTATCTAAGCCTCATATTTTTTAAGCTTCTATCAGGTTGCCCTTCCAGCCTCCAATGCTCAAGAGAAAACAATCCTTTTAGCTAATACTATCTAGTCCAGACAGCATCCTGGTGAACCTCACTTACACACTGTCAACATCTTCCTGTAATGGGATGACCAGAACTATGCACCATACTTTAAAAACAGCCTAACCAAATGTTTATACTGAGGCCAGTTCTGATACTGACAGAGAAAGTTAGTTATCATTTCTAGAAGTTAATATTGAGTTTAGATGGTTGCAACATCCTGGATGGAAGATGAGGTGCAATATCTCAAGCTTTCCTACAGCCTCTTTATAACTGCAAGAAATCATAGGCGCATTAGTCAGAGAGGGATGGAGAATTACAGTAGCAGGACGTAGAGTGTTCCGAGATGTCCCTCTGGACTAAATGCA
This sequence comes from Leucoraja erinaceus, assembly GCF_028641065.1. Taxonomy (NCBI): domain Eukaryota; kingdom Metazoa; phylum Chordata; class Chondrichthyes; order Rajiformes; family Rajidae; genus Leucoraja; species Leucoraja erinaceus. The sequence continues at coordinate 22,581,059 of NC_073386.1, forward strand.
GGTGTTCTCGATCTGTGTTTGATTTCTTCAGTGTAGAGGAGGTCATATGGTGAACACGTAATCCATTGCACAAGATTGGAAGAAGTGCAAGTGAATACTGCTCAACTTGGAAGGACTCATTGGATCTCCAGGCAGTGGAAAATGAAGTGTTAATAGGACTGGTGTTGTGTTCCTGTAACTGCAAGAGAAAGTGCTGAAGATAGTGGGGATAGAAGAACACAACACACCAGGGAGTCATGAAATAACCCATCCTTACCAAATGCCAAAGAGGACAGGATGGGAAGATGGGTCTGATGGTGGGATGTCACCAAAGGTAGCCAAAAGTGCAGAAGATGACCTGTTGAATGCAGATGCCTGTGGGGTAGAAACTGAAACCAGGGGAATTCTAATCTCGTTTTGTCCAAGAGGTGGGAGGACAAAACGAGATTAGTCACCTGGTAAAGTGGAAGCCATGGTTCAGGAAGAGGGGAGGTACTTTGAAGAACAGGTAAGCCAATTGTAAATAGGAAAGTGAGCCCTTGTTAATTAACCAATGGATTAAAAATAAATGAAATCAAGTACAGATAAGTTACCAAATTATATGCTCAATAATGACAAAGTCTCTCTACATCTCAAACATATAGAATTGAAATTATATATCTCGCTCAGCCTGGACATGGACAACTGTTAACAGGTTAAGTACAACTTGTCATCAGATAATATTACCTTAAATAATTCAATGATTCTCACCGTTATAATACCAATGATCAGGCCATTAAGAAGCAAATTGAATCCCAGTGAAACAGTTCTCATGAAAGACATGGAATGTTGAGGTATTAGGGGTGGAAGATTGCAACCTTCACGTGGTCCGCCCTGTTTCGATGAATGCAATCAACCTGGCGTGTACAATCAAATACAACAAGTTTTCCTACAACTTTAGGCTGTGCACGCCATACGCAAGAAGACGAAGAGGGTTTTTTTTGAAATGTCTATTTAGAGATTAGATAATCAAAGTATACCCATAAGCTTAAACAAATTGGGAAAAATTGTTCTCTTTCTCACCTTCATTCATTTAATTAGGGAATGCATTGGAGACAAATGAAGACATCCACAAGTATAAAACCATCATTGAGTTTTGAAGTTATGAACCCATTTGAGTTGCTTCCCTTTCAATAATATAACACGTAGTACAAATATTTTGAGAGAGGAAATTTGATTTTAAACAATGCTGGAGAAAATGTTAAAGAGGTACTTCTTCCATACCAGCACTGAAAAATTATGAGGAGAAGGAACAGGTCCATGAAACAATGCCACAGTGTGTGTCCCAGTGTTCCATGTCACAGCATGACTCTGAGTCCTCAAGGTATCTGTGAAATACACAGTAAATACACAGTTTAACATTCCTCTGCCTTCAAAAATAACATTTTTAAACAGATTAATTATTTATCCCATGTCTGATTTTCAAGTCTAACGCAGGTTTCAAAGAATCCACAAAAAAAGAGATTATAAAAGAAAATAAGGAAATTCAATCCCACAATACTCATTTTTGGCAAACATCACTTCTTCACTCAAGATAGATTGCCAAAACAGGTTCGGAATAAGTAATAATAAAGAATTGTATGGAATGTAATAAGACGCTTTCAGTACATCAGGCCAAGAGATAGAACATGGAACAGTGCAGCACAGGAACAGGCCCTTCGCCTCACAATGGCTGGCTATATTTAAGAGGGAGTTAGATGTGGCCCTTGTGGCTAAGGGGATCAGAGGGTATGGAGAGAAGGCAGGTACGGGATACTGAGTTGGATGATAAGCCATGATCATATTGAATGGCGATGCAGGCTCGAAGGGCCGAATGGCCTACTCCTGCACCTAATTTCTATGTTAAGAGATAGAACATAGAACAGTGCAGCACAGGAACAGGCCCTTCGCCTCACAATGGCTGGGAAGTCCAACATGATGCCAAGTTAAGGATTAATATCTCCTCTGCCTGGATGATGATCTACTGTTTTTCCCTCCATAGAGTGGTGCACATCCATGTGCCACAGAGGGTAGTTGAGGCCAGTCCAAACCGTATTTAAAGTTAGATGTGGCAATTGTAACTGGGGATCCACCACCACACCTTGCAGGTACGTGTTTTGAGGTACCCACTACTCATATGAATATAAAAGGGCACTTGCCCCTAATTTCATGTCTCTATCTCCTAAAACTTTGCCCAATTTCATCCACAGATGATCCAATGAGAATGTTGAAATTGACCCATTGGTTTCTCAACTGTGTTTTGTACATAGCTGTGAATTTGCGATGTCGCAACTTCTGTCTATCACCAGCAACTTACGGGAATCTGCAGGTCTTGATAATCTTAGCACTCCCCATGCTGCTAACCACTCCTCACTTTCTATTAACTTTTCCATGCTCGGGTTGATGTCCCATGGCGTAGTTGTTATGTTTCCATTTGGCCAGTGATAGAAACGGATTATTAAAATCATATCCTCTTCAGGCATCACATCGTAGAATGACATCTTGAAGAAAACAAAATCAGCATTATGACTTTTGACTCGATTAGCAAACAATCTATTGCCAAATTTGTTAAGATATTGTCATCATTAATCACTTTCCTGCGGTAAGTAAGACATTTGGTACCATTTTCCACCTGAAAACATTAATTTCTCAGGTACCAATATAATTTCGCCCAGCAACATATGACAATAGGCAATAGATAATAGACAATAGGTACAGGAGTAGGCCATTCGGCCCTTCGAGCCAGCACCGCCATTCAATGTGATCATGGCTGATCATCCCCAATCAGTACCCCGTTCCTGCCTTCTCCCCATATCCCCTGACCCCGCTATCTTTAAGAGCCCTATATGGTTCTCTCTTGAAAGTATCCAGAGAACCGGCCTCCACCCCCCTCTGAGGCAGAGAATTCCACCGACTCACAACTCTCTGTATGAAAAAGTGTTTCCTCATCTCCGTGCTAAATGGCTTACCCCTTATTCTTAAACTGTGGCCCCTGGTTCTGGGCTCCCCCAGTATTGGGAACATGTTTCCTGCCTCTAGCGTGTCCAAAACCATCTCCGTGCTAAATGCCTTACCCCTTATTCTTAAACTGTGGCCCCTGGTTCTGGGCAGATCACACCTCAAAGTAATGCAGCTCTACAGTGACCATAGGGCACGCTGCTAGAACACAGTTACTGCCTGAACGGAGAGTACTAACCTAGCCAGGTCAGTCATCAGTTTCTCATCTGATGCTGCAAGTGAGGCAAGTACTGCAGTTAGGAGCATACATTTCAAGTGGGAACCATCTAGAGTGTCATGGATCTGTGGTGGGAAGTGTCATATCTACTGAGAGCTGAGAGGTGAGAGTTCTATGTATAACCTTGTTGTATCACACCAAGACATCATGAAAGAAGTGGTAACAACCTAGTTGCAGCAAACAGAGATGCCCAATCAGGGATTAGATTTTATAGTGGGGGGGGTCACAGATTGAAACAATAGTCCCTAGAGACATAATGTTATATTTTTCTCTATGAAGATATGATAGATTCATATTCACATATTGATAATCACAGCTGGTTCATCGGCCTGGAGTTAGCCATCTGCACTCAGAATCCTTTCTGATTTTGATGAGTTTCAGATTCTGAATCATATGACTTTGAGATGTGGGAGGAAAACAGAGCACCCATGATCAGGATCAAACCTGGGTCTTTGGTGCTGTGAGGCAGTAGCATTACCAGTTGCACCACTGTGCCGCATTCTGGACGGTCAGTGTCTTGTGCAATCTCTATGCTCTTCACCCACTGTTGAGAGCAGACCCTTTAGATTTCTGACAGAAATACCAGAAACACTCAGCAGGCCTGATGTTGGAAATTCTGAAAATTATAAGAAAGATGAGTAGTATACAATATGTTTAATCCAAGAGTTTATGTACTGGGGAAGCACAATGGGATAGAGGCCAACAATTACGGATGGTGGAGATGTGATAAATAGATTTCTCAGGTATAAATTTCTCACATAATGGGAAACAGGAGGTTAACAGTTGATCAATGCTGAATTGTTTCAAAGGTGTGAATTCTGCCTATAACAGGAACAGGAAGTTAATGGTGAATTGCTTCAAATGTGTAAAATCCACAGGTAACCATTGTGTGCTGGGGATATAAAAATGCTGTAGGTGATGGAATTAAACACTTTGGGTTATCTCCGAGTGTTTCACAGAGTGCACTGTTAAGGCCTTGAATAAACCAACTCTTGAGAAAGTGTCTGTTCCTATCTGAACCATAATTCAAAGGGTAACTGGGCCCAGCATGAGGCTATGTTAAACACAAAATTGCTACAATGTGGCTCGACTTGCTGAGTATTTCAAGCATTTTCTGTTTTTATTTGCGATTTTTTTTGAACTTGCAGGGTTTTTATTTTATTTTCACCTTTATATTCTTGAACTACACCCTCCAGAATTTTTCCATAAAAGTAGTGAACACAACATTATCTAAAAGTTTAATATTTTAACTGATTACAATGTTACACAAATTATGGCTGTTTGCACAAATTAATGGAATATGGTAACAGGTTTATATTACTGAACTAGAAACCCCAAAATTGAACCAATAATCCAGAATCAAACATTCATACTCCACCGTGGTAAAATTGGGGATTACAATTTAGTTTTTAAAAATAGATCTGTGAATAAATATTAACGATCATGAAAATGACCATCTTATTTCCGAAGCCAATATGGCCAATATGTAGCTCCATACCGACTCCAGGCATCCATTGTGTCACATAGCACAACAGAGGACAGTAAATAAATACTGAATTTATGAACAATCTCCACATCTTAAGAATTAATTCAAACATAATATAAAACGTTGACCAAAGTAACAATTTTCAATAATAAGAACACTTGTGCCGAACAACTTGTACTTGTTTACACATTAGCAGTATTTTCTTTTGTTAATACTTTTATCGGGACCCCTACCTCCTGCTCTCCAAAGATGAAGTATCCTTGTTTGATATTAGACTTCACAGGAGTATTGCTCCAAACCAAGCCAGAATTTCTCGTATTAATCACCTGGCAATGAAAGATTTATTTCAGGAGGATAGTTTCACAAATACATTACAATGCATTTATTATATGTACAAGCCAAACATTGAGTAGTTATGCTAAAAAAAAAAAAAATTTGCTGGTTTAGAAGTTACAAGATCTGGATATAAAGGATATTTGCTGTGCGGAATGATCCTCCTTCAGCAGAGTAATTCCTCAAGAAATAGAATTTTACCATGCAGCTTATGTTTTCATGGCTGCTTTATTGTTCATCCCACTTTATTTGCATTGAGTTGTTGCTGGAGAAGTTCAAAAGTGAATCCACTGGGACATCTTGCTCTGCTTCAAGTAGATCACTTTTCGATGAAAAGTTCCAATCGTTGCTACCGTGTGGCACATTATTGAATTAACCATAGATCTAAATTTCTTAACCATCCTTCTCACTATTTTACTACTCATTTGAGTATAATCCCCAGTAGGCTAATTAAAAGTTCATGAAAATACACATATTTACTTTTCCTGTTCTCTGATGGTATCCAGCGAATCTCAAGCTACCATCGCCATTTGGGGCCCCTCTTACACGATCCGCAATAAACACAAGAGCTTCTTCCTGTACATTTTTGTTGTCCTCTTCCCTGGATGTTTGTGCAATTAAGTTGCTTTCTTCATCAAGTCTGGAAGGGAAAAAAACAAATATCAAAATGTAGTCAGTCACCATGACTTGAAACTTCTTTTATTTGAAGTACTAAATGACAATCAAAATAAAGTCTGATAATATTGGAGAAAAATTCCTGAGTTTTTATGTAAAATTCTTTTCTCCTTCTCCTCTGGCAATTTCGTACAACTGGCACTATCATCATCAATCCACATAATGGGCCGAAGATCTGCACTCGGGTTTCCCTGATGCTACTGCATAGCAGTCATCTAAAGTGGCTGTTTAATCTCTTCACCCCATCTTTATGGCAATAGTGCTTTGGCTTTACATTTACACTAATGCATAGCCATTGGAAATACAGCTTATTGTACCACAACAAATACTCCCTTAGTCCTTAGCCTTATATTATCATTTAAATTTTTGTGACGAGGAAAATCCACGAGTGTGCATGTAGTCTTCCAAAGACGATTATTGCAAAAAATATAGAACAGCATTCACATAGTTAACATAGTTTTCTACCCCCATCATCGTCTAGCATGAGCCTTTGGAGAGGGGGCAGGGGACATTTACAGGAATGCTCCTGGATTAGGGGGTATTAGCTACAAATGTATTATGTTCCCTTCAACATTGGAAACTGAGGGAAAACTGACAGAAGTTTATAAAATTACAAGAAGTGTAGAAAGTGGACAGTCAGAACCTTTTTCCCCCATGGTGGAAATGTCAAAGACTGGTGAGCTTTGCTTAAGGTGAGAGGGGCAATATTTACCCTGTGCAGGATAACTTCTGCCACAGAGTGGGGCAGGTGCCTGGAACGCACTGCCAGGTGTGGTGGTGGAGGCAGGTATGATAGGGGCATTTAAGGGGCATATGGATATGTCAGAAATGGAAATGCAAGGAATGGAATATGGTTCATGTGCACACAGATGAGATTACTTTAACGGCATTACCTCAGCACAGACATTTTTGGTCAAATAACCTGTTCCTATGCTGTACTGTACTTTTCAATGGTCTATGGTCTAACAAACATGGATTTGATGTTCCAATGCCACAGAGCAACCTCAGACATTTTGTGGATAAGAGCCTGGTGTATGATCTCTTAACGAACATATCACCACATAATTTTATATGTAAAATGTGCACAATCTCTCAGAAAGTAGCCCTTAGTTTTAGAAATGATCAACTGTATATAAATATATATTATATGGACGGACTATGAATTTTGATCATGTGGTGCAAAGGATAAGTGAAGGAACATGCCTAGAAACTTAATTTCATTGCAATTGTAAAAAAATGGATACATTTTTCTCAAAGGGAAACAGGATCACGAACAGTGCCAGGTGATTTCTCATCACTCCTGAAATTTGACTAGGCACTTCACAGAGTGAATTACGCTTGTGCCCCACATGCAATTGTCATGCCAGGGGTGTATGGGATGTTCTCATCACCTGTTCAATGCTCCTCTTGGAGTACGGCAGTGTATTTTGCAGCAAGGCAGGGAACTTAAACCAGGTTATTCTTGGAGACGCCACCACTTTGCACCTATCCCATCCATATCCTTGCACAAAATCTCAATCTTCCTTCCCACAACACAAGTCTGACCAATTTGCCATCTCCCCACCCTGACGTCTTCCAAGGCCTTGATCTCAATCAATTCCACGGTCCCTCAGGCAGAGCCACTGATTCCCAGGTCTACCACCTTCAATCCAGAAGCCCCTCCAAACCAATACCATCCCACCTCACCACCAAAGCCCAGGCTCTGATCTCTGAAAACCTACATTGCTCAGTTAAATTGCCCATGCACAGTGCGGAGGGGGTGGGGTGAACAGTCAATAATTGTTGTCAACTGTTGCAATGCTCACAAAATATAAACTTCCTAGGACATAATTCTTCGGGGAGGGTTGAAAGCAATGGCTGTGGAACTTGTGCACCCGTCCTAATGGTGATCCACACTGTAGCATTGCAGAACACTGAGGACTAGTCGTTTATCTTCCTTGCCCCTCTGCAGCATCCACAAACCACAAGCAGAACTCAAAGCAGTAATTTTTTTTAAAGTTTTGTATTTTGTAGAGAACAAAAAACAAGCAAGGAAATATTTGCAAGTACTAAACATTCAGTGGAGTATCTTTAAAAATGTGATTTAATTGCAAAATGAAGCAATCTGCTGCAATTCCGTTTATTTTCCATTGTATATCACTGAATCACTTTACCTACTATATTAGAAACACAACCCAAAATTACATGTTTCAATTTCTCCCTTCACTTTTAGATTTAAGAAAATAAATATTCTTATGGACCCCAGTAGCAGTTCCTCAACTAATGGAAACAGATGTATACTATATTCTTTTATTTTTGTAGTAAACACTGGAAGGGGCATATTTATTGTCCATCCTAATTTGACCTCATGATTCACTAAAACTATTGGGAGTTTGAACATTAAGTTACTATTCCAGTGTCATAACCTCTAGCCAATATCGAGTCCTCTGACTACCGTCTGCTCTTCCAAAATATTTCATAATTTTTAAATGTCAATGATCACTCTTTGTTCCTTTGTACAAACTGGTTTATGTTGTTCCCATATCATACCCACCTCCGATTAACCCACTTAATATTTGCTGCAATGTGAACGGATCAAATACCTTTCCTATAATAGTAGACCGAATCCTGCAGAAGATGCTTCAATTAAAGTTTAACCAACCTCTTGCTTATATTTATATACATTAATGTATAAAACAGAACAAAGATTAAAGGGCCTGTCCCACTTGGCCGTCATTTGCGTGTAACTTACACAACATCATTTACGCGTCACAACGCACACATCGTGACGCGCGCATGGTGCGCATTACGCACGTATGGTGTGCGATGACATAGGCAGTGACGCGCGGCCTCGCACAGCATCGCAGGATTTTGTGATGTACAAAATCTTCACGCGCCATCTGCATGACGTGCAAATGACAGTCAAGTCGGACAGGCCCTTTAGATTGCCTTTTTAAGGCTCTAGATACTTGCATTCAAGAATGTTACTAAAACTTAGGGGCCATTCTGAAAACTTGTCCAGCATTAGATCAAACCCTTATTATACTTTGTACCATCAGCCTCTAACTGGAGCTTTAATCCTGTTGATGCAGGTACAATTGGGCTTATTTGCCATGCATAAAGAATTATCTTGAGAGGTTGAGTGGGATTCAGTTTGTGGTGCTAGAAGTAAAGGAGATTCCTATTGACACAGCTCTAGAGCTGTAAACTAGGAAATCAGGCACTGGACAACTCTCACTTGCCTGCAGATTGTGTTTTGTGCACTGGGATTCTTTTCCCTTCTCTCTCTTGAGCCATTGGTAAAGCTACCAGTGGAATTGGCCTTGGATTTAATCATCCTCTTGATGTTGACGCTGCCTTAGAAATCTGGCATTGGATTCCTGCTGAGAAACTCACTGTTGCACTGTACAGTAAATGCAAGAGGAAACATCATTGCAATAAAGATTCAAATAAAATAAAGTGGTACCAGAATTCTCAGCCCTGCACAAGGATCAAGAAAATTTCTGCAACATCAGCCTCAGAATTTAATGGGGAGATTACTAGTCTGTGTTTATTAAAATCAAAGCAATGTGCAAGAAATTAAAATAAAACACCAAGACTAGAGCATACACTTTCTACTAATAACCAAGGCCATCGTGGCAGGATTCAACCTTCTGAAGTGCTCCACACCCATCATTGAGACAAAGTAGCCCTGAAACATCGGAGCCTGGAACGATGAAGAACAAGAAAAATTGCCAGCTGGAATCTAAAATTTGGGACAGCATTTCAACTAGCAAAGTTTGCACTCCTTGGGAAATACTAGCAGCTGCAAGGGTCAAATCTTCTGCATGGTTGGATATCACATCATCATGATAAAGTGTCACATTGAGGGATCTGCCAATCCACTTGGAAATCCGTCTACTAAGTTACTGTTAAGCTGGATGCTGAATGCGAGTGTTGGATTTGCCTTCCAATTGCAGGATGAATTATATTTTAACAATACCTCCCAATTAGCATGTGATGTAAGTGTTGCCAGCAGTTCTGGCCCTTGTGGCCCCTTTGTTTGTGGTGAGCTGTCTTTTGCACTGCTGCCGTCCTTCTGCGAGAGTTTCTCTTGGCACTTTTGAGCAGCGGGTTAAGGCTCATCAATGAAGGAATAACAATAGATTTCTAAATCAAGATGATGATGAACAGGAAGCAGCAACTGATAACATTTCCATGTGTCCACTGCCTTGTCCTCCTTGGTGGCAAAGGTCAAATGTTTGGGGGAGGAGATGTTAGAGCACAGTCGGTTGGCACTGCTGAACATTCTGTATGTTTACACACTAATAGTGAAGAGAGTAAATGTCCTGGCCAGTAGACATGAGTGCGAATCAAGTAAACTCCTTTCTGATGTCTAATGTAAGAGTTACCAATTTGAGGAATAGGAACAGGAATAGAAAACAGATGTGGATTGAGATTTGATTAATGTAGTGTTTTTTTTGTGGGCACAAAGGTGCTGAGACACATATCAATTAAACATAGAACAGCACATCACAGGAATGGGTCCTTTGGCCCACAATGTTTGGCTGAACATGATGCCACGTTAAGATGATCTCATCTGCATGTACATGGTCCAAACTTACAAAATTCTTAAGGGGTTGGACAGGCTAGATGCAGGAAGATTGTTCCCGATGTTGGGGAAGTCCAGGACAAGGGGTCACAGTTTAAGGATAAAGGGGAAATCCTTTAGGACCGAGATGAGAAAAACATTTTTCACACAGAAAGTGGTGAATCTCTGGAACTCTCTGCCATAGAAGGTAGTTGAGGCCAGTTCATTTGGCTATATTTAAGAAGGAGTTAGATGTGGCCCTTGTGGCTAAAGGGATCAGGGGATATGGAGAGAAGGCAGGTACAGGATACTGGGTTGGATGATCAGCCATGATCATATTGAACGGCGGTGCAGGCTCGAAGGGCCGAATGGCCTACTCCTGCACCTATTTTCTATGTTTCTATGTCCCCCTGTTCCTTGCACTTCCATGTGCCTATCTAATGACCTCTTCAATGCCACTACCACATCTGCCTCTGCCCCACCTCCTGGCAATTTGTTCCAGCTCCCCACTAATGTCTTGTGTAAAAAAACTGTCCCACACACCTTCATTAATCTTTCCCTCTCTCACCTTATACAGCAGCTCTGCCCTCGAGTGTTGGACATTACCACCCTGGGAAAAAAGGTTCTGACTGTCTACCCCAGGGGTTCCCAACCTTTTTCGTCCCATTTACCCCAGGCAACTTTAATAGCACATGACAACTTTATTTAACTTATTTAAATGGACAACTAATGATAAACAGATACCGGTATACCAGAACCAAACACAGTCAGTCAATGAGAAGAAATATGTATCAATCCTGAATCAACAAATATACCCCCTGGGTTGGCGAAATTTACCCATCCCAGGTTGGGAACTCTTGGTCTACACCATCTAAGTCTCATAATTCTATCATCTCTCCTCAACCTCCACCATTCCAAAGAAAACATTCCCAGTTTATCCAATCTCTCCTTGTTGCTGAAACCTTCTAATCCTTTCTTTAGTCGGCAACATTCTAGTAAACCTCCTCTGCACCTTCTCCATATCTTTCCTGTAATGGAGTGACCAGAACTGTACCCCATATTTCAATGCAGCCTAACAAATGTCTTACATAGCTGCAATATTTTATATTACTAAAAATCAATAACAAATGTTTCCATCAATATACACCTATCTTCTGTTTTAATTTTGTGACCAATCAACTTCTAATTTAATAAACCAATAAATAAAAAGCATAAAATCAAATCAAATTTTTTTGTAAAAAGAAACGTTTCCCTCTCACAGGAAGCATTGTGGAGTTCATGTCCCAATCAATTGCAATGATGTTGAAGTGGAAACGCTTCCTTGATGTTAATATTACAAATGATCTGTTGTGGACTAACCACATTGATGCGGCAGCCAGAAAGGCACACTAACACCTCTACTTGCTGAAGAGATTGAGGAAATTTGACATGTATCCAAAGACTCTTCCAAACTTCCACACACACAGAAAGTATACAGTTGGGTTGCATCACAGCTTGGTTTGGGATCAGCTCTGCCCAAAACCACAAGAAATTACAGTGAGCTGTAGATGTAACCCAGTCCAGCACACAGACCAGTCTCCCCAACATTGACTCCATCTACACTTCAAGCAGCCTCAGAAAAGCAGCCATCACGTGAGGTTATCCATTTTGGTGGCAAAAACCCGAAAGCAGACTATTATCTAAATGGTGGCCGATTGGGAAAGGGGGAGATGCAGCGAGACCTGGGTGTCATGGTACACCAGTCATTGAAGGTAGGCATGCAGGTGCAGCAGGCAGTAAAGAAAGCGAATGGTATGTTAGCTTTCATTGCAAAAGGATTTGAGTATAGGAGCAGAGAGGTTCTACTGCAGTTGTAAGGGTCTTGGTGAGACCACACCTGGAGTATTGCGTACAGTTTTGGTCTCCTAATCTGACGAAAGACATTCTTGCCATAGAGGGAGTACAGAGAAGGTTCACCAGACTGATTCCTGGGATGTCAGGACTTTCTTATGAAGAAATACTGGATAGACTTGGTTTATACTCTCTAGAATTTAGAAGATTGAGAGGGGATCTTATAGAAACTTACAAAATTCTTAAGGGGTTGGACAGGCTAGATGCAGGAAGATTGTTCCCGATGTTAGGGAAGTCCAGGACAAGGGGTCACAGCTTAAGGATAAAGGGGAAATCCTTTAAAACCGAGATGAGAAGAACTTTTTTCACGCAGAGAGTGGTGAATCTCTGGAACTCTCTGCCACAGAGGGTAGTTGAGGCCAGTTCATTGGCTATATTTAAGAGGGAGTTAGATGTGGCCCTTGTGGCTAAGGGGATCAGGGGGTATGGAGAGAAGGCAGGTACGGGATACTGAGTTGGATGATCAGCCATGATCATATTGAATGGCGGTGCAGGCTCAAAGGGCCGAATGGCCTACTCCTGCACCTAATTTCTATGTTTCTATGTTTCTATCACAATCAAAGGCTTGTCCTACCCGGTCATTCCTTCTTCTCCCTGCTCCCGTCCGGCAGATGGTACAAAAGCTTGAATGCGCGCACCGCCCGTCATAGGGACAGCTTTTTCCCCTCTGCTATCAGGCTTCTGAATGGTCCTCTCATAAGCGAAGGTACAGTCCAATTCACCTCTACCCTATTGTGGACATTGGACTTGTGGTCTATAGAACTGATGTGCTACAAGGCTGAGAACTATATTCAGCACACTGTATCTTCCCCTTTGCTCTATCAAATGTAGTGGAGTTTGACTTGATTTTATTCCTGTGTGGAATATCTGGATCTGTTTAGATAGAGTGCAAAACAAAGTTTTTCACTGTACGTTAGTGTATGTAACAATAATAAACTTAAACATAAATAAATCATTTTTAAAAACTTCTCCTTATTGATTCTCCTACCATGAGAAAATGATTCGGAATAAAGAACTAAATAATTTAAGTATGCCTCTTGTAATACCTCTCTCAGGTTATTCCTTAACCTCCTTCACCCCAGGGAAAACAAACACAGCCCACCCTATAAGTGAAGACCTTCAATCCTGGTGAATCTGGGATAAGGGGATAAAGCAGGAACAGGGTACAGTTTTTGGATGACGGTGCTGGCTTGAAGGGCCGATAGCACCTATTTTCTATGTTTCTAATCTCTTCTACACTCTCTTCAGTACAATTATATCCTTCCCATAGTTTGGAATCAGAACTGCACACAACACTCCCAGTGCAGTCTAATCAGTTTTTAGTAAAGTAACATCCCAACTTTTATATCCCATTCCCTGACCTAGAATATTCAGCATGCCACGTGCCTTCTTCAGCACCCTAGCTATCGGTGTTGCCACTTTCATGGAACTATGGGCTTAATCTCAAAGTCTCAGTATTCATCAACCTTCCTTAGTGCCCTACCATTTACCATTATATGTGTCCTACTGCCAACCGACTTCCCAAAATGCATCACCTTGTACTTACTGGTATTAAATTTCATCTGGCAATGTACAGCCCAACTTTCCATCTGATCATCATCATGTCATAGCCTTGGACAACCTTCCTCACTATCCACAACACCAACAATTTCCATGTCATCCATAATCATAGCTCCTGCATTCACTTCCATGTTGTTAAGACTGTAACCTAAAGCAGTGCCTCAAGGAACTGCTGGGACAAAGGGCAAAAGGGGGCACTATCTCAATCAATGATTTGAAAGAGTGTTCCAATGAAAATCTATGTTTTCTGAAGACATAAAACGGATTGCTCGTTCAAGCTGAGCGGAGAATAGCGAGAGGCTTTTAGGAGATAAAGGCAGGTAAATGAATGAGTAAGGACATGGTAGATAGAACTCTGTCCTGCAAAAATATTAACAACATCCACTTTGGTATTAAAAAAAACATTTTTTTATTTTAATGGTAATAAACTATAAAATGTTGACATTCAGGGGAATCTGGGTGTCTTTGTATTCATATATTTCGATGTTAACATTTGGGAATAGCATGAGTTTTTGATGAGTAGAGGAAAGGGTTCTTCCAGATTAGGTCTGGTCACCCTATATACTTATAACATAAGCATTAAGCATAATGAAGGGCATTGAATTTGCTGCCAAATGGATCCAAATATGGTGATATTTTAGTAAATGTGCAGTGGGAAAGATCAAATTAAAACAGTAAGATGCAAATCTTGAGCAGATCAAGTAACATTATTAAGAAAACAGCAATGTTAATCATTTTAGGTTGTTAGCTGGAGAAAACTGTTAAAATGTCATTGATTGACTGTCCTAGGTATCTACAGCTGTCTTTATTTTAATTTCATACTTCCAAAATTCCTTGTTGGATTCAATTAAACAAAAATGTTAATGCAAGCTTTTTTAAGAAACATTTTTTATTAATGCCATAATCAGAGCAATAAATCAATAACAAATAAGATGTGATCTTTCACAATTATTTAACTGAACTGAATTTCAAAAACAAAGTAAAGTATTTTCTGAGAATTCGCCCTTATAACAGTTTGTTAAATAAAATGCAGTGAGATTCTACAAAAAGGTATCACATTACATTCTCCCACTGGAAACATCCCACACAACCTATGAAACATTTGGACCTGATAGTCTCACATGAGAACGATTTATTTGTCATATTCATGGAAATGATCTCTTTCTGCAAATAATTTTTTTCTTAATTGACGCGTCTTTTAATGTTTAACAATGTCATGAGTTCAGATCGCAACAGGCCATCAAGAGGCCATCCTCTTTCTCACCTTTGATTGGTTTTGTGGTGGTCACTGTGGCCATCGTTAGGAGGAAGGTCAACATGACCAGTATGGGAAGAGAGAGGGTGATAATGAGCACGAGGATGATAAGGGAGGTATTGTGGAGGAGGCAGAGTTTCAGCTGGAGGAACAGAGCGGCCTGCCACCTGTAAATAAAAATCAAGCGTTAATCTCGTCTTCATGAAGTGTACAGTTCTGGTTACACTGCCTGTTTCAATTTTTGCTACAGACATACAATATTTTTCAATACAATTTGTTAATTAAGTGCTCATGTCACTTAAAATGCACTAATGGTTATCTAATGAAGCTTTATCATTATAACATTGAGTGACTTGTGTATAAATCTTTGGCTACAGCTCAACTTGAAATGATTCCAACTCAGTTTGAGGGATGTATTTGTTATTCACGCATAGCAAGATGCCAAGCAACACCTCGACTAGTGCCTGGTAAGATCAAGTCTGTGTTGCATCAAGACTTACCAAAGGTGGATACTGATACATGGATGCATTGTGTGGATCAATACCAGCCATTGACTGCAGTTCAGCATCTCGTGCATTTAACACTCTCACATGGAGTTCAGCGCTGCCAACCTAAGTAAATGTATAAAGCAACCATATATTGAAGACTGTCAATATTTTGCTGCTGCATTGTTTTACAACACGAAGCAATACACTACGTCGCTTCACTACCCCAAGCATCTCAATCACAACTGATAATGAGGAACTTTGAGAAATATGAATGATCCCCAAAGTGACTTTAAACTAAGAATAAAGATGCTTTGAAAATAAACACATGCTGGATTTGGCTCTCTGCCTGCAGTTGCCAACTGAGCAGCTGTTTCACTCACTCTTGGTCCAGATGTGGAGCTGACCATGCTGGCCCTCTGCACCCTCAAGGTCTCAGGGAGTGATGGGCCTCACATGGAATGGTGCTGAGGCCCAGGCCCCAGAACACCCTTATAAACCTTCACCTCTAATTCAGCCGATGTCAAAGCTGCGAGCCCTTATAGAAATTTGCTAATGTCTCCAACACTTTGTAACAAATGATTAAACAGCTTGTTAGAAAACAAGAAATAATTTAAAACATTCAACTAAAACTATTTGTAACAGGTATTTTACAGAGCTGGGTAAGCCATGGAAATGTCAACATCTGGGGTCAACACAGAGTACGAAGGTGCAGTGGTAGAGCTGCTGCCTTACAGTGTCAAGGACCCGGGTTCAATCCTGACCACGGGTGCTGTCTGTATGGAATTTGTATGTTCTCCCTATGACCACGTGGGTTTGCTCCAGGAGCTCCGGTTTCCTCCCATACTCCAAAGATTTGTAGTTAATTGGTTTTGTAAATTGTTCCTAGTTTGCAGGATATTGCTAGTGTGCAGGGAATCGTTGGTCGGTGTGGACTCGGGCTGAAGGGCCTGTTTCTGTGCTGTACCTCTAAACTAAACTACAGGTTCTCCCCATGTTTCGAACGCCTGACTTATGTACAGCCCGTACATACGAACAAGTGTTTGGGAGACCGGTGGGTAGGATTTGCTGACTGCTATGGGACTACACGTATCTTCGTCATGTGGAACTTAGTTTGCGGTAGGATAAAATTGCATAGAAAACTGAATGCAAAGCTGGAAAGCTGGAAAAGAACTGACCTGGAGTAATTAGATTAGAGAGGTGATGCTGTGAAATCTCAGCAAGATTGGGCCCCACTGCCAGATACCATGTTGAGTCCAGCAACTGAGTACAGGTCCTTCCAAGTATGTACAACCCATACATACATACAAACAAGTGTTTGGGAGACCGGTGGGAAGGATATGCCAATTGCTATGGGGCTGCAGGCATCTTCTGCCATGTGGGACTTGGTTTACGACAATATCATTGCATAGAAAATTGAATGGTTGAGTTAAACGCCCTGGTTTAACCATATGTTGCTTCTGGTGGCCATGTATTCATTTAAATATACTGCCGGCGGCCCCAGTTCCAGTTTGTGAACTGTTCGGGTTACGTTCAGTTCTCACGAATAGAATATTGGTGTTGCCTGGGGAGGGTCATGTATGGATATAGATCTCCATAGAGTGATACAATGTGGAAATAGGCCCTTCTGCCCAACTTGCCAATAGGCCCTTCTGCCCAACACCGGCCAACATGTCCCAGCTAGTCCCATCTGCCTGTGCTTGGCCCATATATCCATCCTAACCTGTCCTATCCATGCACCTGTCTAACTGTTTCTTAAACATTGGGATATTCCCAGCCTCAACTACCTCCTCTGGCAGCTTGATCCATACATCCACCACTGTGTGAAAAAGGTACCCCTCAGATTTCTGTTAAATCTTTTCCCCTTCACCTTGAACCTGTGTCCTCTGGTCCTCGATTCCCCTACTGTGGGCAAGAGATTCTGTGCATCTATCCGATCTATTCCTCTCATAATTTTATACACCTCTATAAGATCACCCCTCTTCCTCCTGCGCTGGAAACAATAGAGATCCAGCCAACTCAACCTCTCTCTATAGCTCACACCCTCTAGGCCTGGCAACATTCTCATAAATCTTCTCTGAACCCTTTCAAGCTTGACAATATCTTTCCTATAACATGGTGCCCAGAACTGAACACAATACTCTAAAAGTGGTCTTACCAATGTCTTATACAACTGCAACATGACCTTCCAACTTCTATACTCAATACTCTGACTGATGAAGGCCATAATGCCAAAATACTTTTTGACCACCTTATCTACCTGCAACTCAATCTTCAAGGAACCATGCAC
This sequence comes from Leucoraja erinaceus, assembly GCF_028641065.1. Taxonomy (NCBI): domain Eukaryota; kingdom Metazoa; phylum Chordata; class Chondrichthyes; order Rajiformes; family Rajidae; genus Leucoraja; species Leucoraja erinaceus. The sequence continues at coordinate 22,598,814 of NC_073386.1, forward strand.
CTGCAATCCTAGATCCCTCTGCTATACAACACTCTCCAGAGGCCTACCATTTACTGTGTAGGTTCTCCCTTCTTAGACGTCCCAAAATGCCACATGACATTAAAGTTGAATGTATTAAATTCCATTGAAATTCCATCAACCATTCTTCAGCCCACCTGGCCAATCGATCCCGATCCTCCGGCAATCTTTCATAACCATCTTCAATATTTGCAAAACCACCCACTTTGTATCATCACTCAGCAAACTTGCTGATCTTGCCCTGTATGTAGCATCATCCATCAATCTGTAGCTCATAAACCTCATTGTTCAGTGATACATGTACATAGACCGCAGACGCAGACATTTCAATGGCTTACCCCGGCTAGTGCATCCCTGTGGAACAGACAGTAATGTTGTAATGTCTTCATGTGGCCCTCAACAAAGTTACTACTTTATTACCAAAATTTGGAACATGAAGATGTACAAAATTAGGAAAATTTCATTTAGGTAGAATTTTATGGAAAATACTTTAACTCGTGTAGGTTACTCAAGTGGGAAGATATACTGGGTGGAAGGTCGAGGGAATAATGCATTTCAAGGATGTACTGAAAGACATTGCACACCTAAATGTATTTTGAAATCACCAACCTTAAACCTGCAGATGCAAGAATTTTGAAAGGAATGGCTAAATAGCCTGTTGATTCTGTTTGTCCAGTACATCTAAATGATGAATCTATACTCCAGTTCCACATACCTGAGGAATCCCATTGAGCTGGCCAGTTGTGAGGGATGGGTTTACTGGCAGAGATCGCACTGGAACTTTCCATCGGCCACTGATAACTTGGTTGTGATGATCAAATATGTCTATCTTTGCCCAGCCTCTGGAGACCAGCCGCTGAATTTCCTGTCCATATGGATCAAAGCCTCCAGCTGCTTGGAGCTCAATTACTAAAGAAATTCCAAGGGCAGGACGAACTCTGACAACAAATACAAAAAAAAGAATAATAAGATAAAGGACTTTTGATCTTTTTCTAAACAAACAGAAAATGCTGGAAGCTCCCAGCAGGCCAGCCAGAATTAGTGGTGACTGGGAGACAGAGAATTGGCATTCTCAGTCAAGCACCCTCCTTCAGAACTGGAAAAGTGGGAACCAAGTTTATTTTAAGTTTAACAAAGTGGGAAGGTGAAGAAAACAGAGGGAATTCAATATCAAGTCCCGAGGGCTGCAAAGTATCACAGATAAGGATAAGTTGCTGATCCTTGAGTTGAGATTGTGCATCTTTGGAGCATTGACCACGCTGTCTTTAACCTCCTACATGGTTCCATTAAGAACTAACTTAACTTCATGAACATCACCTCAACTTCCAGCTGGGAACATTGCAACCTTCAGCATGTGATACCAAATTCAGCCATTCCAAATTCTTTTCCTCCTCTCCCACCACAGATGGTTGTTCCTCTCTGGAGCTGGACTGGAAGAGTCATATGGAGGCGGTGTACAGGAAGGGACAAAGTAGACTGTATTTCTTAAGGAGGCTAAAGTCATTTAATATCTGTCAACCCCTACTGTGCAGTGTCTACCATTCAGTGGTGGCCAGTGCTCTGTTTTTTGCTGTGGCCTGTTGGGGAGAAGGCGCCCGAATAGCGGACAAAAACAGACTGGATAAGCTGATCAGGAAGGCCGGCTCAGTGGTTGGGGCAGAGCAACTAACGGTCAAGCAGGTGGCAGAGGCCAGAACTCTGAAAAAACTAGGCTCAATAATGACCAACCCCACTCACCCACTCCACGCCCTGAAGGTGATCAAGTGCAGCATCTTCAGTCAGAGACTGATTGCACCAATGTGCAAAACGGAGAGACATAGGAAGTCTTGTATACCAGCTGCTATAAGGTTTTATAATGCACAAAAATTTTAACTTATTATGTATTGAAGATATCTGTTGAAATGTGTGGTGTTATGTCTGTCTTGAAGCTGTTGTGGCACTGTAATTTCCTGTAAAGGATTATTAAAGGTTATTCTATTCTATTCTTCTCTCCATTTCAATTATTCCACTCTCTGTGTCTCTCTCTACTGTTGCTAAGTGCCAGATTATGAAGTAATTGTTATATTAAAAACTTTGCTCTGCAATTTGATCACAGCCATGAACTAACTCATCTGCCCTCTCCACCCCTCCCCTACTCTGCAACTTAACACATTGCTTGTCTTGTGTATTCTAAGTTTTGATGAAGGATCTTTGATCTGAATTGGCAATTATGTTTTTCTCCCCTCAGATGGAGCCTGATATGTTCATTGTTTTCAGAGTTATCTGTTTATTATCGGACTCCAAACCTGCAGTGTTTTTGCTCCAATTTTATTTATGCTCACCTGAGATCTTCAAACCTTTCGCTGGATGAATAAATCATACAGCATGGAAACAGTCCATTTGGCCCAATTTGTTCATGCCAACTGCATGCCTTCTGTATTAACCCCACCGCCAAACACCAGCTCCATAGTCCTCTATAGGCAAAATCACTTGCTGCTCATTTTGTCCCTTCTTTAATGTTGTCAGCTGCCCACCTTCAACCACACCATCAGACAGTGCATTCCAGATTCTTACCAATCAAAAGTGAGGGAGGTTCCCTTCTGAATCTCTTCCACAGAGCCTAAACCCATGCCCTCTTGATTTATCTGCCTCTGATATGGGGAATGTGTCCTGCAGTCTACTCCACCTATACCACTCATCATTTTATATATCTCAACACAGCCTCTCTAAAGTTCTTCTCCTCCAGAGAGAACAAACTTAGATTCACTAGACCCTCCTCATCACCGACCTGCTCCATCTCAGGCCACATGCTGGTAACTTCTCTGCATCCACTCCAGCACTAACATATCCATCCCATACTTTGGTGAGCAGGACTGCACATGGTACTCCAGCTGAGATGTGAACAACATTTAATAAAGTTGGAGCATAACCTTCCTAGTTTTGTATTCAATGGCCTGAATAATGAAGGGCAATATCCCATCTGCCTTGCTAATTACATTGTCTGCCTGCGTTGCCATCTTCAAGAATCCACGGACTGTAATCCAAAGTCTCTCTGTGCCTCAAGACATTATCCAATTATGGTGTATATACTAGCCTCAATAGTGTCCTAAAATGCATCATCTCACATTTGTATTTGTGGCTTCTGGAAGAGCAGAAACCCACAAATCCAGTCATGGAAGCGCAAACTAAACTATGGTTCATTTCCAATGTGTCTTGTTTTGAATCAAATCAATAAAATCAGAGGACATTAAAAAGATAGAAGGAAAAATATTCTCAATGTTCACTCAAGTTAATGGTTAACTTTATCGGTCTCAGGGAAAGAAAATTACTCTGTATCTAAATGGTACAAGGTCAATACAAGAAAAATGTCATTCACCAGCACTAATATTCTTCACTTCACGTACAAATGTACAGGCCACACACAGTTTAAACAGAACGGTCTTGGACACAAGATATTCTCATCAAATCTCTATTACCTTGGCACCGGTTGCCTTGCAGATAAAATTGCAAGGTTGCCCTTGAGCCCTTCAGACATGTAGTAAGGCCCACTTCCCATTTCACAGCACACAGGAGGCAAGGCTGATGGCTTCCCCATTTCCTGTCCATTACTGTACAAACCAGTAACAAGGCGGATGAGACGGTATGTTGGATCAAGGCCAAGAAGAAAATCATAGAAGACAACAAAGCCTGCCCTGCAATCAAAAACATTGTATTAGTTAAAATCACATTAAGGACCAGTCACCAAGCTAAAATGGAACCTGAATACAGGAGAAACCAAGCACTCTGCCTTACAAGACTACCTACAATAACAAAGCAGTGAAAAGTAATCATAAGGTTCTGTTTTGAATATGCATTTGAGCTGGGATGTTGGAATTTGGAAATATGCACCTTAATATATGAATAACATCATTATTTTTTCTTCGACATCTAATATGAAAGGTAATTAACAATCTTATTGTTTGGGTTTCCTTCTTGAAGAAAACACAAAAAAATCCTAATTGCAACAGTAAGGAGTCCGTAAGAAGTAGCCAATTTGGATTTAAATAATTTTGAAACTGCGGTCTCACCGGTATTCTACATTTTTTGTGCACTACAAAACATATTTTGAATAAAACCACGAACTGTACAAGTGCACTTTCAATAAGTTCATCCAAAATGAATCCTTGGCCAAGAAGATTGACTAAATCCTTAATTTTTGTTGTTAATTTAAAGATTCATAGTAAACATCCAAAGTTATTTGCTTCCCTTTAAGATCATTCAGTACTTGCATATAAACATTCAGTGACACCGTTGAGAAACAATGGACTCTTTCCTGAAAAGTAAAACCAAGGCTGAAAGTGAGCAGGCTTGAATCTTGCAACATGATAGATTTCAGGGTGGCATCATGAGGAGTTGTAGAGGTGAAACATCAAGTCCACAACAATGCAGAGAAGAAGATACAACATAGGGAAACGATTGCTTCTTAAAATAGCTTAGTGTGTCCGCAAACAATCGTATTAATTATTCACAGGGAGATTTAGAATTTGCAATTGTGGAGTACCATACCATATGGCAAGGTTAAAAATTGACTGTTAAGTAAGTGGAGAATAGGAACTGGAAGATGGAAGCTCGATGGGCCATTATGCTTGAAGAGTTTGCAGTAAATCAGTCATAGCTGACAAACACATTCAGTTGCTTATAATCTAATAAGTACTTACACTGGATCATAGGGTGCAGGCCCCAATGCATCTGGGGGCTCCAGTAAATGTTTGGCAATCAGTGGTGTCTGAGGTCTTGCATTGCCCTGTAAAATAGTTAACCAGCAAATATTAAGGCTTTTGGGAATGCTATTAATGATTCAGGAATGTTCAAAGTGTGGAGCACCCACACCGAAGCACAAGCACACTCTCACTTTTGGACATCAAACACCAGTATCAACATTTTATCATGTAAACTTGAAGATTGATTGAATTGGTTGAAGACCGATTTGATCGTGTCCCATGATGAAATCAGCCGTAATCCCAAATTTACCAATTAGTGTACCATTGTGACTTATTTTAACGTATGTTTCTATGTCCTATCTGTGGAGGAAAATTACCAAGTCCACTAAAATATAAAGAGGAAAATACATGCCAGAGGAGAAGGGATACATTTTGAAGTAGCTTTGACTGGTGGTGGAAAAGGATAACTGCTGCTGACAAAGAAAACTATTATCTTCATTCAAAGAATACTTGGGATGTACATTTCAATATTGTTTTAAAATGGGGTGTTTCCTGCCACCCATCTGGATTGAATTTGAACTGATTTGTGGTACCAAATCCAGTGGAGCCGAGATACAAGGTACATTTCAAGAACAAAATGTATATGCTGGCAATGAGACACAGGATCATGACAAAATTGCCCTTCTATGTGTTGTAGATCAGTGATCATAACACAAGTCATACTTTGTAGCTAAACATACTAGTTTAACAGAAAGCCTCCCTACCTTTCTCTCTCACTTTTTAGAGTAACGTACTAAGATGAAGTCACCTATGCTGAAACATAAATAAAGTCTTTAGATCTGAATCACGGTGTGTGACTTTGGTTATTCCAACAGCCAGTGGCGGACTGGGTCTAAAAATATTGGTTGCCAGGAGACAAAGGGGGCCCACTTCATCTGGGGCCCACTTGCCATCGGGCAAGCTGACACCCTGGCCAGTCCGCCACTGCCAACAGCAGAAGCTCAACATGGTGTCAGAAGTGGGATGCGAACCCACGCCTCCAATCAGACTTGTGACGCTTCACAACACGGACTAGGCGCAGCATGTCTTCAAAATGACGGTAGCGGCAATAAGCCTGTTGCCTATGCCTCACCCACTATGACTGCCACAGAACGAGGATATGCCCAAATTGAGAAAGAGCTGTTGGCGGTTGTTTTCGCCTGCAAGAAATTTAACGACTTTATCTTTGGACAAACGGTCACAATGAAACTGACCACCAACCTCTGATCAGCATCTTTAACAAACCGATTCATGCCTCTCCAGGGCGCCTACAGCGGATGTTGCTGCAACTTCAAAAATATGACATTGTTCTGATCTACAAATGTGGTGAGGATATGCACCTGGCTGACACTCTCTCGCGTGCACCGTGGAAGACCTGCGAGGGTCTGCCCATGTCGGATAATGACATTGGCGTAATGACTGTGTCTTTTCTTCCCTCGTCCTGTATGGAGGATTTGGTTGCCCACACTGTTGCTGATAGTACTTTACGGTCGCTCGCCTCCGGCATTAAGCGCGGCAGGCCAGACAAACACTACGATGTTCCACTGCCAGTTCGGCCTTTCTTTGCCGTCTGTGATGAGCTAGTGCTGCTGGATGGCATTGTTTTAAAAGGACACAAGGCTGTGGTCCCTGCTTCGCTGTACAGCAAGTATTTTAACGCTGTCCTGCAGGGCCCCCAGGCGCTGAAGCTACCCGTCCTACAGGCAAGAAACATGTTTTATTGGCCTGGCAGTAAAATGCAGAATGCATCGCCGTCCTGTGCCATGTGCAACAGCTTGGCACCTCACCAACAAAAGCAACCACATCTTTCACATCTGGTTCCTGCACTCCCGTGGTCTACAGTGGCAACTGACATATTTGAGTGGCATGGCAAGCAGTACTTGGTACTCGTCGATTCGTATTCAGGATGGTTTGACATTGATTTTTTTAGCAGCCCCACTTTTTGCGGGGTGGTTTCGAAGCTTGCACACCATTTTTCAGTCCATGGAGCTCCGCATACTGTTATCTGATAACGGCAGTCAATTTACCAGCCAACACTTCAAGGAATTTGCTGCACGCTGGAATTTTCGCCACATTACCAGCAGCCATGAATATCCACAGTCAAATGGACTAGCTGAGCAGGCTGTCAAGAGTGCCAAACAGCTGATGTAACGTTCGTACAGGGATAATTCCGACGTGTTCCTGGATCTACTCAACATACGCTACATCTCCCAGGACCCCATTTTGGGTTCACCCGCTCAACGTTTATTGTCAAGGCAGACCCGAGCCACGGTGCCTGTGGCGGATCAGGCATTGATCCCACAGGTGGTTCCACCATCGGAAGTCCAGTCCAGGTTACAGCAAATGCGTGACATTCAAAAACAGTGGTATGACAAAACAAGTAGGCCACTGCCACCATTGACCAAGGGGTAGGTGGTTCGTTTGCAGACTGATAAAGGCCATGACAGTATCGGTGTAATATCAGGACCTGGTTCTGAGCCACGCTCATATCTGGTCAGTGCCTATGGCGGCACCTACAGATGTAACAGACAACAAATCCTGCCTGTGAATGAGCCAGGTCCACCACCATACTAATCCAATCGTACAAGTGTACTTCCGTCCGTGTCCAGCGGCATTAATCCGCCTGCACCAGCACAACAACCCACTTCTGCAATGGCTGCTTTGCTAGTGGCGACGCCCCCTCTGCCTGCACTACAGTCTCCTGTTTCATCACCGGGAATGCTGGTTCAGTCTCCCTCACCTGTGAATCCACACGCTCTGTCCCCAGTGGGGAAAAACGGAGATGGTCTTTTTAGCACATGTGCTGGTCGTGTTTGCAAGCCCACCGTGAAGTACCTGGGCTATGTTTGACTTTCCTACAGATTATTATCAATTGCTATGCATGCCTTATTTAGTCAATGGTTTTGTACTGACATTTAATTCTTTAAGAGGGAGGATGTAGATCAGTGACTCATGTTATGAGTCATACTTCGTAGCTACGCCTACTAGTTTAACAGAAAGCCTCCCTGCCTTTCTCTCTCTTTTTAGAGTAACATGCTAAGATGAAGTTACCTATGCTGTAACGTTAATAAAGTCTTTGGATCTTAATCACGGTGTGTGAATTTGGTTATTCCAACAGCAGAAGCTCAACAGTGAATAAACATGTTTACAAGGTTACATCAGCTTTTATAGTAAGGTAAAATAATAAATTAAATCAATGTGCAATTGATGAGGAACTTTAAAAAAAAAAAATCAACATACATAATTGCAATAAATGGAGTATAAAGCAAATATTTGATCCCCATTAAGCAATTCCTTAATAAATAAATGTATTTAAACTACAGCTACCCTTTTACACACATCTACTGATTCTATCAGAAATATCACCCAAGGCATAGTGGATAGTGCACCTGATAGAATTGCTGCCTCGCAGCGCTAGAGACCCGGGTTCAATCCTCAGCTTGGGTGCTGTCTGTGTGTAGTTTGTACGTTCCTTCTGAGACCACGTAGGTTTTCTCCAAGAGCTATTGTTCCCCCTCCCCGCCCACCACATTCCAAAGATGTGCTGGTTTGTAGGTAAAGTGGTCTTTGTAAACTGCCCTTAATGAGTAGGGAGTGGATGAGACAGTAGGATAACATAGAACTAGTACGATCGGTGGTCGGTTTGTAGTTGATCAGCCGAATGGCCTGTTTTCACACTGAATCTTTAAACTAAAAGGTGAAACCTTAAATCTTTTACTGCAAAAATAACTAGTTTTACAAATGGCACAGAAAAAAAATGTACTTACCACGTGAGGCAACCAAGTGTGTTGGTTCAGACCAAGTTGTGGAGGTGGGGGGGGGGGGGGGTGGGGGGGGGGAGGGGGACGAGGCAAGCGAGCAGGCTGTGGCTGAGGTGAGCTCAAACCTCTTCGCATTTTGTGCGTTTCACTTTTTAGCATCTCAATTTCTCCTTGCAGGTCACTCATCTTGTTTACGTGCTCACGCTGCATCTCCTGTATTTCCTTTTCCAAATCTATATAAAATAAAATCAGAAGATTCCTTCACTTTTATAATCACGCAGAATGCCATTATCTGCAGTGAATTTTCTATAATTCAAACTTGCATTTAGTCTTTAGAGATACAGATGTGGAAACAGGCCAACCAAGTCTGGGCTGACCAGTGATTATCCCATACACTAACACTATACACACACAAGGGATAACCCTACAAACCTGTACGTCTTTGGAGCCTGGGAGGGAAACCGAACACTCGGAGAAAACCCACTCGGTCACAGGAAGAATGTACAAAATCTGTACAGACAGCACCCATAGTGAGGATTGAATCTGGGCCTCTATAGGGCAGCAAGTAAACCGCGGCCTCACTGTGTCGACCTATTTCAATTGTTTCGCTCATGTGCAAACACTTTGTAGCACTTTACACAATATTGGATTACAACCACGCCCCATCAGAGACAAAAGGAATGTGGCCATTTCTTAGCTTCTGAGATTTTTGAATATTATCTATTTATAGTGAAAATAATCTCCACAAGTATATATTCACTTTGGATATCCAATACCAGCATCAACATTCTGCATCTTAATTTTAGGACTGGTTTGATAGGATTGAGAACCTTCACTCTAAACTATCACTTAAAGCGCAACTGTGATTTTGTTTTTTTATCATATATTACCATTATCCATTTGTGATGGGTAAACAAGTCAACAGCAATACAAAGAAGAGAAAACTAATTATTGGAGAATGGATACCTCTGAAAATAGTTTCATCCAGCGGTGGATGAAGATCAAGATTACTTGCAAGTTTTACCATAATATCTGCCACTACCCGGAAATGAGCCTCAGAAATACAGTTCATCCCATCAGAAAAGACAAAAGATTTAAACATTTTTTTGAAGTTAGCCCATTTTTGCAATTGCAGGGATGAGCGGAACTAGTTGTGAGAGACATTCAGGGCAGCACAGTGCAGCAGATGGTAGAACAGCTACTTCACACCGTCAGAGACCCGCTTTGAATCCTGACCTCAGGTGGCGTGTGTGGTTTGTATGTTCCCCCGAAAACTGCATGGGATTCCTCCGGGTGCTCCAGTTTCCTCCCACATCTCAAAGATATGTGGATTAATTGGCCAATGTAAAATGCCCTTAGTGTGTGCGGATCGGATGCAAAAGTGGGAGATCAGAACTAGTATGAATGGGTGATTAATGGTCAGCCGAATTATCCATTCGCCCATCACTCAGTAGGTCGAAGGGCCTGTTTCCATGCAGCACCTTTCAATTAAGCTTATTCAGGCATAACTGGCAAGATGTGATGCTCTACAAAGAACGTCCAGGCAGAGTACAATTAACTGTAAACCTCTTTTAAAGGACGGCAAAAGGTACGGTGTGAAATTGGCCCCCTTTTGTGAGAATCAATTTTATAATTACACCGTTGCCAAGTATTAATGGACTGTGTCAGTTTGTGGCTTTCATTTTGGTGGTGCAGTGTAAATTTTAAACTTTCAACTAATTTAATGTTAAATTAATAATTCAGTGCTAATCTTATATGTACAATACCACAGGAGTTCAAGTCCAAGAGCAGTTTTGCCATGGATAAAAGCCATGAATAAATGCTGAAAGGCATATGGATGCAGCAACATTAGATTATAAATGTATCCCTGAACTTGTCTCAACCCGAAACGCCACACATTCCTTCGCTCCAGTGATGCTGCCTGTCCCGCTGAGTTACTGCAGCATTTTGTGTCTACCTTTGTTTTATATAATACTTTATGTCAACAAATTCAGATTTGGACGACAGAAATAAGAATAAATGCTGGAAATATTTAGCAGGTCAGACAGCATCGGTGAAGTGAAATAATTAAAACTCCAGCTCCATAAACCAACTCTTTGCTTCTGGACTGGATGGGTTTGGGAAGTGTGTTTGAATTATTATTTCCAGTATTTCTCGTGGTCAGTTTGTGTTAACCGTCCAGCATTTATTCATTTGACAATGCAAGTAATCAGACATCTCATTCGCCACACTATAATTAGTCACCACACATGCATACTTTACTGAGGAAAGACCACATTTGGAAGTTGGCTTATTTTCTTTCCAGCATCTCCGACCTCTCTCATTACCTGACTACTCCTTTAATTTTCTCCCTCGGGTATTTAATCATCGTAATTCCTTTTCTAACACATCACTGCTCCTTAGCATTACAATCCTCAGGTTGAATTATTCCCTGTTTGAGCGGTGACCTGCTACACTGGGTCTCATACAGAGGCTAGGAAGAGATAAGACTTTTTAACCTTCCATCATAGAAACATAGTAAATAGGTGCAGGAGTAGGTCATTCGGCCCTTCGAGCCTGCACCACCATTCAATATGATCATGGCTGATCATCCAACTAACATCACAGTTAGGAGGTGCCTGGTGGAGAGTCACTGTGATGGATGTTCATGTTAAGTGGTGTTAATTGTGTGTTTTGTTGCTTTTTTAACTGTTATGACTGCATGGTAATGACATTTTGTTCAAACTTGTTTTGAATGACAAATAAAGAAATTCTAATACTAATTCTAATTAGTTTTATAGGTCTGCAAAGGCTTTACTGAGCACGATCTTTCCTGACCTTGCCACTGCTGATGTCGAGAGGGGATGGGTTCTCCTGTACTCTCCCCAATCTGATTCCACCTTCACACATCCCACTCTCTCAGTTCATGCCCATGGTTTGCATTTCCACCCCTGAGCTTCCTTTTCATTCAACCATGGAGCGATACAATATGGAAACAGGCCCTTCAGCCCAGCTCATCCATGTAGTCCAAGATGCCTAATCAAGCTTGTCTCACTTGCCTCACGTGGCCTATAATTGCTCCAAATACATGTACAAAATCATGAGAGGAATAGATCGGGTAGATGTATAGTTTCTCTTGCCCAGAGTAGGGGAATTGAGGACCAGAGGACATAGGTTCAAGGTGAAACAGAAAGGATTTAGTAGGAAACTGAGGGGTAACTTTTTCACACAAATGGTTGTGGGTGTATGGAACAAACTGCCAGAGGAGGTAGTTGGGACTGGGACTATCCCATCACTTAAGAAACAGTTAGACAGGTACATGGATAGGACAGGTTTGGAGGGATATGGACCAAGCACAGGCAAGTGGGACTAATGTAGCTGGGACATTGTTGGGCGGTGTGGGCCGAAGAGCCTGTTTCCACAGTGGATCACTCTATGACTATGGCTCTAAACCCTTCCTAACCATGTACGTATCCAAGTGTCTTTTATATGTCATAAATCACCTCTCACTTCCTCTTGAATGCTTTCCCCTCACACCTTTAACCTATGCCCTCTCGCTTTAAACTTGCTAGCACTGGAAAAAAGATTGTGGGTGTTTACCTTATCTATGCCTCACATGATTTTATAAACCCCTACATGGTCTCCTCTCAGTGTCCTACGCTCCAGAGGACAAACTAACCAGCTTTTCCAATCACTTCTTATCACTCAAACCCTCCAGAATCATAACAATCTCATAAATCTTTTTTGCACACTTTCCAGTTTAATGACATCTTTCGTCTAGCTGGGTGAACGGAACTGTTCACTCCAAGACTCTTAATAAAACCGTATTTGTAGATTGATCAATACCTCCTCCAAATAGGTCTGTCATTTTTTTATTAGACCATTTTCTGCTTTGTAATCATTTTATACATGAAAATTGTTCAACAATCAGAATGGCATCAAATAATTCAAATTCTCTGATGCAATCACCAAACTGATTTGGTGATAATTTTATTTTTAAACCAATGCTGGAAAGTTATCAGGACTATATTTTAGTCACTGGCAGAAAGCAATTACTAGTGAAAGCAAGGGTCAATACATTTTGGAAACAGCTAGTTTGTCTTAAAACATTCCTTAAAATGGGTTTCAGAAGATAAAAATAGCACCGAGGAGATCAGGGTTAAACAGCTGGTGACTAATCTAATTGGAAGTCTTGTTGATGTTATGAGTCATTCCCCCACCATCTGCTGATTTGCTAGACAGATTATCTGTCCTTGAAATGGGTTTAGAGAATGCTACGAAACCAAGCAATCAGAGTGACAAATTTGCTGCTTTAAAAAAAATAACAGAATGTAAACAAGGCTGAAATAAAGATGAATGCTGCAATGAAAAAAAATACTGCAATTCTGACAGCTGCTCACATTTTGAGCAGCAGGGGAGTTTGAAGAGGTTAGAAAATGTTGAATTTGGCCTCAAATGACATTTATTTGGAAGTATATTTGCCATTTCCCCTCCAAAAAAAAATGGTTATGCAATGAACTGCAGGAACTGATGTTAGATATTCTGAACTACAAATGACAATTTATGTGAGAAGAATGTTAATGAAAATGTTTAATGTGCACATGGATATTAAATGTGGAGTTTTTCCTGAGAGATCAGACTCCTCTGCATTAAGCAGCAATTGGGCATAATTTTATTTGGTATCAAACATTCCAGAACAGTTCTACAAAAGACATACAATGGCCAGATATACAATAACTATTACCTTTATTTATAATGTGTATTTCCTTCCTCTCACTTGCTCATGGTGAAGGTTACATGGGTGAAAAGTTGCAAGGCATTAGCTGCTCTTTGTCAACAGTGCAGCAGTCCAAGGAAGGACTAAAGTTGAGCAAAGGAAAAGGTTGCCTACATTTGGATAGTGTGAATAAGCTAAGAAGTATCTGTTGCCAGAGCCTACAATGCATGTTGCCATCTTGAGGGCTGCTATGGAGAGATGATTGTCCACTGCTTTGCAGAGCATAGATTTGTGGAGAGGGTCTGGAGAAGGATGCAAGGGCCTATGTCACATTTCATCCCAAACAGTCGCGTAAAGGGCCCGTCCCACTTGCATGCGATTGCATGCGTTTGGCGCGACCAAACAGAAGCGGAGTTCGCGCTAAGTTCAAGCGTGATGTAATTTGCGTCATACTTACCAATCAGCGGGGCAGGAGGCGGGCCGACTGAATTTGGGTGTCGCACGGCATCGGGCGGTGACGTCATCATGCAACGCCACGTGGTGACGTCATTGCGCAACACCATGGGCTAGGCGACGCCGTCAAGACGCTGCGTTTGACGTCAAGACGCATTATCCGATGAGAACTGTCGAGGACATCGCTGCACAGATTGGGCGCGTAACAGCATTTTCCGTCCTTGACGCAAAAAGTTTGTTTTGACAGATACCACTAGATGACGAGTCATCAAACCTGACCATATTTTGCCACACCGTTTGGCAGATTTAAATTTCTCAGGATGCCATTCGGCATCAACTCGAAGCGAAGTCTTTCAAAGAAACATGGAACAGCTGTTCCAAGGACTCCCGTGTGCATCATCGTGGATGACATCCTTGTTTATGGCAAAGACACAGCAGAGCATGACAACAACCTAAATCTTGTTATGGACCGGGCATGTGAGATCAACCTGAAATTCAACCCTAATAAATGCAAGTTCAGGGTTCCAGAGGTCACATATGTTGGACACGTTTTCACTTCTGATGGCCTTAAGCCCGACCCGAAGAAGACTGCTGCCATCACAGAAATGCCAGCCCCCACCGACGTGTTAAGCCTACAACGCTTCCTGGGTATGGTGAACTATCTGGGAAAGTTTATACCGAACCTCAGTGAACTAAGTTCGCCACTGAGACAACTCACTCGGAAGGACACTGCCTGGACCTGGTTCTAGTAGCATCAACAAGCATTTGACTCTTTAAAGTCCAAGCTGGCCAGCGCTCCCACCTTCATTCCCACGGAACGCTTGCGCCGCCTAGACTAATCAAAAGAGACCAGCCAGACAGTCAATCCAGCACACCACTGGAGGTGCAGCCGTTCTTCCACAATGAGCTGGTAATACAGGACGGTGTCATAGTTAAGGCCCACAATGTCGTGATCGTTTCATCCTTGGTCACCCAGGTACCGGTGCCACATTGGCCCACGCACAGAACATGTTCTACTGGCCTGGCATGACCAAGTACATACGGGACAAGACAGCCTCTTGTCCCAACTGCAACAGTTTGGCGCCACACCAACAGAAACAGCCTCTGCTACAACAACCCCCAACGGCACTGCCTTGGACGTCGGTGGCGGTAGACATTTTCGAATGTCATGGTAAACATTATCTAGTCCTGGTCGACTCCTACTCGAACTATTTCGAACTTGATTCACTGCCCTCTATCACATCAGAAATGGGATTCAAAGTAACATTAGCAAATTTGTAGATGACACAAAGCTGGGTGGCAGTGTGAACTGTCTATGCTATGAGAATGCAGGGTGACTTGGACAGGTTGGGGGAGTGGGCGGATGCATGGCAGATGACGTTTAATGTGGAGAAATGTGAGGTTATCCACTTGGTGGTAGCAAAAACAGGAAGGCAGATTACTATCTAAATGGTGTCAAGTTGGGAAAAGGGGAAGTACAGCGGGATCTGGGGGTCCTTGTTCATCAGTCTATGAAAGTAAGCATGCAGGTACAGCAGGCAGTGAAGAAAGCGAATGGCATGTTGGCCTTTATAATAAGAGTCGTCGAGTATAGGAGCCAAGAGGTCCTACTGCAGTTGTACAGAGCCCTAGTGAGACCACACCTGGAGTATTGTGTGCAGTTTTGGTTCCCGTAATTTGAGGAAGGACATTCTTGCTATTGAGGGAGTGCAGCATAGGTTTACAAGGTTAATTCCAGGGATGGCGGGACTGTCATATGCTGAGAGAATGAAGCAGCTGGGCTTGTACACTCTGGAGTTTAGAAGGAAGAGAGGATATCTTATTGAAACATATAAGATTGTTAAGGGTTTGGATATGCTGGAGGCAGGAAACATGTTCCCGATGTTGGGTGAGTCCAGAACCAGGGGCCACAGTTAAAGAATAAGGGATAAGCCATTTGGAACGGAGACGAGGAAAAACTTTTTCTCACAGAGAGTTGTGAGTGTGTGGAATTCTCTGCCTCAGAGGGCGGTGGAGGCAGGTTCTCTGGATGCTTTCAAGAGAGAGCTGGATAGGGCTCTTAAAGATAGCAGAGTCAGGGGATATGGAGAAAAGGCAGGAATGGGATACTGATTGGGGATGATCAGCCATGATCACATTGAATGGCGATGCTGGCTCAAAGGGCTGAATGGCCTACTCCTGCACCTATTGTCTATTGTCATTCAAAAGCCACAGAGCCACTTTTCCACATTCAGCACACCTGTCCGTCTGTAAACTGACAATGGAAGACAATTTAACAGCCACGCATTCAAACACTTTGCCAACCGATGGAACTTCCACCATGTCACAAGCAGCCCCGAATACCTTCAAAGTAATGGGCTTGCTGAACGGGCCGTCAGGAGCGCAAAACAACAAATGGAACGCGCCTACCTGGCCAAATCCGATGTGTATCGAGACCTCTTAAACCTCAGAAACATCGCTAGAGACGGGGTCCTGGGCTCACAAGCCCAATGCCTGATGTCCAGAACATCGAGACCACCGATACCAATCGCCCAGCTGAAGCTGGTGCCACGGGTGCTGAAGCCAGCCGCGGTCCAGAAGCGCATCCAGGAGAAACACAACATTCAGAAACAATCATATGACATCCAGCAAACTGCTAAAACCACTGCTGCGGGGCCAAGTCGTCTGCTTGCAAACTACTTTTGGGAGTGTCCCGTCTAGGTTGCGTTGTTGGCCCGTCTAAGCAACCCCGCACCTGCCTTGTACGACGGAGCCACCAACACTTGCTGTCTGTAAAGGAACCACGTCCTCCACCAGCCGATCCCTTTGCTCCACCTTTATTGTTCCAGCCGTCTGCTGATGCTGGCACCACTAGTCCCTGCATGTCCTGTTCTCCGCCGCGACCGGTGGCTCTGTGTAACAACAGCACTACCTCTCCCCGCATACTTTCCCTAACGGTCGCCTCAAGTATCCCCAGCAGCTTTCTCACTTCTGGGTTCACTGCCTCCCTCCCCCACTAACTTTTCTGGCGCGGCGGGAGAGGGGTTGGTCCGTACGCATTTGGGCCGCATTAGTAGACCGCCTGACAGACACGGCAAGTATGTTTAAATTCGAGAATCGCATATGTATTTAACTATATTCGCTCTTTACGGGGAAGGATGTAGATTGGTTATTGCATACGAACCAATCATAGTATAAATAGCATCACTAACCCCACCTTACTGTATGCTTTATATTAATGCCCACTTCCTACACAAGCAGTAATGATGAACTAGCAACTAACAACCTGCTGTACCGCTATATTAAGTGTATCAATTAAAGATCTTTAAACTCCAGACTGTGTCATATACTTATTTACAGCTTGCTTGTTTCAGAGCATGAAAATCTCATCCCGTAAAGACATCAAATAAAATTACATAGGACGTAATTTACGTTCAGTGAGCGAAGAGGAAGACCCGTTTCAGAACGTTATATTAAATAGATGGTTACAGTTGTTTGAGGTGATTGCTTGGCTCTTTTGTGAGAAACGGATTTATGGAATGATTGGTCTTTTCTCATTCCATTCTTTCTTAGGTCATTTTTAAATTTTTCTATTGAATATTGACTTATTAATGGTATACATGGTAAATGGTAAGGAATTGAAGAATGCAGGTGAACAGAGGGATCTGGGAATAACTGTGCACAGTTCCCTGAAAGTGGAATCTCATGTAGATAGGGTGGTAAAGAAAGCTTTTGGTGTGCTGGCCTTTATAAATCAGAGCATTGAGTATAGATGTTGGGATGTAATGTTAAAATTGTACAAGGCATTGGTGAGGCCAATTTTGGAGTATGGTGTACAATTTTGGTCGCCTAATTATAGGAAGGATGTCAACAAAATAGAGAGAGTACAGAGGAGATTTACTAGAATTTACTAGAATGTTGCCTGGGTTTCAGCAACTAAGTTACAGAGAAAGGTTGAACAAGTTAGGGCTTTATTCTTTGGAGCACAGAAGGTTAAGGGGGGACTTGATAGAGGTCTTTAAAATGATGAGAGGGATAGACAGAGTTGACGTGGATAAGCTTTTCCCACTGAGAGTAGGGAAGATTCAAACAAAGGGACATGACTTGAGAATTAAGGGACAGAAGTTTAGGGGTAACATGAGGGGGGACTTCTTTACTCAGAGAGTGGTGGCTGTGTGGAATGAGCTTCCAGTGAAGGTGGTGGAGGCAGGTTCGTTTTTATCATTTAAAAATAAATTGGATAGTTATATGGACGGGAAAGGTATGGAGGGTTATGGTCTGAACGCAGATGTATGGGACTAGGGGAGAATACGTGTTCGGCACAGACTAGAAGGGTCGAGATGGCCTGTTTCCGTGCTGTAATTGTTATATGGTTATATGTTATATGGTTATTAACAACAGACAATTTATCCTATTCCAAAATACTTTATTAAATATTTCTAAGAATTACAATTAACAGATGAATCGATTATTACAATTTTTTCACACACAAACACAAATGATAATATGTATATAATTCTTATTGGTTTAAATTAGATTCATTTTGATATTTAAGCACTGAAAAATATTGTAATTTAAAAACATTTTACAATAGCTACAACTCAATGTACAGCACATGCACAGACCAACAAGCAGGAACAAGCAAGAATATTCAATTCTTTGAAGGACTCGGGTGCAATTATATTTCAGTAATGCAAAATAGATTTTCCAAAAATATATTGAGATGCATGTATATAATAAATCTAGCAAACATATGTATACAATATACTTACATTTACTTAAAATACATTTTCAACGAGTACAGTGCATTCGGGTACTATGATTACATCATAATGAATCTTTGTCAAAAATTGCTAATACTGGCCATTAAAAGCTTCTGTAATAATCTGACATTTTTTTCAGCTAACATTTATCTTCAGATATACTGTATACCTTTGGAGGCACAGCAACAGACCTTCATTTGCAATTTTTTCTATGTCCCATCTTTAAAAACACCTGGCTTTTATTTTGCTTCTCCTTTGGTTCACTTCTATTCATCCTTCAGCCTACCAGCTTTCACCCACTCTACCACAACCACAACAGATGCACAACCTGTTATTTCACCCACAAGGGCATGGGTAAAGTAAATGCTCACTTTTGTTCATGGGTAGATGATTCTACAACTAGAGGGGATAGGCTTGAGATGAGAAGGGAATGTTTAAGAGGGACAGCAGGGGCAAATATTTCACTCAGAGGGCAGTCCGTCTCTGGAATGAACTGCCAGAAGAAGTAATCTAAGCAGATACAATTATGTTTTTTAAGAGACATTTGGACAAATATATGGATGGGAAAGGTTTAGAGGGATATGGGCCAAATGCGACTAGCCCAGCTTGCAAACCTGGATGGATAAGCTGTGCCAAAATGCCGGTTTCCATACTGTACAGCATTATGATGATATAATTCTGTGTTTTAAGACAGTGTATGATATGTTTGGTTGAGGTATTGTGTATAGAGTCAGGAAGTCATGCTGTAGCTTTATAAAACTTTGGGTTTGGCTGCATTTGGAATAATGTGGTGCAGTGCTGTTCACCCCATTTCAGGAAGGAAGTGGAGGCTTTGGAGTGGGTGTAGAAGAGGTTTACCAGGATGCTGTCTGGATTAGAAGGTATTAGTTATATGGAAAGGTTGGACAAACTTGAATTGTTTTCTCTGGGCCGTCAGAGGCTGACTGGAAACCTAATAGAAGTTTCTAAAAGTATGATAAGTTTAGACGGGATAGACAGTTAAAACCTTATTCTCAGGTGAAAATACTAAATATTAGACGGCACAGCTATAGGTCAAGGATAAGGTCAATCCTCTGCCATGATTGGTGTTGGTAGCCGATTCAAGAGATGGATTTAAGAAGCTTTTGGTAGGCACATAGATATGCAGAGAATGAAGAGATATAGAGCGAATGCAGGCAGATGTGGTTATTTTAATTTGGCATTTCATTTGGCAACGATACCCTGGGCCAAAGGGACTGTTCGTGTGCTACATTCTCTGTTCTCCCTTAAGATACCTGTGACCTTTAAGTATCCTTCTCAAAACTTGAAACGGATGGATTTCCTGCACATCTACATGCATCATTCATTGTGGTGGCAGACAGCAAAGAATATCTCTATATCACTCGCAGGTAGTGTCAACAAATTAAAATCCCAAGTTGCAATCACCTTCGACTCCGAGTCCTTTCACTTCTGTCACCCTGACGACCCAGAATTAGTGTCAAACTCAAATTATTTCAGCAGGACCCTTCCAACTAGAAAGATTTTACAATTAATCTTTGATTTTACAATTAATCTTTTTAACAAATGTCATCAATCATATCAAATTAATTTTAATGAAGATTGGAAATTTAAAAGGAATTTTACTCATAATTGCTTAATTTCAAAATAGCAGATTGTTCCTCCACTGTTACTCAAGTACATTAAGTTATTCATGTAGTATGCATGAGCCCATTTCTGACAGTCCAAGACCTACCATCAACAGGCTTCCTCCTTTCCCTTTGGAACTTTAGTTTCAGTATTTCATCTTCCAGGAGCTGGTTCTCAAGTTCCACAGCCAGGAGCTCAGCATCCAGTGATTTATGAGGTGGCTCGTGTTCTGTATTGAAGAATGCAACAGTTACTGTTAGGCAGCAGGACAATAATCATTTCTACTGCAACATTAATTTTTCCAAAAATAAAATGGTGTTTTAGATTTCTATAAATTTGGTGTATCTTTACAGACTTTTCTTTCTCTCTTTTGGTTGACGAATGGACTTCTCCAGATGTTGAGCCTCTGCCTGAAGACCACTCATCTGGGCAAGGATAGCAGGATCATTCCCACCATTCTGAATGTAGATTAGTTTCAGTGCTCTGAAAAAGAAAGAAACTATGATTCGGGCATTTGCTAAGTCTCCACTTTTAACCCTCCACTAAGATATCTTCATTTGTACTGAAGTCCACAGGAAATCAGGAGCCGCTGTCTGAAAAAAGTTCAGAGAATTGCTAAGGACAAACTGCACCCCCTCCACATACACCTGGATCTCCTGCCATCAGGCAAGAGATATCGAAGCATCAAAGCCCGGACTACAAGACTGCTAAACAGCTTCCTACCACAGGCTGTGAGGCTGCTAAACAGTCACTCTGTACTCACAGTCACTTGATTCTGCAGCTGGCACGGACACTTTAATAACTGGCACTGGCCACTCAAATCAGCTGCCCTGGACATTTTTATGATTGGTTTATTGTATTTTAACGTTGTGTTTTACCTGCTTTTAACTATTTATTTATACTGTTCCATCAGGGACTGGATTGTTTTTAGTGTTATTATGTGTGAAACCTTTTAAATTTCATGTGCGATGCTCCGCTATTCCCTGGGAAAAGTATTTTCTTTTTGCACTGTACAACTGTTGCTTGCAAGATGACAATAAAGGTTGATTGATTGATTGAATATCAGCCTCTGAATACTTTGTCACCAAGTAAATATAAAACCTAATGAAAAGTATATATGAAGACACACACTAAACATCTAATTTTCTCTTGCCACAGAAACTGAACGATCAGCCGTCATTCAACACTTCATTTTTTAAATTTTTTAATGTTGAGAGTCAAATTCAAATTAAGTGGATCATAACATTTCACAAGATAGCGATTGAATCCTTCAAACCCTGAACTCAATGAAGCACCACCTATTTTGCTCCATTTACCTAACTGTCCATATGTTATTCAATTTCCCTTTGAATAGTGTGTAAGAAGGAACTGTAGATGCTGGTTTAAACCGAAGATGAACACAAAAAAGCTGGAGTAACTCAGCGGGAGAGAAGGAATGGGTCATGTTTCGGGTCGAGACCCTTCTTCAGACTGGTTAGGGATCAGAGAAACGAGAGATATAGGCGGTGATGTGGAGAGATAAAGAACAATGAATGAAAGATATGCAAAAAAGTAACGATGATAAAGGAAAAAGGCCATTGTTAGCTGTTCGTAGGATGAAAACGAGAAGCTAGTGCGACTTGGGTGGGGGAGGGATAGAGAGCGAGGGAATGCCGGGGCTACCTGAAGTGATAGAAATCAATATTCATACCACTGGTCTGTAAGCTGCCCAAGCAAAATATGAGATGTGGTCCTCCAATTGTCTATCCCCTTGAATAGTCATCCAATTTATAGTAAAAGTCCAATAATCCAACATCCAAACAGTTGAAACATCTGGTACTCTGGCACCTGGCTTACTCAATGCTGAATGTGAGCTGGGAAATTGGAGTGCAGGCAGTGCAGGTGCCCAGAGCTGTGGTCTGGAGTGCAGCCAGGGTTGAGGTCCAGTTCTCCAGGGGCTAGGAACATGAGTAGGTTTGTGACTGGAGCAAGGGGTCCAGAGTACTTGTTTATTTTCTGCACTATTTAAACCAACGAGGTTCACTGTACAATTTATTTTTAAAAAAATTAAGATATAAGTGTCTTTTGCAATTACTAGGAGTTAGAACTGTACCGCATGGAAACAGTATGGTCCACCTTGTCCTTGCCGATCATGTTGGCATTCTGGGCTTGTCCGTCCCACTTGCCTACATTTGGCCCATATCAATCTAAACACTTCCCATCTATCCAAATGTCTTAAAAATCGCTTTAAAATTGGCCTCCATAAAATTGTGCCTAACGTGTAGAGAGTAGAGAGTGGAAGGGAAAGTGGGATAAAATATAGAACTAGTGAACTGTGCAAGTGATCGATGATCGGCATGGGCTTGGTGGGCCAAAGGGCTTATTTTGCATGCTGTTTCTCCATTATAAAGTAATACCAATGTTCATCCCTCCCACTTTTTATCCTCATTGCCAACTGCTGTGGACATGTAATAATCTACATGATTGATTCTTCATTGGCTTGCTAGGTCATGCCCTTGTCATACATTATTTACCAGGTGCACCATTCTTACGATGTTTTCTTCATTTTATACTTTTATATTTGTCCAGCGCATTGGCTCCAAAGAAATGTTTTGGCTTCGATAATTCTATTGGCCCGGGCTTATCAGTCTAAACTGCCCTTTCCCAGACAGGAGTAGTTCTTGATACAGTACAAGACCAAACAATCCAAGGTTCTTGCTTATGAATCTTCCACAGCTGTATTATAGTTAGAATTTTTATTTCTCTGTTTAACCATTTGTGTCACGGAGGTTAATTCCACATATGGTAAATTAAGAGGTACCAAGTTCTCAATAGGACACATGTTACTTTCAGTATTGGCCTCCTTTTGCTTTTTTGATAGCGTGTTCCTTCGACAAGGTTACGGAGTCACATAGCCATACAGCACAGCAACAAGCCCTTCAGCCCAACTTGCCCATGCCGACCAAGGTGCCGCATTCACAGAAGTCCCACCTGCCAGTGTTTCGCCCATAACCCTCTAAACCTTTCCTGTCCATGCACCTGTCAAAAAGTCTTTTAAATGTTGTTATAGCAACATCAGCTATCTCAGCAGCTTGTTCCATAAACCCACCACACTCCGTGTGAAAAGGTTTCCCTTGAGGTTTCTAAGTCTTCTGGTTCTTGATTCCCCTCCGGTAAGGGCTGATAAGAGAAATGCAAATATGGTGGTGTATATGGAATTAGGAAAAACATTTAATAAACTCATGAATAAGAGGCAGTGGCAACATAGGTAGGAAAACGATCATGTGACAGAATATAAGAGCGGCAGTGAACAGTTGTCTGTCAGTCTGGAAGAAGGTGCATGGCTTTACTTCCTCAGGGACAGTACCAAGACTGTTCTTCATATAACAACCAATACTTCAGAACATAATTTCCAAACATGCAGTTGACAAAGTTTGAACATGTGAAATCTAGGAAGATCGTAATAGATTTCAAGAGGAATTAGGCTGGAGAAAAGGTAAGCAGAAAATATTTAAAGTGCAAAATCGTACACTTTGATAGAAATGGACCTTCTACAAGCAATTCAAGGGAGTGCAATATGTGGGGCAGCACAATGGCATAGTGGTAGAGTTTCTGCCTTGCAGTACTAGAGACCCGAGTTCGATCCTGACTACGGGTGCTATCTGTACAGAGTTCATACGTTCTCCCTGTGACCTCGTGGATTTTCTCTGAGTGCTCCAGTTTCCTCCCACACTCCAAAGTGTGTAGAATAGTGTTAGTGTACAGGGTGATCGCTGGTCGGCGCAGACTCAACGGGCAGAAAGGCCTGTTTTCGCGCTGTATCTCTAAAGTCTAAAGTAAAATACAAGGACACTAATAAAAGAGAAATGGGAATAAGTTCACAGAAATAGTTGAAATTGGCAGCATATTGTAGGTAGCGAAAGTGATTTGAAAAGCATATGAAATCCTGTGCTATATAAACAGGCACAGAGTACATGGAGGTCATGATGAACCTTTAGGGCTGGTTCAACTGTAACATGAGTATCAAGTCTTAGAGTTCTAGTCATTCAGCATAGAAACAGACAGTTTGCCCCAACGTTTCCATTCCGACTAAATGTCCAATGACGCAAGTCCCATTTTCCTGCATTTGGCCCATATTCTTCTGAACCTTCTTATCCATGTACCTGCCCTGATGCATGTCAAATGTTGTTATTGAACCCGCTGCAACTACTTACTCTAACAGCTTGTACCGTATACAAACCACTGTGTGAAAAGTTGCTCCTCAGGTTCCTATTAAATATTTCCCCTCTAACCCTAAACCTATGTGCTCTAGTTCTTAATTCCCCGACCCTGGGAAAAACACCGTGCTTTCACCCTATTTATTCCCCTCGTGATTTTATACCCTTCATTAAGATAATTCCTCAACCTTCTTTGCTCCAAAGAATACTGTCCTAGCCAACCCAAACTCTCCCTCTCAATTGGTGTTTTTTCTACTAAGAACAGAAGGCATTAGGAAGACATGTGATCTAGATATTTAAAATCACAGAATATTTCTGTGGACATAAACTATTCTTCTTGGCAGAAGGGTCAAGACAAGGAATGGTGATTAGGAGAAGAAGAAAATACATGCAGAGGGCAGGAGGGTGTCATTGGCTGAGTTGCCTTACAAAGACATGGAATGGGTAATAATAGGAAACAATACACTGCCCCCTTACAACAAGCTGAGAAGTTTGAGGAATTACTGGTTAAATCTTATTGCATCAGATATCATTTTAAATCATGATAAGGTATTGGCTGAAACAGTTGACTCAACACACATGGAAATCATAAAATTCTGAATAATACAGCTCCAGTGTGGGAAAATGGTCAATTTCACCAGGGGTAAATTTTGGTATTCTAGCAACATTTCAAACAGGTTTTCAACTCACCCTATTTCAGTAGATAGGCTGTCAAAACTGGGAAATGATATAAAAGGAAGAGTCACTTTATGTTCCTTTTTCTCCATTGAAGAGTTCTCTGCAACATTGACTGAACTTTGCTTGACACTATGACAAGGACAGTTACAAATCAGTAAATTACATAATAGCTATTTTCTTGTCAAATCAACAACATCCATAATGATTTTTAAGTGAATCAATCCCAAAGTGAGTGCCTGGGAGAGAAACATTTCCTATTAAGTTTCATAAAAGCCCTTATATGGGAACGTACGGGTTTGATTAGTACGGGTGTCAGGAGTTATGGAGAGAAGGCAGGAGAATGGGGTTGAGAGGGAGTGATAGATCAGTCATGATTGAATGGCGGAGTATTGATGGGCCAAATAGCCCAATTCTGCTCCTATCACATGACCTTACGTATATATATATATATATATATATATATATATATATATATATATATATATATATATATATATATATATATATATATATATATATATATATATATATATATATATATATATATATATATATATATATATATATACACACACCTTTTCCTTATTCTTTCTTTCTGATATGATTATGTATGTGGCTGTCGTACAGGATTATTTATGAGTATT
This sequence comes from Leucoraja erinaceus, assembly GCF_028641065.1. Taxonomy (NCBI): domain Eukaryota; kingdom Metazoa; phylum Chordata; class Chondrichthyes; order Rajiformes; family Rajidae; genus Leucoraja; species Leucoraja erinaceus. The sequence goes on from NC_073386.1 coordinate 22,624,346, forward strand.
GGAACATCCTTAAATCATGCGGACTTTCTAACCCAGTTTTGAACTACAGGTCAAACAAGATCTGTAGAGAAAGATGTGTTTCAGATCAACGATCATCAGGACAGACGTAGTTGAGTATTTTATAGTATTATAGGTTTTTATGTGAAATTTCCAGCATCTGCAATACTTTTGCATTTCACTATTGTTCTAACATGGATCAAATTCTGCTCGTAAAATTTGATTTTAAGGAAAATATTTAAATGTAACATTTTTCACTAATTTAAGACCAAAATTGTGCATCATGCCGAGTTTACACATTGTTTGTATTAGAGCCATTGAACAAAATATTCCACCAGAAAAAAATCAGTTAATAATTACAATGAATGTTATTATTGAACCAGTGCATGAGACCACAATAGTAGTCAAATGGTGGGGTATATGCAAGCATTAGGAGGGGAAAACAGTGTTATTAATTATCCTGGATACCATGATTATTTAGCTAATAAATTGATTTGCAAACATCAACAGTGGATTTGATTTCAAGGAATGAGATTTTTTAAGTTGTTAGCAAACAGTCCAGTACTACTTTAAACATTATATAAACAGGCAGATGGTTTGCACCAGAATATAGGGACAATACATAGAATTCCATCAGCAGATTTGGATGGTGAAGCAGCAAAGCCAGAGCTAAGGGGGACCTCCAACAGCATCCCAAAGCCTGAAAGATTTGAGAGCTAGCATAGTCTTGGCATTACCTTCACTGGTTATAAAAGCTATTAAGGTAATTTAACCATTTCAAAATGTCTTTGAAACATTTAAAAGTTAAAAAAAAAATTAAATTATGGTTAAATAAATATAATCGGAAATATAAAACCAAATTTAAAAATGTAATTTTTTTTTAAAATGAGCTTTTTGCTTCATATCCATGAATTCATTATCCTAACATCCCTAAGTAAGTTAATCAGGTTGTGAAGCTTAGCTAGACCTAACTTGGCACAGAATCCAAGAAACTACTCGATGTCGAACCTTAGTCAGGTAGAGCTCTACCATCTGGACTCTTGTGGAACAAACAATGATTTAGGATCCCAAATCTGTCACAGTTTAGTTTTGCATGCATGGAAATTCCTAACTCGCTTCCATTTACCACCAAGATCCAAACTAGTATATTTGGACTAGTTTGCAATAAAACACAATGAATGTAAAATAAGAAATGAAGGTCAAAAGGAAAATGTACTAATTACAATTACAAATGTTCATGCTGCTCTAGTTTGTATTTATACGTACACAGTGTCCATCTGAAGGAGTTCAATCTGCTCTCGCAGTGAATCCAAAGCATGCTGATTCTTCTCCTCCTGTGCCTTGAGTTCCAGCAACATCTGTTCAACATGCATTGCAAAATTCTCTTTAGATGAGAGCTCTTCTAGCCGATGACGGATTTCTAAACAAAAACAAATTGACAGTTCACAGTGAACAGTCTAAATTATTGTCATTGTACATTAAGGAGATGCAATGCCATTTCTAAATGCCCTCAGAATGGTAAGAGGCCTCGATCTCCAACTGCTGCAGCCAGCAATTTAAGGTTCAAACACCACTGTTTCATTGGGATTTTGATCCATCAATAATGGATGAATGCCAACATATTTTCAAGTCAGGGTGATGTATAAAGGAACATGGTGTTTTTGTTGATTCAATCTCAACTTTCAGGATGTTAAAGACTACAAGGTTGGGAACTGCTGCTGCTGATAACTTGGTAAATTCTTATAGTACATCTCACACAGTGGAAGGTGGACTGGTAGCAAAATGAGCAAATGTTTAACATTTATGTTTAAAATGTCCATCCAGAGGTTAGTTTTATCCTGGACTGTCAGGTTTCTTCAATTTAGTTCCACAACCAGATGATTGGAGTGAATTCCATTGCACTCTTGCTAGTGGCCTTACAGATGGTAAGACTTTCTCGAGTCAGAAGCGACTCAGTCATCAATAATATTAGTCGGACACCGATAGATTACAAACTATGAGATACTTATGAGATGCTGGAGGTGACTCACTCATCAACATTGGTTCAGTCTGATACCAAGAGATTATAGATAATCAAACTAACATTGTGAAAAAAAGTATTGTAACTGAATAATATATGTTTTAACTGAAAGCAAAGTCCATTTTAGTCTACTATAAGTAAAAAATAAAGTTTCTTAGCTTGAAGTTACTTACCATCTCTTTGCTCCTCCAATTCCCTGTTACGAGTCTGAATATCTGCGAGATATCGTCCGTGCACTTCTGCTATTTCTCGTACGCGTTCCTGATGTTCCAAGTCCCTCTGGATTCTGGGACTCGCCTCATGCTATTCAATGTAGATATATTAAAATTAAGCTTTCTTTAGAGATGAACTTTTTTTTTTGAACAGAACAATTTTCCTTGGATTCACACAATTTCGTACATAATTTTATTTTGCTAATTTCACCAATATGAGCATTAAAGCAATTTGACAATGCAATTGTGACAAAGCCATTCATTTATAAATGCTATGTAAGCAAAGCCCAGATCCCCCTAAACTTCTCAAGTGGAGGATGTAGAACATTGGGGCAATCCTAGAATGATATTCTTGCTAAGATCACCAATCAATGTAACCACATACCGTAGCTTTAAAAGTCTCCGTGAAAGCCTATTATTTTACAAAAATTAGAAAAAGTAACTAAAATACTCCAAAATGTCATCGTAGAGACAATTTTGGTATAGCACTGAATCTTTGAATTCAACCTTCCAGAGATGAATGCTGGAATTAACCACGTCATCTGATGAAGAGTGATCGATCACAACATCCACTTTTAAACATTAGTGATAATTTAAATAATTGATTTTTATATTTTTCATACATTAATGAGCATGTCTAATATCATTCCTTCTGCTTTTTAAAAAGAGGGATTGATGCTCATGAAGTGAATATAATCAGAAGGCAGAGATAAAAAGAGAAATAAAAAATACATGAAACAATATTTTGCTAGACTGGCTCCTTAAATATCTATTTCCATCCCCTTCAACTTCCCTTCAGGCAAATCTAAGGAAGCTCAAGCCATTAGTCAATATGATGGGAACACTTTTTTTTTTAACCAATTCTCCCTTCTTAAATGCCATGCAAACTGCTTTACCCACTACCAGATTTGACTGATCCAGTCCTAATACCTTATCCTGAACTTCTGTCTATCTTTCCCTTCCCCATGATCAAATTTAGTACAAAATCAATTGACTCCAATCTTATAAAATGCTTTGCGTCCAGCTTTCCATCCTGATGTGATTTATCTTGTTATACTTCAGGGCTAATTAGTACCATTATTTGTTCAACAGATTGCCATGGTCACAAAATTTCAATTGCAAATTAAATAGCAACATAGGGATTATTGAGTGGACCGTTTGAGACTATCACATCATGGTGGCATTTCATGCTACATTTATAGTGAGTACCCTTGGAATTCTCAAGCAGCATTTTGGTATTTGCAATAAATACTTCAAATGATAAGTAACGCATTATTAAACATTTATAATTGGTCTGATGGAGAGAATAACGCACGGAAAATATGTACTTTTAAAGGAAATGGCCTTAAATATTTGAAGTATGGGAATATGGGAAGAGATGGAGTAGGATTAACTTCACGTTGGTTGCTGAACTGAAAGGTCAGTGATGGGCACAGTGGCTTCCTTTGATAGAAATTTATTTGGGACATGCAATGAATAACTCAAAACATCTTTAAACTCTGTGTTAGTTGAAGCCAAAAAGAAGTGCAAATTGAAATTTCATTGAGATGATTATGTTGGTGTATCCTGCATGTAGCAATCAACCAGCCAATGAAACCATAAGGTTTCACATACCTCTTCTTGCCAGGACCCATACATAGGCAAGCTTTCTTCAATTGACATCCGTAGTTTGTGAAACTAAATTGATATGAAAACAAGAAAAATAAAATGTTGTGTTCCATTGTTCAAAATTAACTGCCAGACATTGCTGAAAGAAAATAGACCAAAACGTTTGCACCCTGTGGGGAGAATTTGCGAATTAACATCTCAGGAGTAGACTTTTAATTATAATTTCTGATCCAAGCTTGAAATTTATCAACTTGTTACATGTTTATGTCTTAACATTTCATTTTATAATTCAACGTGGTTCCTCAAAAACGTGCAATGAACAGCAATTTTTGCAAATAGATTGACAGGATTGCAGGCGTTTTGGAGGCAGTAATAAAGCCTTAAACACCTTCAACTGTATTTGAAATTTGAATTATATACTTACCAAAAATGAGTTGTCCTGGATATCCTTGATTCACTCTAGACTGCTGTGGAGTCAAATCGGTCATTTGGTGATAAAATATTGCAAACTATGCTAGCGCCCTTCCAACATCACAAGAATGCAAGCAAGTAGTCCATGTGGATATAGAGCGTGCTCCATTATTAATCAAGATATTAAAGCTGAATGTATCTCAGCTGTTTTCCTGAACCTTCTCCATATGTCTTGATTTCCTTTATATCAAAAAATCTATCAATCCTTGAGTGAAATAAACTCTGCGATTGAGCCTCTACTGTTCTCCAGTGCAATTAATTTCAATGATTCATCACCCTTTCAGTGAAGAATTTCTCATCTACTGCAATTCTAAATGGTCTACCATTTACTCTGTCGATTCCTTGCTCCACAGCTAGGGGAAACATCCTCCCTGCTTCCAACCTGTCAAGCCCTGTAAGAATTTAACACGTTTTAATGAATTCTCTTATTTTTCTAAACTCTAAAGAATTCAGTCCCAGTCCACTCAATCTTGCATCATACAGCAACTCTGAAATGAGCCCGTGAGAGCAGAAGAATCCATGTGCAGATTCACACAACCCTTAAGGATCGTGAGATTGCAATAGGACTCACTGTTCTTGCATCCAAGTACTTTTGTAATAAAGGCAAATGCATCATTTGCCACCCTAATGGCTCTTTTCACTTGTTTGTTGGCCTTCAGTGACTTTCACACTAGCACATTTAGGTTGCTCTGAACGTCAAGATTACCCATTATTTAAAAAATACTCTGCTTTCCTCAGCTGGGTACCAAAGTAGATCCTTCCACATTATATTGCATTGCCATGCTCTCACCCACTCATGCACCTTATCTAAAACCCTGAAGCTGCTTTACATCTTTCCCTGCAATTCCACAATTCCTTCTAGTTTTACATCATTAGCAAACTTAGAAATTGAATATTCGGTTCACTCAGCAAAATTGCTGAAATAGACAGTAAATATCTGGGGTCCTATTTGTACCTAATGATTCACAGGTTGCCAACCAGAAAAGGATCCATTTATTCCGATTCTTTGCTTTCTGTCCAATGACCACTTCTCAATCAAAGTCAGCATATGTCTTCAGACATATGCCGCATCCACTGGTTTCCCCCTTATCAACTGTACCAGTCACAGCCTCAAAGAACCCAGTCATTTGTAGAACATGATTTTCCTTTCATAGAAGAATGCCAACTCTGCTCAGCCCCATACACTCTGTGATCTATTCTGCATCAGAAACTTTAGGAAATTACCTGCTGCTGATATCAGACAAACAGGCCATTCACTGCTCTCTCTCTTTCCCTTTTTTATACAGTGGCCTCACAATATCTGCTCTCATTCACAGATACAAATCCAGAATCTATAGAATTTAAAAAGATAATAACCAAATAACTCACCATCACAAGGGCTATTCTTTACAAAATTCTGGATGTACAACACAAGGTCTTTTAGAATTAATGAATTTTAATGCATTTTAAGCTCAGCAACTTCTCCGGTGATACTGAATTATGTCAATTCCTATTTTAGCCAACCTTTTGATTCTCTAATATTTCTTGCAGTTTTTGTATCTTCTAATGTATCACGAAACATTAGTTTTAATTCTGCCATTTTCTTATTCTCTATTATAAATTCCCCCTTTTCCATTTTGAATTTGACTGCCAGTCATAGAGTCGGAGCTGTAGAAGAATTGGAACACAGAAACATGCCCTTCTGCCTACTTCATCCACGCTGACCATTTTTACCCATCTACATTAATTGCATTTAACCCCTCTAGATCTGCATCATCTATGTCTTGCCTATTTGAATGCCTCACCTCCTCCAGCTACGAATCCAATTATTAACTACTGTGCAGAAAATATTCTCCTCAACTCGCATCTAAAACCCTCATCATGTTTGGCACACACATCGTGTTCCTAAGCATATTAAAAAATGTTTTTAATAAGTACAGTAACATTTCAATGCAAGTGGGTCTGCAACCTACTCCCAATTCAAAACCTTCACTGCAGGACCAACTTCATCCCTTTCCTTAACTGCCTTGTAACTTAAAAGAATTATGGTGACTGTTCAACATTCCCAATTTCACTTTCTTAGATATGGTCAAATACTGCCTGTCTCTTGGAGGACTATGTACATATTGTCTCAAAATTTCCTTGGATGCACTTAAACTACACTCCATCAAACCCACTTGCAACCAAGGCAATCCCAGGAAAATTAAAATCCCCCACTTCTGCAACTTCATTGTTCTGACACCTTTCCATGATTTATTAATATATCTGTTCCTCTAATTACCGCTAACTATTGGGAGGCTTATTGGTTTCTATGTTCCTGGTCATTCTGTTTGTTTTTATGTTCCTAGTCAATCTGCTCTCACACTTGACCTTGGCTTATTTTTTAACCATATTCTTGTTTAGTTACCTAGTTTGCTGAGTTACCAAAACGCTCCCAATTCTAAAGCTTGTTGCTATATCTGGCACGTTTTCTCTCAATAGTTTCATAGTTTCTGTTTTCACAATGCATAAACAAGATTGAAAATAGCCTATTCCCCTGGTTTCCTCAACACGTTGACTTAGAACAGCGGTTCTTAGCCTGGGGGCTGTGACCCCCATGGGGGTCATTTGGGGTTTTTCCGAGGGTCATGAAGGGGTTATACATAACATATCAATTTGTTGAGCCCATTTTTAGGAACCTAACAAAGGTACATACCACACACAGTATTTTGTTCGCGTATGCGTGTACGTATATGCACACAAACTGTGTGCGTTGAGAACCATGTCTGCCAAGAAGTGCACGTATAGTGGAGCATTTCTCAAGTTCGGCTTCATAAGCATTGTTCAAAAATCCATGGTCAAGCCACAATGTGTTATCTGTGCCAAGGTTTTGAGCCACGAGTGCATGAATCCCAGCAAACTGAAGATCCATTTGGAGTCCTGTCACAGCGACCTGGCGGGGAAGGGCGTGGAAAAACAAACAGAAGCCTCACTCAAGGGTTTCCACATTGATTCGATGGGTCACTGCGCTCGTCAAAATGAAGCAACGCTGGAGGCTTCATACCAGATTGCTTATCGAATCGCACAGACTAAGAAGCCTCACACCATTGGTGAAGAGCTTATCAAGCCATGCCTTCTCGAAGCAGCGAAGTTGGTGCTGGGGGAACAGCAGTCAAACAAGTTCAGGCAGATTTCCCTTTCGAATGACATAGTCAAAAGTCGAATCTCGTATATGAGTAATGATATTCTGCTGCAAGTAGTGAGCGCTGTGAAGAGCAGTCCAGTGTATTCACTGCAACTGGACAAGTCAACAGATGTTGCCTCATGTCCCAACTGCTAGTCTACATTCGTTACCTCGACGGAGAAGCCATGTGGGAGGAGCACCTGTTCTCGGAGCCACCACTCGGGGAGATGTGTTCAGAATGCTGGAAGCCCTCATCAAACATGAGCTTGGCTGGGAACAATTTGTCGGGGTGTTTACAGATGGGGCACCTTCCATGGTCGGAAACAGATCCGGCCTCAAAGCCTTCGTGAAGGATGTCACTCCCCATGTCTCCTTTACCCACTGCATGATACATCACCATGCTTTAGCGATGAAGACTCTCACTCCTGGTCTTCCAGAAGTGCTTTCAGATGTGATGAAGATTGTGAACCACATCCGAGGGAGCACAACAAACTCAAGAATCTTCAGAGCGATGTGTGAAGAAATGGGCGCCGATTTCACTGTTCTGATATTCCACACAGTGGTGCGCTGGCTTTCATGTGGTAAAGTTCTCAATTGTGTGATTCAACTTCGAGAGGAAATAGCGCTGTTCTTGGAGAGAGGGTGTACCGAGAAGGAGAATCAGCTTCATGAAAAGATGCAGGATGAACAGTTCGTGATGAAGGTTGCTTACTTGGCTGACTTTTTCGCCGAGGTGAATTCCTTGAACCTGTCACTTCAAGGAAACCTCGCAATGCTGCACACGGCTCGTGACGTTCAGGAGGAAGTTTCACCTTTACCAGAGAAGGGTCCAGGACGGTGACACGACTATCTTCCCTGAGATTACGACTCTCCTGGATGCTACGCCAGATGCTGAATGCCACTTCCACGAGGAGATCTCAACCCACCTTCTGGCAATTAATGAAGCCATCGAATGTTACTTCCCCGGACTGGACGACCGTTCTCGTTATGAGTGGATCGTCCAACCCTTTTCCGTTGAAGACAGTGCTATCAGCAATACTGACGTGGCGAAGGTTGAATTCATGAAGATGTGCAGCTCAAGAGTGACTTCATGGAACAAGAGCTCACCATATTTTCGCTGAAAGTGAAGGACTGTCCTGTTCTTTCGAAGAGGGCTCTGGCCCTATTGGTCCAGTCCCCCTCAACCTATCGCTGTGAGGCTGGATTCTCAACCATGATAATTCTGAAAATGAAGGCACACAATAGGCTTGTGATCAAAGCTGCCTTTTGTTTTGGGGGGTCACGGTACTGACCAAGAATGTCTGATGGGGTCGTGGGGACAAAAAGGTTAAGAACCACTGACTTAGAACACCACCTTGCATACATACTCTTGAATTTGTCCATCAATCAACAGCACGCTGGAAGTAACTTCAGCAGAAGTACTACAGCTGCTCAGTAATGTGCCTGACCATCACCTACTGAAGAGCAATTAAGAGTGGGAAATATATGCTCCAGACAGGAGATGCCCATATCCCAAATTTTTTTTTAAATCCAAGTTTTTGTGATTATTTGCAACATCACTCATTTGGATTCACTAATGGTGCCATGCCATAATCATAGCACCAAATTCTGCCTTTACGTCTCCTCTGAACATTTACATATATTCTCCAACATTTCAATTATTGCTTAGTCGAATATTGATACTTTTGAATATTGGAGACTCAATTTAAATCTTTGAATGAGATTTAAAAGCAAATTTGAGATTCTGAGTGGTCATCAGAAATGTGCTTTCAAATAAAAGATCACAAAACGTGGTGTCTCCAAAGCAGCGAAATAGAAACATGTTTTTATCTTGATTGAGGTAGCAAGATAATAAGTAGCAAGATAAATAAAGAGCACTTAGACAAATGAGAATCATGTGTTGGAATGACTCACCCGAATTGGGATACAGATTTAACCTCAAAACTCGCCAAACAAGGACCGTCCACTTTTGTGGAAATTACAAGATACTATGGAATGGAATAGTTAGGGTAAATGCACAGAGTCTTTTATCCGTAACAGGGAAATTAAGAGCCAGAGGACATTGTTTTAAGGTGAGGAGGTAAGATTTAATAGAAACCTGTGGGGCATATATTTTGTTTACACAAAGGGTGATGAGTATAAGGGTGATGAGTGTACTATCACAACATAAAAACACATTTATTCAGGTACAGGGATAGGATAGGTTTAGAAGGATATGGGCCAAATGCAGGCAAGTGGGACTAGTGTAGATGAGGCATGTTAGTCAACGTGGGCAAGTTGGGCCGAAGGGTTTGTTTTCACGCTGTCTGACTCTTATGACTATCTGTAAAACCAAGAATCTTAAAAAAAAAAATCACTTTTTCTACTTCCATTTCGCAAGGCTAGGCGCCAAAATAATCATTACAGCAGAATTACATTAACCATACAGTATTTAAGATTTTGTACTATTCCTCTAATATCTTGTGCAGATTGCTTCACTGCTTTCATTACTTTGGAATTTTCCAGTAATTAATATCACAATCATTCACATGGTTCCCTCCTTACCTCATCAGTCAATCTTCTAAAGGCACGACTGTCAGCCAAGCTGACCTCAGGTTGGTGTATCCGCAAAAGATTAAATTCCCCTTCATTGAGTGAATTGATACTAAGATAATTATTTTCCTCTTGTTGCTGTAGATAGCTTCTGCTCTTGTTTTTCTTTTCCTGGTGCACAGTATTCATATTGGGAGAGAAAATAATTAAATATTCTTTCTTAGAAATTGTTAAAACACAAGTTGAATAAATGAATGACTATTGGTTTACGAGCGATCAAATGTCTGGAAAATATATATATTTTTTAAGTCACTCAGCCTTGTAACATACAAAAGGTGATTCAATGAAAAGCTGGGGATTGACCTCTACTACAGAATCTCAGACAACCAGAGATGGTATTGAATTGCACACTTAGTACAAATGTGCATCTAATGGAAATTGGAATTCAGCAGAAATTCTTTCACCGTATAAATTTTGGTGCCCAATTTATTAGAATGGATTTGCAGCAATGTGAGGAAATGTTCTCTCATCAGCAGCATGATCTAGCATACTAATGGTAGGGTAATATTATCCTGTTCAGAGTTCAGAATCAGCAGAAATGGGATTTAAAAGCAATTTGAGTGAGGTGTGCTCATCGACTATAATACCTTCGAAACAAGGAACTGCAGGTACTGGTTATTACACAAAAGGACACACATTGCTGGAGCAACTCAGCAGGTCAGGCCTACAGCTTAAATAATGCACCTTCGGACTGATTGTAAGGGTGGAGGGAGAATTATGGGGGCTCTTTTCTTCCTCCCTACTACCAGTCTGAAGAAAGGCCTCAACCCTCAAGACTTCACCTATCCATGCTCTCAAGAGATGCTGCCTGACTTGCTGAGTTACTCCAGCACTTTGCATCCTTTTAACTATAATACCCTATTCTAGATATGAATATAAGATCTTAAAAAAACAACTAATTTGTTGTCATTTACCTTGAGGATTCATTTGTTTATGAAGTGAGGAATAACGATTTGAAGGTCACACATTTAAAACATGCAAATAGCTTTTTACCCTCTCTCATTACATAGATTCAAAGGAGACTATCACTAAAATGGTCCAGAAAGAGAAAGGTTCAAACAGAGTGGGTGATTGGAAATTGGGCAGAGCAAGGGTAATCAGACAGCATGAGATTTGGGAGCGAGGACAGCTGAGAAAGATTCTCTTCTGCATTAATGCAAAGGGGATTTGAAGATTCTTGATAAATCCATTTAATATAATTTTCCCCTTTAGATCCTTGTTAAAAATCAACTGTGAGAACACAATTCCTCCCCTTTCCCCCACTCCTGAGATTACAACGCTGCATGCTGAATCCACACAAAAGCCACTAAATTTACCTCACTATTGGCCTTTCTATAAATATTTCATATTTAGATGTCTTGATGGTTTTCTCACTGACAACACATATACATCCAATGAATGTGACATGAAGCATGCAATCCTAGACTGATTACAATGCTTCAGGAATGAGTTTCTATGATTTCCCCCATCCAATTTCAAAATATTAGACCACATCAATTCTAAGCTATAACAACTGTTTTATCTTCACCAATAAAAACTTTTTTTTACTATATTAACTGAGGCTGACCGCTGAAATTTCCACGGTATAGCAGAAATAAGATATTTGACGGATGATGTCAACAAAAGAGGAGCCAATATTACTAAAGATTTGCAAGTGCATTGCACCAAAGTTCTTTACAGAAATAACATACTTCTAAAGTGTTACTCATGCAGATTTCTTTCAGAAAGCTCTTTTGATTATGAGAAAATTGGTTGTAGCAATATTCAGGCATAAGTATCATCCAAGAATCATCTCCTTGCTTCTTTTCAAAATAATGCAGCAGGATCTTCACCAAACAAGTCACAAGGACACTTGCAATGCCTCTTTTGAAAGACAAAACCCTCAATTGTAAAATCAATTTAAATGTCTACTTCTACATCTTTTATAAATGGGACTCAAGTCCATAATTTCCTGATGTGGACTCAGCTGTCAATTTAGTCATAGCTCTCATATTCCAAATATTAACATCAATTTTAACAAAGTTCGGTGTTGTTTATCTTCTACCTCATTACTGCTTTGATCCCATCTCCCTGCAAATCTAGTTTAAATCCTCCCAGGTGGCATCCAACAGTTCTGAAAGCTGTAACCTAATATTGAAAATAGCTCCATCATAATCTCAATTCCACTATATTCCATGCTTCATTGAATCACGGATAGCATCTCATCGGTTAGAATGGAATGGAATACTTTATTGTCACAAGTGTCTAGGCACAGTGAAATTCTTTGCTGCATACCCAATGTATACAAATACATTGTATTATACAATGTATACAAATAAAAGAGATGCACGCCATTTGAATTCAACTAATTTATGAACACCATATTGAGGAGAAACAACATCCAATTAATCCATGACACAATTAATCCATGGCACACAGTGCAACATGTCCAATAACACAGTGGAAATAAAGGGTTTGGTTATTAAGTGTGAAAAATCAAACAGGATAGAAGGGTTCATGGCACAATAAAAAGACATGTTCACAAGTAGAAGTGTGAAAGAAAGGGAAGTTACATAGACTTTCATGGTATGATATATATAGGTTACTGCAAATTGATGTTAATCAAACATTTAAAACACATGTGTAAGAAGGAAATGCAGATGCTGGTTTAAACTGATGATAGACACAAAAAGCTGTAGCAGCGGGACAGGCAGCATCTCTGGAGAGAAGGAATGGGTGACGTTTCGGGTCGAGACCCTTCTTCAAACCACATGACCCACTGTGGATCTCCGAAAATAAGATTATTTCAAGCATTACTTTTAACTTTTCAAGAATGTTCTACATTTCACTGTCTGCGAGTAAATTAAAAAACAACCCATCTTTATTGGTGTGGTCCGTTGAAGGAAAATTTAGAGATGACTTTCTGAATGCCTTGATTAAAAGGGTCAAAACGGCTCGCTTTACATTCCTTATCATGAATATTACCAGGAGCTTCAACCATAAAGAATCTCTCATCCCATGGTACACCAATATATGGAGAAAGTAACACCACCGCATGGGAAAGAAACGAGTTTTAAACAAAAATCAATAACAGGCGAATTTTAGACAAATAAAATGAGAGCATGCATGGAGATTAAAAAAAGCAAACACTGTAAAATAGTCTGAAAGTGTAAAGTACCTAAAAATGCAAATACAGGAGATATACAGTTGCCTTACCATACGATCTGGAGTGTTTATTTTTGTTGCTTCATTTATTCTGTTAACTCGAATTCCATGATTTTTAGGCAGGCGGCTTCTTGGGTTTTCTTTTAACAAGGAAGAATCTCCAAAACAACTGCCTATACAAAATTTATCCTTATGCTTCTCTAATAGTCCCAAGGACCTAAAGCTCATGCTGCAGTTGTGGCAATGGAAATTCCCGGAATCCACCATTCTGAAGTCCAAAGTCTCCCTCAGTTATTTAATACAAAAGTTTGGAGGGATCCAAACTCGTATACCTGCACGATCAGATACGTTTTCAAACTTTTAACAAATAACAGAATATACTACCAATAGTAGCCATTCAAGGGTTTTTCTTGTTCTTTGTAAAATCTAGCACTTCAATGTAATGTTTGATCTACAGACCTGGTCTTATCTAGAAATTAATATTTGCATGTAGTTTTTCCTTCTCCCATCAAAACAATTAACTGCAGTAGAATCAGTGTCAATGATTAGCAACAGAAATAGGTACTGCTTCTAAAATCAAGTTCTGAGGTGTTGTTTTCAATAATTTGCATTCTGTTCCCTTGACAACATCAACAAAAACCCATAACAACCAACAATGTATAAACCTCAACCAAAATGCATAGACTACTTATTCAACATAAGTGTTCCAACTCACTACTTACCCACCCACAACCCCACAGTAACAAACCTGATACTCCAGTATTTTGAGACATTCAGTTTTACCATTTCTTCAAAAGCATTTCCACTGATAGACTGCATTTCAGAGCAGTGTATTGTTTGGCTTGAACGAGTATTGTTGCTAGGATACTCTGAGAGCTGGGAGCTTAAACTTGGCAAAGTAATCTTTGCAAGAATGACTGTTGCGATCCTACTGAATTGCCGACGGTATTATCAGATTAACAAGAAAACAAAAATGTAATTAAATGAATCACTTTATTACCTCATTTAGAAATACATATTAGTATTTCATAGCATTTATCATAGAAATGGCATTCAAAGCACTTCAGCTATTGCTGTACTTATCCCAATAGTTACACAAATTGAGTCTATCATTAGTCTCTTAATACGATATCATGATCTTAGTAAATAAGTTTTGACATCCAGTTATTAGAAGACAACCTACTTGATTTTAGTTTGACATTCTTCTGAGCTTCTTCAGATATAACAAAGTTACATGTCAATTTTTGCTTTAATGATGCTATGACACTCAATATGAACTGGGTTTTCATTCCTTGTTCATATCATCATCAAAACTTTTTTTTTTTAATGCAGTTTTGAATACTGGAACATGTAATAACATACTAATGTCATTCAAAATGCAGTATCTCAACCATTCTTCACTATTGCTGATGCAATATTCACCATCTACAGGATGAAAAACACCAACTCAGTTCCTTTGACAGTAATCCTTTCTTAACAAGCATCGTCATTGATGAGAGGATGAAACCATCTACACAGGAAAATGACTTAAATTTTATGAAATCTCACAGAGTTTGACTTGCATAGCTGTGCCGTTAATAACCTCAAATCTCCCATCTCCAGGAACATGATCGTCACAAGGACTGATTCTCAAAGAGCAACCATATTCTTGGGATGAGCTGCAAATGCTGTTCTGCCAACATTGACCAAATCCTAAGATGACATAATCAAATAACTATCCACAGATAAAGTAACTATTTTTAAAAATGAAGTTGATATTTTCTAGTTACAAAGCATCATTCAATGGATGCGAGCCCCAATAAACAAAACTAGGCCAGTGGAATTTTATCAAAACTACCAACAATTTTAGAACATATGTGCTGAACCCTTATGTTTGTCCATGTAATGCATGTTGGCTGAATATCGGCATACGTTTGGTTGAATTTCATTGTGGTAGATATTTAATCTGAAACAAACAATTTAGTTACACAGTAACTTAAAGAAAAACCTCAATAAAAGTGTTAAAACACAAACCATTTTGGCAAACTGATGCAAAATATTTATTCCAAGTTATTTTAATGCAGTAGTTTTTCTCATACAGATATTCATATGTGATAGCCACTTATTTAAATTTGTAAATAATGTTATCAAAATAATCTTAATCTTTGAAATTTCACAAAATTCATATTTTACAATCCACCCTGAATATCAAGGCTGTTTGAAGAACTTAAAAGCTCCTATCGTGAATATTTTACAACTGTACCAAAGAAATGGATAAACCTCTGGTGACAAAGTTTGTTTCATCTTCTCAAAAGGTCACGACATTGAAAAACATATGTAGTTAACATTATTTTTGACAATATCATCAATATTATGAATTTGTCTCTGATACTGCTTGTTCTATCACATTGCTATCCCTACTAATTGTCTGCAAATATTTTTTTCCCCCAAGCTTTTGAAAAAAATACCCATTTTTCCTTGCAAATGATTACTCGTTATGTGCTTTGCCCCTTTTCTTCTTTATTGACATTTCATTCTACGAAGCATTCAACAGGACCAGCTGGTCAAAGAAAAAAAGAAAAAAAGCTTGACAAGCAAATTCTCTTCTTTGGGATATGATCATCTCCCGTTGTGCATGGAAAAATATAACTCTGTGCCAAAAGAGCTTTAATAAGTTTAGTCCTTCAGCTATAAGAAAACATATAACGTGAATTCCATTTGTATCAAGTTTAAGCATCATCATCAGAATTGGTACTACTGCTAGTTTCAGAATCTGAATCTTCAGGAAGCCCTGGACTGAAAGTGCCTCTCCATTGGGCGAAATGTAAAGCTGTACATGGGTTCTTCAACTGAAAACCATTTTTCCTAAAGCCATTTTTCTTCAGCTGCAAAGAACAATTGAAACATTTTGGATTAGCCATTGCTTTTCTTCACACACAGATGTTTAAGAAAGCACATTCAGTTCTATAAAGTAATCGGAATATGACCTTAAAATACTTATCCTGTGAAAATTAGTGCAATTGCTTTAAGTTTGCTCCCAGATTTAAAGGAAGTTCAGTCAATCAAACAAACAGCACCACTGAAAGTAGCAAAAACATTATACCTTCAAAACTACATTGAAGGTAGAAAATGAGGAAAACAAGAGGGTACGAAAGGGGATATTAAAGCAAAGCAGATGCGTGACCCAAGTCTATTGATAAAACTGTTACAATTGAGATGTTTAAAATAGGCTGTTAGCACACACATCTATCCAAATTATACTGAGGAAATGGAGTTAGTAAATAGAACAGCTACTCCCATATTCCTTTTCTCTCTTTACTTAGTTTTTAGCAATAAATGAAGGACAACATAAGAACCCATCAGTCATAAAAGTAGGATTTACAATTGGGACATCTCAAATTAATCTAACAAGATTCATGATTCTGAATCAGCCATGACCAAAGCTGGGATTGTAACATTAACATAAATATTAATATTTTGTAGGCAAATTATTATGGCAGCACTTTAATATGAAGATAATGTTGTTTTTTTAAAGTTCTTAATTGACATTGAACCAAAATAACTTGATGTCAATCTTTCCCATACCTCAAGTTCTTTCTTCTCAGACATGAATCCCGAATGACATCATATTGAATGGAATGAAATACTAAATTCATGAAAGGAATATCATGATATAATAGAATAGCTTTGCTTAAAAGGAATAAAGAACCAGATAAGAAGCACTACTGCACTATTGCACTACTAAGGAGAGGTCACTGATCAAAAACATATTCTTATCTACAGATGCTGCCTGACATATATCTTTGATTAGTGCGGGTATCAGGGGTCATGGGGAGAAGGCAGAAGAATGGGGTTTGGAGGGAGAGATAGATCAGCCATGATTGAATGATGGAGTAGACTTGATGTGCCGAATGGCCTAATTCTGCTCCTATCACTTATGATCTTATGACACGCAGAATGTTTCCAGCACTGCCTGCTTTTGTAACAGTTACCAATACATATTCTGGATCAATATTTAAACACATCCTGGGTTAACTTCAACAAACAGATTATTTATGTAGCGTAGACAAGCGCGGTTTCACAAACCTAGGGCTTTCCATGAGAGAACAAAAGCTACGAATAATAATAGCAACACAGTAAAGCATATGGAGCATTACACCTAATGAGTGAAATCAGTCCACAAAACAAAGCATTTAACCCAAATGAAATTATTGGCAAAATGCAATTAAATTATTCTGTCCAATTTTGATGGTCAACTTTTAGATTGTCAAAGGAATGGATTGTACTTTCATATTTCAAAGAGATTACGAATTGAAATCATTTATCCTGATAAATGATCAGAAACACAAAAAATATATTCACAGGTTCATAGGCAACAACTCTTGTGCACTAATTTTCAAGGAAAAGATAGTCATTTCACAATCCATACAAGCCCAACTATAATACAATTTGCATGCAAGTAAGTTGTATGAGGAATGGAAGATAATTTTTCATGCCGAAAGTCAAGCACAAAAGTGGGGTGTCACGGTCTTAGCGTTGGCTGATGAATTATTGCTTAAAAATATCCTGGATACATCAGATCACTAGAACAGCTGATTCAACAATAATGATATATGTATGGCAGGTGACAAATGGAAATAACTTCCAATTTGATTTGAGTCTGCTTAAATGCTAAAGAGAGAAATTGCAATTTGGTGGCCTAACATTTGGTTCTTGCGATGGGGGATAACAAATTAAACTTAATTGCATTTGTACACTTAAAAAATATTTGAAAATAATCTACCTTTCATTTTCAAAATATTCACAATCAATTTCAGTGGAATGCACAACACATTCTGCATTAAAAATGTGATGGAAGGACAAACATATAATTTCAATAGCCAAATCTAAGTAAGTCGCAGGGTCAAAAACAATTTTTAACAGCTTTGCATTCCATGTCCAATTTCTGGAAATAGTTGGAAGAAATCATTTGGCACATGACAAGAATTCAACAGAAATGATCTGAAGGGAATTTAACTGAAACAAAAATATGACTTGAAACATTTCCAGATTATAAAATTCATGGGAATAAATTCAATTTTAAGACTCAGTCATGCAACACAGAACATGTTTGGCATAACATATCCCACTTTTCAAGAAAGGAGCGAGAGAGAAAACGGGTAATTACAGACCAGTTAGCCTGACTTCGGTGGTGGGAAAGTTGCTGGTCAATTATTAAGCAGGTAATAATGGGGCATTTGGATAGCAGTAAAATGATTAGTCAAAGTCAACATGGATTTATGAAAGGGAAATCATGCTTGACTAAACTTCTGGAATTTTTTGAGGATGTGACAAGTAAAATGGATGAAGGGATGCCAGTGGATGTAGTGTATCTAGACTTTCAGAAAGCCTTTGATAAGGTCCCGCACGGGAGACTGGTGACTAAAATTAGAGCACATGGTATTGGGGGAAGGGTGTTGACATGGATAGAAAATTGGTTGGCAGACCGGAAGCAAAGAGTAGGAGTGAACGGGTCCTTTTTAGAATGGCAGGCAGCGGCTAGTGGAGTGCTGCAACGCTCGGTGTTGGGGCCTCAACTGTTTACCATATATATTAATGATTTGGAAGAGGGAATTAGGAGCAACACTAGTAAGTTTGTGGATTACACAAAGCTGGTTGGCAGTGTGAACTGTGAAGAGGATTTTAGGAGGTTGCAGGGTGACCTGGACAGGTTGAGTGAGTGGGCAGATGCGTGTATAATATAGATAAATGTGAGGTTATCCACTTTGGCTGCAAAAACAAGGGGGCAGATTATTATCTCAATAGGGTTAGGTTAGGTAAGGGGGAGGTGCAGCGAGACCTGGGTGTCCTTGTACACCAGTAACTGAAAGTTGGCGTGCGGGTACAGCAGGCAGTGAAGAAAGCTAATGGAATGTTGGCCTTCATAACAAGAGGATTTCAGTATAGGAGTAAAGAGGTTCTTCTGCAGTTGTATAGGGCTCTGGTAAGACCCACATCTGGAGTATTGTGTACAGTTTTGGTCTCCTAATTTGAGGAAGGACATCCTTGTGATTGAGGCAGTGCAGCGTAGGTTCACGAGATTGATCCCGGGGATGGCGGGACTGTCATAAGATTGAAAAGACTAGGCTTGTATTCACTGGAGTTGAAGGATGAGGGGATATCTTATAGAAACATATAAAATGATAAAAGGACTGGGCAAGCTAGATGCAGTAAAAATGTTCCCAATGTCGGGCGAGTCCAGAACCAGGGGCCAGTCTTAGAATAAAAGGGAGGCCATTTAAGACAGAGGTGAGAAAAAACATTTTCACCCAGAGTTGTCAATTTGTGGAATTCCCTGCCACAGAGGGCAGTGGAGGCCAAATCACTGGATGGATTTAAGAGAAGAGTTAGATAGAGCTCTAGGGGCTAGTGGAATCAAGGGATATGAGGAGAAGGCAAGCACAGGTTATTGATTTGGGACGATCAGCCATGATCACAATGAATGGCGGTGCTGGCTCGTTGGGCCGAATGGCCTCCTCCTGCACCTATTTTCTAAGTTTCTATAAATACAAACCATCGTTATAACACTAATTCCATTTTCCAACGCTTGGTCTGTAGACTTCCATTAAGTGGCAATTCAAGTACAAGTCTATATACTTGTTGTATGAAGGTTAATAAACAAATTTGAGCAACTGGTACCCAAATTAAAAAAACATCTAATATTAACTATGTGGGATTTAAGAGACGTTTTGATATGTACATGGAAGTGCAGGGAATAGAAGGAAATGGACCATGTGTAGGTAGATGAGATCAGATAACTTGGCAAAAAGATTGTAGACTGAAGGGCCTGTTCCTGCGCTGTACTATCCTATGTTAACTGATATAAATACAAATTTCACATAATCTGCACATTCGAAGAATGAAGGGTTAATCTCTTATTGGTATTTCATATCCACCTAACCAATGTAACTTCCTTTATATATATCATGATAAAAGACAACTTTAAGAATATATCTCTCTGCATCAAAGGACGAGTTCTGAACAGAATTCCTCAAAAAGGTTCCAACCTAAAACTGTCATTTCCCTCTACAGAAGCTGTCTGAAGTCTTCCAGCAGTTTATCGATCTTTGCTCAAGACTTTCTAAGTTGGGTATGAGTACTTTCACTGAACCAAAGTGGGCAACAATAGCTTTTATTTTCTGAAAATTCTTCCATTCTCTCAAAAACTTTGTTTAAATTTCGCCTCTGATGCCGTCTTTCTTTTTTGAGTTGGCATCAATTTTCTTTGCAATTTAAAAGGAGTCAAATGCAACCAATAATCAAATTTGTAGACTGGTCTAATTATTAACTTGTACACATGCTATGTAATAAAGTTACACCGCAGATTCTTAGAAAAGGAGAAAACATGGTGTTTATGAGGGGCAGAAAAAAAATCTATGGAGAAGATCAAAGTAATATAGGACTGTTGAGGTCAAACTCATCGGGGGTAAAGATCAAGAGCACATAATTAGTTCATGTATTGTAACAAATGCAATTTAGTAAAATGATACAACATATTACCAGCTCAAGTTTAGCCTGAAACTCCCTGAGCTCATCTTCAGTCAGAGGCATGAAGTTATCATCACTCTCAGGGCACTCTTGCCAACCCATTACTTTCAATAATCTGTGCAAAAATACAAGTTCAAATGTTAGCGCTGCTGATGTTGCTGTTATTGCTATTTCACAAAGTTTGCAGAGACCACATTATAATCATTATCATTGGGCAGTAACATTCCGCTGATCTGAATCTTCAGCTGCTAGCATCTACATGTTGCTCTTCAGCAGCAATCCGGGTTCTCCAATGCCAGTGGCCAGCCATATAGTTGAAATCGACTTTACTTGCATGAGCTCCTCCAAAGAAGACACTACACGCTTCAAATGGGCTCTGACTTAACTCTTCAATGGTGTCAGCCACATGTTCATTTATCATCCAAGTGAAATATCTTTCAATAACAATTATCTGAAAACAAGCATGATTCCAGCACTTAAAGGAAAACAATACTGATCAGACTTTACAATAAATTGTGTGTGTGCGCTTTGGTGTAGGGGAGGAGGGAATCCAGGTGGGAAATTCAGAAATTCAAACCATATGTACAAAATTGAAGTGCAGAGTAACAAAATAAGGACTGATAAAGTGTTATTCAGAAGAGTATTGTCCATATGCTCCATAAGAGTAGGAACGTAGCAATAGTATTTGCATGTATGCAGCATTCTCAACAAGGCAAATCATTGACCGGAACGAATTAGAAAATGAAATGAACAGAGATAGTTCCAAAGTGAACGAAGCTGGAAATAGTCAGAATACACAACTTTATAAAGCAGGTAAAATAGAAAAGCGGGCAAGTCAGCCTAATATTAAAGAATTAGATATAAGCAGTGGAAAGTCAGTAGAAATGAATAATCTTACCTCAGAGATTAAGTAGTTGTATGACATAGGTTTAATTAAAAAAGACCAAGGGACAAAAAACAGTATTGGGAGTTGCCTGTTGCGTCCAAAGCAGTGTAAAGCAGGAAATTAAAGGTTCACGTAAAAAGGGTAATAAAATAATCATGAAGACAATGATCTACGTAAGCACTGGGCAACCCGAATAAGCCATAATAATGTGGTGGATAAATTGATGCAATGTCTTTTGATGGTTTTCTTGATCAGTATATGAAGAAAACAATTAGTTATTTCAGATCTCACTTTGTGCAATGAGAAATATGGATACACAAAAATCAGAAGGCTATTCGCCCTTTAAATATGCTCTCCTATTCAATTCAATCACAGCTGATCCTTTGTCCAAATACCTTATATCTGTTTCTCCCATATCCTTGAATCTCTTTTGCAATTTTCTCCTTCTCCCTGTGACCACAAAGAGTTATGCCCCTGTCCCACTTAGGAAACCTGAACGGAAACCTCTGGAGACTTTGCGTCCCACCCAAGGTTTCCATGCGGTTCCCGGAGGTTGCAGGTAGTGGAAGCAGGTAGGGAGACTGACAAAAACCTCCGGGAACCGCACGGAAACTTTGGGTGGGGCGCAAAGTCTCCAGAGGTTTCTGTTCAGGTTTCCTAAGTGGGACAGGGGCATTAAGCTGCTACTTTAACCGATGCAAATGAAAGGGTGGGCTTTACACACAACATCCACAAAACAAATGTCCTCAACCATAGTGCTTTACAACAACAAACAATCATGATGAAACCCTGGAAAAAATAGACCACTTCCCACAAAGACAGAAATTAATAACGAAAGGAATGAGTTGATCTCATTCTACATCAAAAAGTCTTGTCAATGTCTGGCAGATATTGCAAATTGAAGTAACAGCACCTCATATTTTGCTTCGGCAGCTTATATTTCTCTAATTTCAAGGTGCTCCTGCATTCCCTCCTCGCTCTCTCCCCTTCCACTACCCTTGCCGTCCTACCAGTTCCACTGTTCGCATCCTTGTACCCCTCTTGTTAATACACCTTCCCCAGCCAACAAATGGGCCATTATGGTGTCCACCTTTCCCAAGGTCATCTGTTGCTGGTCTGATGTTCTTGCCTTTTCTCGCTTCCAGTTTATTCCGACTCCCTACCCCTCACCTCTACATTCAGTCTGCAGAGGGGTTCCAGCCTGCAATGTCACCTTTTCTTTTCTCCAGAGATGCTACCCGACCGCCAACTTTCTCCAGCATTTTGTGTCTATCTTCTGAATTATATTTCACCCAGCTATAGTAGCAAGAACTTGAGTAAAAACACCTCTCCTGCTTCTTAGTTTATTCATATGGATCATCACTATCCTTTCTGAAATAATATTTTGAGGTAATTTAAAATTAAAAACGATATTCTACTGTGAAACCACACTCAACAAAACTGTTAGAATTCAAATTTGTGGAATCTCTCTCTTTCAACTTTAGAAGCTTAATTAGTCTGCTCCAAATCTTAATGTCAAACTATTGTCAAGCTTTATGCTGTAATTTAAAGAATTTTTAATCATAGATCTCGCAAACATCCAAATATGCATACCTATGTTCTGCCTCAAGAGAACTGGAAAGGTAGTTTTTTTCTGGACCAAAGGAGGAAATGTTATGCTGATGACCATTCGCTTTCCCATTTCCCTTCCTTTCTGGAATATTATGGACACAGTCCTATTGGGGGAAAAAGTTCAAATAAACAAATGCATAATTGCATAATCAGAAAGTGGTTAGGATAGCTTTGGAATATGGATTTTACAAAGTCACTATTTCATTTCAAACCCATTTCAAACTATGGAACATTTTAGTGAGTAAATAGAAAATGGAAATGTTCCCATCTTCGCAAAGCATCTGCGTAGAGAGAATCACAGGATTGCTATTAATTCTGTTTTTTTCTCTCTACATGTTGTCTAAATTATACAGTATTTCCAGCATTTTGATTACAAACCATATTTATGGTAACCATGGTATTTTTGGTTTTGATTTGAAAGGAGTACCAGAAAATATAATTATACTATTTGCTTAGAAAGCACTATTAAAAAACATGAAAAATATGACTGTTAGAAATGGGAGCTGCAATGAACGTTTTATTTCACATCAAAAAAGCAAAACATGCTTGGTATAACAAATTCAGGCATAAACATAACATTTGAAACAGCGGTCGACGATTTCTGTCAAGATGATTGTAACTGCAAATCCTGCAAAGGCCCTGTTCCTGTGCTATACTGTTCTACGTTCTACGAAAAATTATCAACACCAATTTCAGTACTGATAGTTTTGTAACAAGTCCTTAATGAGAAAGTGATCGTCACAAACATTTTTGTAACTTAACAAATCTCTCATGAAGTACTTGGCCTCAAGTTATCAGAATTTCCCCATTTGCCTCCATAGGAGATTTCAACCAGCAGTCTGTCACTGGGCAAGTGAAAAATTTGGTTGCGAGAAACAGAAAATGACCCCTCTTGAGAAAGCAAACCATGATGCTTTTTTCACTATCATCGGCAAATACCACCAGCATGTCTCCTGCCCCGATCTTACGGCTACATCATTAACAAGGTTGCCTAGTACTCCATCCCTCACTCTCATTTCAGCCTGAATGATCGTCTGCAAGACAATCAGAGATGCCGAAAGACTTCCAAAATAAGTTGGAGGCACAATTTAATAAAGTGGATGTCAGCCAAATATACTAAGGCCAGAATACCATATTGGGTTGCGTCAAAGTCAGGGGCAATTTCCGGCAAAGAAAAATCTCTACTGGATGAGCTTAATACTTTCTATGCTAGTTCGGAACAGGCAAACAAAGCCCTGCCCTGTCATTCCGGTCCTATATTTCATGGTAGCAGAAGTCAAATCTGTTTGCATGAGGGTAAATTCTTGGAATGAGACCAGCCCACATAGAGTCCTTGGACAGGTTCTGAAATTGTGTACCAACCATCTGGCCACAGTCTACTGTCCCCATCTGCTTCAAGGAAATCTACATCATTTCTCTCCCAAAGAAAAAAAGTGATCTGTCTCATGATCTAGCACCCAATGGCTCTGAATATGACGATAATAAAATGCTTCGAAAGATTTGTAATGACATTTGTGCCAGTCTTCCGTACAGAAAAAAAATGTATGGAGGACGCCATCTCTCTGACATTACATTCAGATAAGAATGTGCCTATTCACCTTATCACTGGCCCTCATAACTTTATGAATCGTAGCTTCTTATGGTCCACGGAAAAATACACAGACTAACTAGCCTCCCATTGCATCTCAAAAACTCTGGTACCGATAACATATTTGCTGATTTTTCCCCCCGCTCTTTTCAGTTTAATTGACAATAGGTGCAGGAGTAGGCCATTTGGCCCTTTAATGGCACCTTTCCTTTTGCAGAGCAACCAGAACTGTACACAGTCCTCTAAATGTGGTCATGCCAACATCTTGCACAACTGTAACATGATATCCCAACCTCTGTATACAATATCCTGACTCGTGAAGGTAAATGTGCCAAATACCATCTTCATGATGCCGACTTCAAACCCGATCATCTGTATCTCCACCTTCATGGAACTATATAGCAGTAAACCACGGTCTCTCTGTACGATAACACTCCCCAGACCCCTACCATTCACCGTGCAAATTGTGCAAGTCTAGTCTTAAGAAAACACAACAGCTCCCATTTATCTGAATTCAATGCTGTCTGCCAAACTTTGGCCCAGTTGATCCTCATCAAATTTTAGTCATTGACCTTCTTCATTCTCCACTATATTACTAATTTAGAAGTCACTTCCCCACGTTACTAACCGTTCCTTCACATCCAAATAGTTATTAAAAATACATAAAGCATCCGCAGTCTTCTGGCACCTCAACCGTGGCTATCATCTGTCTGTGGTCTTGCAATTAATCCCCTTGATGATGTCAGAGGATCCACACGATTAGGTCCTGGGGATTTATATACTTTTTAAGATCTCCAGTACTTCTTCTGTAAGGTGGACTCTCTTCAAGACATCACTATTACTTCCTGAATTCAGTAGCATTCATGTCTTTCCCCACGGTAAATACAGGTGAGAAATCTTCATTTATCACAATTCCCTTTTCCTGAACTTTCACACACAGACAACCTAATTGATCTTTCAGGAACCCTATCTGGTTACTCTTTTGCCCTTAATATATTTGTAGATTCTCTTTGGATTCACCTTTATCTTATCTGCCAAAGACACCTCCTGTCCCCTTAATGGCCACACAATTGTCCTCTTAAATGTACTCCAACATTTCTAATACTCCCCTATCTCCCAGCTGCCTATAGCTGACATAGGCCTCCTTCTTATTCACTAGAGCAGCATTTCTCAACTGGGTTCCCCCCGGTGCACTAGGGCTCCGCGAGAGGTCGCTAGGGTTCCGAGAGAAATAGCGATAAATAGGCTAATCATATACAAATGCATTTTTGTGTCATTTGTGTGTTAACGAAATCTAGTGATGTTAACAGGGCTTATATCATCCTTTGGTAATGATAAACGGTAGCAAGGCGTTCATCCATTCCACATATAATACACAAAACAGATTGTAGCAAAACACTTGGAATTTTATGTTTGTAAAAAGCTCTCGTGTTTAATGAGTACTGCAGAACGATTGGAGTCGTTTATCATTTGATTCCTCTGAGACGAAAACGATTTGTTAACTGCCGCTGTTAATGCTTGTTAACTGCCACTGATAACATTTTGTTAACACTGTTATATGATGTGTCACCAATACATCGATATGCATTCCTCAGTAAATATAATTGTGTTTTGACCTTCAAGTATTATTGACTCGATCCTTTGACTAAAATTCATGGGAGAATAGCACTTCTTGCTGACGTGTCTGCTCTTTTGTCAAATCAAAAGTATGGAATGCTGCAGGTACAAATGTGTTGGTCATGTCCACTTACTGAGAAAATTCAATAACATTTCTTAAAACTGTCTGATGCGGGTACAATTACTATTTGAACTTTGGATGTATTGGTGGATGGGGAAGATTTCAACGGGTATTGGACGGTCATTAAGGGCTCTGGCGGTCGAGCACGGGCTTCCTGGTGTGCAGGTACAATCCCTCATTCACCCACCTTATTTAGTAATTTTTACCCGTCATTTAGGGATGTTATATGAATTAAAAAAATTTAATTATATTTATGTTTATTTTTGCTAGTTTATCAAAAGTTTATGTACGTTTCTGTTAGTTTATGAAAACTTTGTGCGTTGTTCTCTCTCTCTCTCATTCTTCCTCTCCAAGGTTAGTTCTTCTGTTTTCCTTTATTTGCTTCAGTTTTAGTTGTTTGTGTTATTTGTTCATATTACATATTGCCTTGATTTATCTTCTGTCTTTTCAACTTTGTCAATAAACGATTGTTATTGTGGTAGTTATTATCCGTTTTCGTCTGTATATGTGTTATTTATGATGTTGGTTATTTATGGGGTTTTTTTGTTTTTACAGATATGGTTGATTTTTTTTGTGTGAATGAAAACCTCCTTATGAAGTCTCTTGAACAAGCAGTTTGATTTCAGTTTTTTTTTTTTGCATTGTCAATAATCTTGAGAAAAACGCAAGTTAGTTTTTGTTTAAACCAGTTATCAGAAATATATATTATGTTTGTCTTATGAACTTTAAGTTTATGAAAGAGAAAGAAAGATTAATAAAGATATAATAATTTTTATGTAGGGGTTCCCCGAGATGAAAATCACTTTAAGGGTTCCGCAAGGGTCAAAAGGTTGAGAAACGCTGCACCAAAGCCTCAACATCTCACCATCTAGTTTTCTTTTGATGTTTTATAATATATGATCAAAGAGTAATTAAATTTATTTATCATCCATTGGAATCCGTGATCTATTTTTCCAATGTACCATAACCATTTGATGGACAAAGTTATGTAAAAATGCTAACCCAACACCACAACTCAAATTTCTCAATTTGTGGTTTACTTGCAACCAATCTAAAAGCATTATTTAAATAAATGCTTGAGAATTGAAGATATACAAATTATTACATTTAAAATAAAAATCTGTTACTTCACTAACTTCTAATTTGTTGAAATTCCGGTGTTCTGAAATGTCACCATCTTTTAATCCCTTCAAAAACTCACTCTTCTTGTCAGTCTTCACGCGAGTCATTTTTATTAGTCGACTCATCTCGAATGGAGGGATGGTGCTTGAAGGAATCTGGAACTAAAACCGTTGAGTTAAGTTAAAGCCATATTCTGTTCAAAAGGTATTAGTTCTCTTGCTATTAAGATGACTAAAATGCATTCTCAATATTATAATCCAAATAATAATAATAATAATATTTATTTATATAGCACTTTTCAACAAAACCAGTATTTGAACCAAAGTGCTTTACAAAGATTGATTAAATTAATTGAACAGATCAATGCAATAAATCCATACAAATCAAAAAAAGA
Organism: Leucoraja erinaceus; assembly: GCF_028641065.1. Taxonomy (NCBI): domain Eukaryota; kingdom Metazoa; phylum Chordata; class Chondrichthyes; order Rajiformes; family Rajidae; genus Leucoraja; species Leucoraja erinaceus. The sequence goes on from NC_073386.1 coordinate 22,652,377, forward strand.
GAAAAAAGAGAATAAGAAAAAAGACACAGAAACAGTACACTATAGAAATCAACATGAAACGTCCCCCCACAGCAGAATTCACTGTGAGGGAAGGCACCAAAAATAACCAGTTCTCCCCCTCATAGTCCACCCGAGGTCGGGGCCTATATCTGGCCTCCTCAGCCAGCCCGGTGTCTTCAGGCCCTCCTGCCGCGAAGCTGGACCATCGGCGTCGGTGAACATCCATCAGCGGCCAGGACTGAAGATATACATGACATTTAATTTCAGAGATTTCTGTCCCCTGACCCAATGCATTTAAAAAAAAATCAACGACACATTTGAGACGTACAACAAATAAATTGACAAATTATTTTTAAATGGGTTCAGAATTCATAGCATGGGAGATTGAAGGCTTTAATTTCCAATGCCATTTTAGGGCAGGTACATCTGCTTTCAGAAACACCAAAATTTAGCGCCAGAATTAATATTTTTCCTGTGAAAAATTATTACAACCTCTAACAAAAATAGGTAACTGGTTAATTTACAGTCACAGTTCAATCAAAAAAAATAATACCACAAACAACCAATATAACTTAAGACGGGAGCTGGCAATCTAAAAATCGTTCAAATGAACTGAATTCTAACAGTAAACAGAGATAGAGAAAAAAATAAACTGCTGAACCTGGAATCTTGTTCAAAACACAAATGCAACGTGGCAGGTAGCTTCTGGGGAGGAAATGGACAGGTGACATTTCGGGACATTCTGGAGAGACGGTATTATGAAGCACTTACTTAGCCAAAATCTGGAACTGTTTATAATCCAGCATCAACTGAAATTCTCAACAGTTTAAATTTTTATTGGTAGGTTTAGATATCAAGGAAATAGAGTTGTTACATATTAGCCATGATCTAAGTGAATGACTCAATTGATGCATAACTCCACTCTGTTTTTGTTTGCCTTTTATGAATAAGAAGCCATTGATAAAGAGCAAAATGAAGCAAATCTTTAAAAATACAAAAAATACCATGATTTGCACATAGCAATAAAAGGACAAACTCTCGTCGTTTCACATACAAACTGCTCTAATGGTGTGAGTAAAAAGAGAATAATTTTTAAAATGTTAAACGCTATTGATTATTTTTTCCACACTCGGGTCATTTGGGATCTCAGACAGATTGGAATTTCCAAAATAACCTTCAGAAGACCTCAATTGTGAATCAAAAGAAATAAATAATAATATCAGTCCAAACGAATTGGACACCAAACTTATCATACCTCTTTTGGAGAGATATGACAAGAACTGCTACTGAACTGCGCTGGAGGTTTGATCATTGCAATAGGGCTTGTAAATGCTGAATCCTGGCCAGAGAAATGCAAGCTAGGTTTGTTCTCCCTTCCAGTGGATTTCCATGGACCTTGCTATATTTGAAAACATAGGAAATAAATAATCTTATTAGTTTAAGAGTGTAAGATTACAAGTCTTAAAACATTCCATGAGAACCAGCAAGTCTTAAAGAATCACAAGCAAATTGCTGTGCAAAGCAAAAATAAGGAAGGAAACATTTGGGCCTTTGAATTAGATTTATCGTAGTATAAATAAACTACACCACTTATAATTCAACTTTTATGTATTGAAACCATATCACAAAAAATATTCAAATCAAATTATCTTTGCTCATTGCACAATCATGCACTTGTTTTAAATAAATGATTGTTAGATACACCTGAAGGGAGTGCTGTATAAGATCATTTTGCATTCGTACTCTAAGATTTATAAACAGTATTTCTGACATCAAATGCCATGTGGCTGGAACCAGTACTCAACTGAGAGGAAATGGATTGTGGTGCAATTTAAAAATATTGAATAAGAAATTTTGCAAATACAAGATGATGCAATGTAAAACTCTCACTTACAAAACAAAATAGTAAACAAGGTATGAAGTATAACTAGTATGTAGCAGAGCTCAAAATAAATCTGGAAAAAGAAAATAGTCGAAAAAAATAAAGAAATAACAATGAAATATTTGAAAGCAGCACAAAATAGCTTAATTTGTTCCTAAGAACGTCAGAGTGAATACATGGTAGACATACTCAGGATTTACAAATCACAAAGCAAATACAATTTTCAAAGGAGGAAGATGTGAGTAGAGAACTAAAAAATTTGCATCTGGAAATTTAACAGAACTCAGAAGCTGAAGCAGATTCTGATAATATGCATCCAGAATGTTGAATGATCTTAGTCATATAGGTATGTTCATCTGCTACATAGGAACTCTTAAATCCAGAACTCGAATGAAATTAGTGAACAATTTAAAATGATCAATCTTCAATCAGATTGTTAACAACTGTTTATTTAGGAAGAGAATGTGCAAAGGGAATGCGATAAAAAGACAATAATCATTTCCACGAGTGCATTAAAACAAAAACTAAAAATCACATTTAAAAACATGATATAGTTAACAAAAAATATAGCAGCATAACAGAAATACACACAGACTCAAACATTTGGGCCAAATGGTCTATGCCCTTTCATTTTAAATTCACTCTTCCACTCTGCTTTTGTATCACTCCATTCTCCTCTTTACACTTCATTTCAGCCATACCTTTCTTCAAGATCTACATTCTAATGTAAAGAAATGTCTCTTCATTGTTATCTGGTCATACTTAATTCAATCACTGAAAACAGTTTATAGTCTACAAAACCTGGTTACAATTTTAATAAGCTCCAGAAGATCTCCTTTAGCTAGCCCTTTAGACCACAGAACAATACCACACAGGTACAGGCCCTTTGACACATAACATCTTGTCTGATTTGTTCATCTCCTTAATTTTGATAATAATTCTGCATATCTTTATTTTGCCTAGCAGTTCAACATCATTTTATTGCTTATAGATAAGACAAGTACTTCAAATATGACCAAGCGAATATTAAACATGACATGGGTCTATTAGTGTAGAAATAAAGACAAGCACTTGCTTAGAGTTTTTATGATCTAACCAGTCAATACAGTGTTTTTTGATGATTTATGCATTTGTGTTATCAAATCTGTTTCTATAGTTTTCAGATCTGTGCTGGTATTCCTGTATTAAGTTGCAGATTCATACATTATTAATCACCTCCCCACAATTGGCATTTACCAATTTCTAAATTTCAAACATCAAATCTTTTACATAATTACTTACCACTTGTCAGATCGAGAAAGCTCACTTTATTGTCCAATTTTAGGTAACTGTTAACAAACCTCTCCTCACATTTCTTTCTCCCATACCCTACCTGGATGCACGCCCATTTCTCCCAGTAATCTGCCCCCCTTTCCCCTTCCATCTACATGCTTTCCTCTGGCCTCACAATTCATATCTCTTCTCTCCTCACCTCACACCTTTTTGTCTCCTTTTCATCTCTGGCCTTTGTCCATCCATCTGCTAACCAACCCCCTTCACCTGCATAAATATATCTGACAATTGTCTAGTTTTTCCCCGAAATATCCAAAAACCCCAAATATCACATCCATGTTCTTCAGGGATGCTGCCTGACCCACTACGTTACTGCAGCACTTTGTGTTTGTTCCAGCATCAGATCATTGCTTCTACCACCGACTCAACACTGTTTCGCTCAATTTATCCATTGTTATCTTGCCTGATCTTATACTTAACTCTTGTGATACCTTATCAAAGATAGTATCGCCCTCGTTCAATATAATTTTCTTTTGTAAAGGAGTGAGGTCCTTTCAAAAAGTTTTAAATATCTATATAACAAAATCAGAATTTTTATCACTTTAAAAAATAATTTTCAGGGTGTAGATATTGTCATTAGGCTGCAGACCCAAATTACCACAAGGAGGTGCTGATGGGCTTCTTTATCCTATCCAGTATTATAATTGATCCAATTGAAAGGCTTGCGCAACTACTTTGGAGGGAGGTTAGGATATATTTTGGTTTTGTCACACATAAGTAGGACAAAGTAAACTTTCCTGAAAACTAGGAAGATTAGCAATCTAAATGTTAAAGAAATCAGAAGGCAAAAGGTGAAACTAGAGATGCTGTAGCCTGGAGTCAAAAACTAACTGTTGGAGGAACTCAGCAGTTTGAGTTGCATGGGGGAGGTGGGGGCTGCTCCTCTCTCCCTTAATGATCCCCATTTTCACCTTTCTTACTTATCCGATTCTAAATTTAAACCACTCCTGTGTTCCCCATCCCTCTTCCCTTCCAATCCACCTCGGGTTCTCCCATTTCTGTTCCCATTCCCATATATCACATCACTCCCTCCATCCCCAGCCTCCCATCATCCAATTTCATCTCTCACATGGTTCCATCCATCCATTACTCCTCGCACATCATCTTCTCTCCCATCTGGTTCCATCTACTCTTTATCTCTCCTTTAATGGTTCCCATTATTCATTTCCTTACTTTTAAGACTCCAGCACTTGTGACCATTGCATCCCCACTTATCATCCACCAGTCTATCTCTATCTCACCCTCCTCTCCCCCAGCTGGCTCCACCAGCATCCTTTCTTTTATCTTGTCTGCTTTTACATATCACCAACCAGCTTCCAACCACTCTAACCCCACCTCACAAAGCCCATCATAGTTCATCGCCCCTGTCTCACCCCCCCCCTCTTTATTCCAGCTACCTACCCTCTGCACTCTGTCCTCTCCCTTCACCCCGCCCAGACGTTGCTTGATCTGCTAAGTTCCTTCAGCAGTTTGTTTTTTGCAACAGGTACAGAATTATTTGTCTTGCAATACATTCTCTCAATAGGCAACCAAGAATGAGTGCTGTTGACAGTATGCAAAATAATACATTAAAAGCTTTGTCTTATAAAAAATAATAATGATACGTGGCTACAGTAAACAGCAAAGTATAAAAGCCATAATCGCAAACTGAGAGTCAAGCCAAGCCATCTCACCTTTTCAACCTTTGTCACTGTCATATTGCACCTCACCTCCAAAGGGCTTCCCACAGAAATGGAGCACTTCTACGGGGAGAAATAGGAAACTATTCAACTTTCACTGTCTTAATTCCAGAACCAAGTTCTCTTCTACCTCAATCATCAGCTTGCAGTACACAGACAATACAAGAGACTGCAGGTGCAAAAAATTGGAGCAAATAAAAAAAATTGTGGAGGACCTCAGTGGGTCAAGCACCATCTGCGGGAACAAATAGACCGTCAGTTGAAGCTCTGTATGTGGATTGAGTGTGGGGAGAAGATAGCTGGTGGAAAGTAGCGAGGGAGTGATGAGACCGGAGCTGGCGTGTGATGTGTGGAACCAGTTTAATGGGGAATGATGATGAGAAGAAGCCAGGTTGGGGAGAGGGACGGAGGTTAATGGGTGAAAACAGACAAGGAGGAAATAAATTGATCCAATTAAGGGGTGGGGGATGGACGTAACCAGAGGCTGGAAGAGATAAGTGGGAGTAGATAACAGAGGGATGATGGGTAGATTGAACCAGGTAAAGAATCTAGGTAAAAGTGATGGGAGAGGATGGATAAGATGAACAAAAGGAACCACAACTATCCATTGGTGTTTCTTCTTCCTTGGCCTAACTTTCTGGACTTTAGAGATACTTCTATTGCTATTCTTCCCCCTCTTGTCCATTTTTTTTCTCCTTACGTTTTCACCAGCCTCTGTATCAAAACTCTCTCCTCCCTTTCGGGTTCCATCTGCCTGTCATTCCCTGCCTTACCTAATTCCACCTAACATTTATCAGCCCCTATCTCAGCCCTCCATCTCTCTTCATTGTACGACCATCTTCCCATGACACTGTCTATCCTGATGCAGGGTCTTGACCTGAAACATCAAATATACTTTTGGCTCCACTGATGCTGCTTGACCCTGCTAAGTTCCTCCAGCAGTTTGTTTTTTGCACACTAACAATATATGCATGTTCATATACTTTGTGGCTGGATTCAGAGTCATTGGTGTTCACCCAAAAAAGGCATCAGCTTCACAAGCTCCTTGCAACTCTCAACCTAAGGCCACAGTGCACAAAACAGACACTTTGGTCCAACATGTTGATACCAACCATCAAATACCCATCTAAATAAATCAAACAATAATCACATTTTTATTCTATCCACATTAAGGAGCCCACTCAAAAAAAGTAATTGAAGAAGCAGTTGAGCAGTGCAGTCTTATCTACTCTAGATAATGTAAAGTCTTGGCTACATCTTTAAGTTAAACCCGGGCAGGACTTACACGGTAAATGGTAGAGCCCTGGAAAGTGTTGAAGAACAGAGAGATCTAAAGGGCCTGTGGGCGTCACTTGCGCGAGGATTTTGAGAATCTCAAAATCCTGGGACGCCGCCCGCTACCACGCGTCACTACCTACGCCACCACGTCTTACCGGACGCCATGCGCACGTAATGCATGCATCGTGATGCGTAAATGACACCCAAATAACGCCCAAGTGGGACAGGCCCTTAAGGGTGTGAAAAGGGGATTTGACACACTTGCCTTCATTAGTCAAGTAATTGAGTACAGGCCATGTTACAACAGTACAAGATGGGCTAAGACCACACAGAGCATAGAGCACAATTCTGGTCACTCAGCTATAAGAGGATGTCACTAAGCAGGAAAGAGTGCAGTAAAGATCCAAAAGTTTGTTACCGGCATTGGAGGGCTTGAGTTATAAGGAAAGGCTGGGACTTTTTTTTCCCCACTGGAACTCAAGAGTTGAGAGTTGATTACAGATACATAATATTTTGAAGGGAATAGATAAAGTGGAAGGTCAGTTTTTCCCCGGGGTATCAAGTCTAAACATAGATGGCACAGATGCCATTTAAAAGGGGCTTGATGGGCAATTTTTTTCACAAACAGGATGGTGGGTATAAGATAGACACAAAATGCTGCTGTAACTCAGCGGACAGGCAGCCTGGAGAGAAGGAATGGGTGACGTTTCGTGTCGAGACCCTTCTTCAGACTGAGTATATAAAATGAGCTATCAGAGCATCCTGTAAATTGGATATACACAAATAAACAACACATACATACATATCATACATACATGGGCGATGTTTCACATCACGTTACCCGATATTCTAGTTATTAACAGAATTAGATTTATTTACATCGGACATTTGTACCAAGTACGTGCCAGATATAAATTGTGCTATGCAGATTAAACCATAAACAATTACTTGCAATGCGTTAAAAAACTTTATGGCACAGGGTTCAATATTATTATTACGTGTACAACTTTATTTACAACGTTATTACGCGGAGTACAATTTTTAGAGACAATCTTAATCGAAGTTACTCAGATATCAGGAAGAAGCAAATTCAAATTCACAATTCACAATAAATTACCAATTCCTTATTCTATTAATTTTTGAATTGCGTTGTTCAATTTCATAATTACCAATCATTTCAACATGCTTTTGAAACATTACATCAAAAATTTGAAATAAAAAAGTGAATTGCTCTACCTTTGTGGGTGGAGCTGTAGGTTTGGGTATCAGATTTTTGTAAACACTTGGACTTGCAGTGTTTTTGTTGCTGCTCGAAAGATGATTTCCTGAGGAAGAAAAGCTTGTTGAGAATATTGGTTCCTCTTTCAAAACTTTTTTGATGACCAGCATCTTAGAAACCGGCTGCTTGGCACTTGGAGGATTTTCTGGGTTGAAAAGGATAAAAAGTTTTGATAAGTTAGTTAATCTTGTTAAATTTTCCTTAACTGCAAACATTAAAACAAACATTTCATTAAAACAAACATTCATGCAAAATCTGCTGCTTCCTCAAAGCAGGAGATTGATTGATTTCAGAAAGTACTTTTCACTGTTTAAGCAAACATTAAATGCAGGAAGCAAGATTCATGCACATCTCAGAAACCCGTGCACAATTTTAAGGTAACGGCAATAAATCCAAAGGAAACAATCATTCCTTCAACCAACCTCATTAATCAACAAATCAGATTCAAATCAAGGTTGCGATTAATAGAAAAGTTCAGATATTTTTCTTGTTTTTTCAAATATTTGGGATAATTCTCACAAGCACCCACAGCAAAAATCATTACATTAGGATCAGCGAACATTTAAATCCACCTGATTAACTAATAGATTAAATTATTTTCATTGGTACATTGCTTTGAAAAAACATGGCAGGTTAAATCCATAAAGTTCAATATACCACTGAGACATCCATTGAAAACAATGCAGTCTTCATTAGTAATCAAACCTTAGTTGTAATCTTGTTTTGAGCAGTGTAATCGGCCATCATTGTTTCCTCTCCAGTTGTCATAACATGCTGAAGGAATTAGGGAATCAGGTGTAGGGAAAGGAATTGTCGATGTTTCTGGTCAAGACGCTTCATCAAGAATGAGTGGAGAGTCAAGACAAGGGTCAGAAACTGATAGATGGATAGTGGTGAGGAGTGATGGGCAGATGGAATCAGGTGGGAGAGGAGGAAGGTTGGATTTGGAGAAAGGCAAGTGAGCAAGAGGTAAAAGCAATAAATGAGAAGGTGTGGGGATGTAGAGGGAGAGGGGAGGGCAAATGTGGAGTCAAAAGTTGGAGGGCAATGACATTGTCATAATTCACCACATGAGACCTTTTCCAATCTGATCACCTGTCATTTTGCTCTGATATTATAGTACTTAAGCGTTGCGTGGGAATTGTCGGAGGGCGGATAAATTCAATAATCAGTCTAGCTCAAATCAAAGTTTTACAAATACAAATACAAGACCAGCATACTAACTCTGGTCACAACAGGATGAGCAACTGTCAGCAATTCTGAAGGTGGAGACAGATGTATTCCCAAACATTATTCATTAGGGACTGGAACCCTAAATAAATATTTAGTGTTCAAAACACAAAGTGCTTGAAGAACTCAGCAGGTCAGGCAGCATCTTTGGAAGGAATGGACAGATTGGGACCCTTCTTTGGACAAGTGGATATGAAGAAGGGTCCTGACGCAAAACATTTTCTGTCCATTCCCCCCACAGTTGCTGGCTGACCCACTGAGTTCCTCCAGCACTGTGTTTTGCTCAAGATTCCAGCATCAGCAATTTGTTGTGTCTCTGCTTACCAGTGTTTAGTATCGAGAAGGCTTTTGTGGTTACAGGAGAATACCTCTAATTCTAAAGTCAGTGAATAGAATAATTCTGCTCAAAATCTTCTCAAGACAACCCAGGATCCATCTTGAAAACCCATGCTGTTTTGACACCAATAATTCCAGAACTGTGCACAGGACCAGATGTCCTCCCAACCCCCTGTGCAATCTCACTGGGCTTTTTTATTCTTGTATTCACATCCATGTGCTTTATCTGTATGTTTATTTGAGCATATCCATGTGCCAGCTTGTAAAATAACTTGGTACACCTTTTATTCACTCCTCACCGTTTAACATAATCTGTTTTTCTATTCTTCCTATAAATGTGTATTTGCCCACTTAATCTTCATCTGCCATCTTTTAACAAGTTCACTTAAATTACCTACATCTTTTTCGAGATTCTAGCACTTGCATTTCACAGCTCACTTTTCCATTCAGCTTAAACTCACCTGATTAATTTATATGTTTCAGAGAAGGAAATAATATTATCCCAATATGCCCAAAACCCATTCGGTATGGTTGACAAACAGCCGAGCAAGCATCCAATTCCAGGGCAATTAGAAGTGGGCAATCAACAGTGGCCTTGGCAGGTGTGCTCAGATCCAAAAAGTGAATAAAATGAAACTCTGATATATTACCAACTTTTACCACATGCCAATGGTGGTTGAGGGGAGTAGAGAAGTAGATACATAGAAAATAGGTGCAGGAGTAGGACATTCGGCCCTTCGAGCCTGCATCGCCATTCAATATGATCATGGCTGATCATCCAACTCAGTATCTCGTACCTGCTTTTTCTCCATACCCTCTGATCCCTTTAGCCACAAGGGCCACATCTAACTCCCTCTTAAATATAGCCAATGAACTGGCCTCAACTACCCTCTGTGGCAGAGAGTTCCAGAGATTCACCACTCTGTGTGAAAAATGTTTTTCTCATCTCGGTCTTAAAGGATTTCCCCCTTATCCCTAAGCTGTGACCCCTTGTCCTGGAATTCCCCAACATCGGGAACAATCTTCCTGCATCTAGCCTGTCCAACCCCTTAAGAATTTTGTAAGTTTCTATGAGATCCCCCCTCAATCTTCTAAATTCTAGCGAGTATAAGCCAAGTCTATCCAGTCTTTCTTCATATGAAAGTCCTGACATCCCAGGAATCAGTCTGGTGAACCTTATCTGCACTCCCTCTATGGCAATAATGTCCTTCCTCAGATTTGGCGACCAAAACTGTACGCAATACTCTAGGTGTGGTCTCACCAAGACCCTGTACAACTGCAGTAGAACCTCCCTGCTCCTAGACTCCTAAGTAAGGTTGGGAGCTTAAAAGGCTGGAAGGGAATGTTCAGGAGTGAAGTAGGAGAAAGGGTCATCAACGGGGTGGTGAAGAGTTTGCCAAATAAATTGGCACAGAGCAGAGGCAACAAAAGAAAAGTACAATATCATGGCAACATCTGTGTGCCTCCCAACCCCGCCATCTCTTATTTTCTGAAATTATTACAATGACATGAGTACGATCTTTTAACTGTGGAATAGGATCTGATAAAAGCGAACAGGTGACATGTGAGGTGGGGTTATGGATTATGGATACTGGTGGTGTAGGAAAAAATAATTCGTGAAAGTTTGACTTTTTTTGTCCCCATATGTGGCCCTCAATTGTCAGGCAAACCAACTGTCAAGTATTTTTTGCACAAACAATTCTGTACCTCACATAGAAATTCAGTGCATATGAGATTTCCAAGAAGAGCAACTGAACACACCAATATTTTATTTAATTCCATGAATTCCAATGATATTATGAAACTCATTA